>NC_142011.1:101620030-102220030 GCF_049901735.1 Notechis scutatus | reverse complement strand
GAAAAAAAGTCTAAAGAAGCAGTTTCCAATTTTCTTTATAATTATTTTCAATGTAATATAAATTTACCTCTTACTCTATGATTGCATCATAATTTTTACTTCTATAATTATTTTTAAATTATCAAAACCATAAGTCATAAGTTCATCTTTTTCTGTTTCATCCAAAAAGTTTATAAAGGTTTCCAGTAAACCATAGAATTATTGAATGTCTTTTTCTCTTATCAAAGACACCAATTTGGCCATCTCCACCCATCTTCAGGACCCATTCCTGCATTGTGGGTAATGCCATCTCCCTGTAATTTACCTAATTTTAGGAAACTCTTAAGGCAGATATCAGGGAAGAAAATCCTGCATTGAATCTGATATGCACAGGTTGTACTTAATTTATTTTCAAGGCCCTTTTAGTATGGTTGTCAATGAGCCTAATTTCAGTCTAAATAGGAGAAAACTTCCTTTTCTCTAAGGGGAAAATAACAGTTTACTTGCAAACCTCACAGTATGTTAATGTTGGCTCTCTTTAAAACAAGTCTCCCTTCATTTCATGGTTCTCAAGGTGACAAATTCCTTTAGACACTCTGCTCTTAATTTTACTTTCCTCTTGAAGATGTATTCTGACAAGGAGAGTGGTTCTCAGACACAGAGAAAAATCCTTTAAAAACTCATAATTGCAGTCTCAAATATAGCCTTACTATCCTAAATGATGTATGTAAAGAATAAATATATTCTTTATATTTAAGAGTAAATATATTTACTCTTTCATTTTCTTTATCAGGCATTTTCCAGTCTGATAGAATGGCTTCAGGTAATTGAAGTAATCAGGTAAATTTACTATCAATAAATAGTTTTATGAATACTAGTCACTGCGGCTTTGGAAAAATCTAATTTTTTTGTTTCAAAAAAACAAAACAAAAAACAAAGGCACACACTCCTTTTTTATCAGTCATGCAGATGGACCAATAATAGACACTGAGTGATTGAACAATGCAGAATAAAGACACCAGCCAGACGTCTGGATCAATGTAACAACGCACAAATTATATAATTGAGCAGGTACCACCAGACAAATTTCAAAGGGGAATTTAAACAGAATGGAGTGTTTTACCTTAGAACAGTTTTGCCTTAGAGCAGTGTTTCTCAACCTTGACAGCTTTAAGATGTTTGGGCTACAACTCCCAGAATTCCCCAACCAACATGCTGGCTAGGGAATTGTGGGAGTTGAATTCCATGCATCTTAAAGCTGCCAAAGTTTGAGAAACCCAGCCTTTTTTTTTTTTTTTTTTTTTTTTTTTTTTTTTTTTTTTTTTTTTTTTTTTTTTTTTTTTTTTTTTTTTTTAAGAGTTTGTGGTGGGGGGGGGTTTTTTTGTGAGAAGGGGGGGGGAAATTTTTTTGTTATTTTTTTTTTTGTTGTTGGTTTTTTTAAATTTTATTTTTTTTAAAAAAAAGAGTTTGGCCGTGAGGAGCCTGTAGTTGTCATGCCAATCACAATGCATCTACAAGAACCCCACTAATCTTGAAATCCTGCCAGGTAGTGAAATTTTGCAAAAACACGCCATGAAGGTTTGGCCATGTATATGTATATTATTATTAATATTTGATATCTATACAATGTGTATTTATTTACTTACGAGCATTAATTCAACATACTGGCTGGGGGAACTCTGGGAGCTGACATTATAAAGGCTGAGATACACTGCATTAAAGTTTTAGCATCTTATGCAGATATTTTTTTAAAAGATACCAGGAAAGATAAACAAGCATAAAATCCTTTACAACTAATATATGCACCCATGCTTAACTCCATCTTCTCCCATCCCAACTCATGATCAATATTGCAGTTTTCCTGAGGCAGATCAGACTTACAGTCAGGGGCATGCACAGGAACTGATGCTTTCCTCACAATGACAACAGCACCACCCCTAGTGCACTGTAAGCTCTCTCCCTCTTATAATGCATGCAACATCACACCATATATACAAAATGACAGAGCTTGCTAACAACTGTTTTTAGTGAACTTTCAAGTTCCCAGGCCAAGAGTGGAGACCAAAATATCACCTCTCCCATCAGCTCCTCAGTGCCCTGCTCAGTGTCCTTAACACTATAGCTCATCACAAAAAAGTGCAATAAATTACACAAAGGTAAACATTCTGCTATAAAATATATCTGCAAAGATTCCATGTACAATTAAGCTCATGCAGCTTAGAGCTACATAAGCATACAGGTCCAAGAGATAGAATATGTCTATATATCTAAGACTGCAAGCGAGTAGACCTGGTGATCTCATCAGAACCAGGGATTTGTTAGCACAGCAAGAGAAACATTGCCAAAATCAGTCCGTTTTAATTCTGACGTCAGCTATATTCCTGCGGTGCAGCTTTTTGGAAAATTACCTTAAGAAGCAGACAAGGCATAGTTAGTTCTTTAGCCCTCTGCATTTCTAAACATACCTCTGCATTTTTTTTCTCTTGAAAGGTACGCCTGTCTCATGAATAAAAAGGCAGAAACAAATTGAGTCTACCCTAACTAAAAACATAGAGGAGCAAAAAGCTGAATATTATGTTATTGGAAGTGGAGAATACTATGACTACAAAACATTGTACCTAATGGGCTTATCTACCTAATGTCATAGTGCTTTTGATAGTAGTAGGGGAGAGATTTGAGAGGGAGTTACAGGTGGGAATGAAATGCCTCTGGAGTCTATCCTTAAAAACTCTCCCGAATGACTTATAACACCAAAAGCTATTGAAATTTAATGGCAAAACACTTGGTATAATTTTGGTTCTTGCAGTTGATTATTTGTATTATTAAAAGTAGAAGTGGAAGTGATTTATCTCCTAGCCTCATGCTTCCATTTCTGATCTTATTTTAAAAATAAACCAATTAAGTATCACGCTGTTAAAACCAGCCATTTTGCCAGCAAACATTGTCAATCTATCTTGGGTTTGCTGGAGGACCAAAAATGGTGTGATGGGAGAGACTGCACATGGCCTGTGAGCTGTCTACCTTTGCACAAAGCTATGAACCACAGTTTACAAACCACAATGGTGGGTTCATACAACACTGTCGAACAAGCTTAATGGTTTGTGAATGATTACACTTGTAACAGGTAGGCTGATCTTCTTCAACCCTGTACTTTCTAGCAGTGTTGCATTACAACTGATATAAAGATCTTTCTTTATATGCTAAACTGAAGCACCAAATTCTGAATCTCATATTTCTTAGGTCCTTCATATATCAATGAAAGACATAAAGAGATATTTTATACAAGGGCTTGCAGTGGAAAACAAATCAGCTTCAGATCCATCCCCACTTACTGTATTATCTTCCAGAGTTGTACAGCCCATTCTTTAATCCTCAATCTAACTCTTGATTCTTTGGTCTCATTCTTGACTTTGTGCAAGAATTTGCACTGAGGTCAAGTATCTCTAGCAAGCTTCCAGGGATTAAAGAGAAGGACTAATTAAATTCACTAAGCAGCAGATATTTCATTCTCTGAAATAATATGTACTAGAAGGAAGCTTATATACTAGGGCTATTGTACCCTCTGAAAGATGTGGCATGGTTGCTCCAAAGGGTCCTGCCCCAGGTCCTCTCCACATGTACATGGGCTTTCATGTTTTCAAGCTTTCAGCGAAAATATGGTATGTGCAGACAAATGCAGATGACCACAGAGCATCTTCAAAACAGCTGTGCTAAGCCTGTAAAACTGTGTCCCTGCTTCAAAGAGAAAATGCTTTGCACAGCCCTAACATTTTCCACAATTTCCTCCAAACTCTGTACAATATAATTCCCACAACATATGTCTTTTTAGAGAGATGCATAACAAAATTATTTACCACCAAAACAATGAAAACAATGAAATCCAAACTCACCACCCCCAAAATATATGAACTAACTTGGCCAGTGGGGGAAAAAATCACTCTATTAATTAATCCCGCCCTGTTTTTGGTCAAATAATGAGGCAATCTTCTAGGTTCTAAGACCACTGGTGTCAATGTTCCATTTTTGTGTTCTTGCTAAGATTCGTGTTTCAGGCATGGAAAACTGTCCCAGATTACAGTGGTCTTGAGGGGTGGTCAAGGACCTTGTGTCTATTAACTGCCAGACCATTTGGTAAGATGGACTAGCTTACAATTGAGTCACAAAATATTGTGGTATATGTCGACTACTAAGGCTTGCCCTAGATCAACAGTTCCTGGATATTTTGGTCTCTGGACACCTTTACATTCTTAAAGATTACTGAGGATCTCAATCACCTTTGGTTTATGTGGGTCAATATTAAAACAGAAATTTTAAAAGTATTTATTCATTTGACTGAAAAGGTGTCAGGGACTAAGAACTGCTGCCCTAGATTATTAAGTAAATCCAGATAGGAATAGAGAGGCTATTCTTACTTTCAGTGGCAAGCAGACCCCATGATTAATGTCATGAAACCAAGGAAACATAAGAATGAATAGACACTGTTTTTACCATTCAGCTGCACAGAGATCTGGTTGCACAGATTATTAGGCAATTCTCCAGATTAAACAGAAGAGAAAAACGGTTTCTTAATGTTACACAAAAGAACAGCTTTGTTCAAGAAATGAGTATCATTTCATCTATTTTGGGTTGAAATGTGGTACAAGTGCTTCTTAACAATAAGGGACCAACTTGCACCTGCTTTCAGCAAAGCTGAGTTTGCCAATATCCCTTTCCTTCTCCTCTCGTCAGAATACCAAGTCTGCTGAATGAATCCCTGTGTCTATTTCGATCCAGATACTTATTTATTTTATTTAAAATACTCTACCCATCTTTAAAGTAAAACTCTGAATTTTGATTTGTTTATTTAACACATTGATATAATTAAACATGACTCTGGGTAGCATTACAGTTAAAACAATATGACAAGTATCAAAACACTTTAAAAACAATGGTTATATACAAACAACCAAGCCATAAATTAACCAATAATATTTTAATCTAAGGAGTGTGTGAACTGACCCATATAGTTAGTCTATGATTTAGTGTCATGAATACAACCATAAAATTGGTCTGAGTAAACTACAAGTCCAGAGAACTATAAGTCATGTAAACACAGTCGTAAGATACCTTCTTCTACCAACAAGTCAACTTAGGGGAGAAGAAATAAAATAGCAACAGCTGAATGGGGGCAATACAGCCCGATAAGGATGTCTATAAGATCTTGACAGGGACATCTTGTTGGATCATGCTCACCGTCTTAGCAAGCCTTCTCTTGCATGCTATAAAGAGCAAATTTGAATTCCAGTAGATGATAGGAATTTTCTCAGCATGATCCCTGTGAAGTAACACGTTTAGGGAACTGAAATATGTTTCTTCGGTTTTTGACTCACTTGCAAAATTTTCTTTCATAAGAAGGATGTTACTCCTGATATGAATAGAAATGTGAAAGGCAAATTGTCAGTTCTCTAATGTTAATAAAATATATACGTATACCTACAGATTTTACCCAAGTAAAAGTTAAACTCTTAACAACTATCACTCTTTTTTTTTAACGTCGTATCTTTAGAGACACAGCTATGCAAAGCTCCAATTCCAATTCTGTGCTCTGCAGTACTATTAGGCAATCTCATTATTTCATCAGCCACTTTCCATGGATTCTTTCTAAATATATTTTTGCAACCTCTGCATGTAGTTTCACTTCTTCATTCCACACTCCTGTAGAGTCCATACTGTATGTATTATGATGTGTGCGTGCCTAGTGTATACGTACTTATGTATTGCAAAGACTCCTCTGGGATCCCCTATAAAGTGCTTAAGCTCTCAAAAACAGGTATGCCACAGAGAAAAGCAAAGGCCTCCAACTACAGACCACCTTTGCCAACCCAGAATTTGCTTGAGATCACAAAAACTCAGCACCATTCTTTAGAATATTAATATTAATGGATGCTCAAACTTTTCCCGCCATGCGCCGAAGGATATTGGATTCAAAGAAAAGAGGCAACAGTTATGCCATTTGTGTTAAGAAATTAAAAGTTTCAGGAATAGAAGGGAATACAAAAAGGACCGAGGAAGCAGCAGAAAATCTGGGCATGGGCAGAGAAACATCTAAGGGGTTGGGAAGATGCAAGGATATGTTTGTGTGAGGAGCATTTGGGACCCACAGTTTTTGTGATGGTGAAACTGCGAATAAAATATAAGTTAAGGTTGTTCTAGACAGAATTGAAATGTAATTTTGGAAGGGTGAGTGCGGATTTGAGAGATAGCATGTGGTTTCTTTGCAATATGAAGGATTCAATAGAGAGGTTGTGTTTTTCAGATGAGAACCTGTCTTGTATGCAGGTTCTAGGGAATGTTATTTATCTTTCAACCTTAACAGTAAGCCTTTCTTTGAACTAGATGTTATGAGACTGGCTGTGTCATCCATGGTAACATTTATTTGGTAAACATTTATTCTCTTATGACAGTCATTTTGTGGTTGCAGCCTTTACAAACTTTCAACATGTGCAAATGTGTTCCACAACCCCAAAATGTCCTAAAGAAATTAGGAAAAGCTATCCTCTGCTGCTCTAGGCGGAATATTCTCTGCCCCCTCTCATCCAAATGTTGGATCCAATGCAAACTGACAAAAAGACCTATTGTAGTGTTGGGGAGGAATAAGATACTAACCTCTAGAGCTAAGCATACCTGAAAATGATTTAGAATTATTCTGGATTTCATGGGATCACAGTGCGTCTTTCTTATTCACCAAAGCAGCCCAATAGTTTTCAGACTTTTACATACCAAAAAAAAAAAAAATGCTACGAATTTAAAAAATTACAGTTGATGAAACTTCTAAATCAGTAGCATATTTTCTCAGAGACTTGCAGAAGCTTGGTAAAAGTTAGCCTACCTAAATTTCAATCAGCTAGCCCAGAGCGATGCTGAAACACTTCAAATTATGAGGCCTACTTATCTCAACACCAATGTTCTTTTGATCCTATTCAGTGCACTTTCATCTCTGGTAATTACTATTTTTATTTATACCCTGCCTTTAATATTTTTTACAAATAATTCAAGGCATTGAACATATCCAACACACCTTCCTCCTCCTATTTTCCCCACAACAACAGTCCTGTGAGGTGGGTTGGTCCGAGAGACAGTGTGACTGGCCCAAGGCCACCCAGCTGGCTTTCACGGTTACCTTAGGGCAGGGCTTGAACTCACGGCCTCTAGCTTTCTAACCTGGTGCCTTAACCACTAAAGCAAACTGGCTTTCTTTTAGTGCCACTTTCCGATCTTAGCTTCATTTTTCTCTCTCTCCAGAACCCATTAACTGAAATGGCAGATGTAACTGAAAGAAATCAGTTACATTGTGTGTGGTTTTATGTGCATTTTTCATTAACATAAGCATCTTTGTGCACACCCTCTTTTAAAACACATTTGTGCATGAATTGAGATTCTTTTTCTTTTTGTAATGAACACCATCACAGAATTCTGAAAAGAATGAACTTCAGAGCCCGAGTATATAAGTAGCACGTACGATTAGGAAAAACAAATATGGCGAATCCTTATAAATCCTGGCCCACACAAGGTTCTATTCCATTCCCCATTATTATTAGAAATTTGGATTTAATGGAATGATTCTTGGACAACTGAGACAAAAAACAAAAAGACAAAATTAAATATGGTATTAGAGCAATAGTATTAATCAACAAAATGGAAAAAATTAAATGATATTCTAAGATTTTTAGATTCAGTCCTGTGCTCTTTCTTTTTTCCACAATATTTACAATTATAGAAAAAAAAATTCAGATTTCTTTTTGGCATTCCCTGAATTGACTTTTCAAGGACCAGAAACATTTTGCACTTGATAGTTGAGGGGGAAAATACTTGTAAAGGATTAAGTGTACTGTTGGAAGTTATAACCAGGGGTGGGATTCTACCAGTTCACACCTATTCGCTAGAACCGGTTGTTAACATTCTAAGCAGTTCAGAGAACTGGTTGTTAGAAGAAATTACTGGCCTAATCCTGTAAGGAAGGCAGGAAGGAAACATTCTGGTGTTGCTTACAGAAACTGCCTCTCCGTTAACCCATATTACATTCTTGGCAGGATTAGACTTCATGTCTCAGGAACTTCTCTGGAGTTTTTTTTCCTCCTTCATTGGCACTTTGCTTGTGTGGAGTGACCATTCAAAGTTACAATGGCGTTGAAAAAAGTGACTTATGACTGTTTTTCACACTTACGACTGTTGCAGCATCCCCACAGTCATGAGAGGCCAGGCGAGGAGATGCGTGCCTTGATGTGAGTGATATTGAGTTGGCCATGCCCAGCCAATAACATGACCACCAAGCCACATCCACCCAGTCACATGACCACCAAGCCACGCCCACCAAATAAGCCATGCCCACAGAACTGGTTGTTAAAAAATTTGAATCCCACCCCTGGTTATAACCCACCCCTCTCCTAGAAAAAATGAAATATTTTAGGATATATTAAAAAGGCAGAATATTTTCCCTAAGAAAAGAAGAAACTCCAAGAGGCAGAAACTCAGCCCTCCCACCTTTGTTAATGGGCCATTAAGGCCTGGGCCAGTCTATTTTACATAACAAAGATCTATTCCAGGTAGAGCCATAATAGGAATTGCCCAAAGTCCTTTCATTACATCATCATCCAGCAAGGCTCAACCAAGCCTGGGACTCGGGACAACCTACAGAGTTGCCCCTGCATGGCCCCATGGGAGTCTGACAACCAATCAGAATACAAGCTCAAATTCAAATCCCAACAGAGGATGTAAAACCCAGGGATTCTCAGCATTTCTTCCCTTTTTTCTTCCTCACCCAAGGCATGTGATCCTGCCCTCAAGTGCTTTGGTGGATAGATCAACACCCTCTTTTCTCTGATACCCCTCAGTGCTCAAAGAACAACTATCGTATTACCCCAAGTCCTTCTCTTCATTAGACTAGACATACCTAGTTCCCTTAATTTATGCCAGAACAACAGAAGTCATGCTGGATTAAAAGAACAGTTTAGAGGCAGCACTGCTAAACATAATAAGCAACAAGCAAAGAAAAAAAAATTGGAGCTACAATTCTCCTCCGCATTTAGTTCTGATGGACATTCGTTTGTAGACAGGGGAACAGGGGAAATGGTCAGGATTCCCAACGTCTTTCTTCTTGAGTTTCCAACAAGCCCTGCAGCTGCAACCAAATCACAGACATCAAATGCACACAGAGTGAAAATATAACCAGAATTGGCTCTCCATGTTACATGTTTCACCTACTAAGCTAAAGGACCTAGATGGGCTTCAGAAAAGCATTAATTTCTTTGCAAAAAGAACTGTGACCAGAGAAGACAGGATTTCAGCAAGTCGAGAGGAAAAAAGATGGAAAAGATATTTAAAAGTAACCTCACTCCTTTCCTCAATTCTAATCCTCAACAATGCTCACCAATACAGATATATATATCTTGCTGTTTAAACACTTGCACTAACCAGAGACCCATACTAGGAAAATTTCCATTACAAAACCATTGTCGACCATCTTTTGACCTCTTCAAGCTCTCCTTCAATTCTCAGGTATAGAAGATGAATTCTGGCAATAAACTCTTTTGGAAGCAGTTCCTAGAAGCTGGAGGCTGCCAAGCAGACAGCTATGATCTCACCAAGCTAAAATAACAACTCCTTGGGAAGGTCAGTCTGTTTTATTGGTCAAGCAACCAATCTTTTCAGTGCCAGAAAGGAACCTCTCTATCCTATTGTTTACACTACCTTTCAGATGAGAATTAAAATAACAAAAATGTACCATACCTGGATAAAGGGAAAGAGAAGGAGGAAGAAGGGGGCCTAGAGGTGTGTTGTGTCCAGGGGGAGTTGCTGAGTTTGTTGTTTTTTTGTTGTGTTTTTAATGTTTGAAAGTTAGTGGGGATTAAGTTGAATTTTAGTGGGGATTTGTTATATTTATTTGTTTCCTCATCTGAAACTGGATGTGCCAAGACCTCCTTGCAGCAAGGTGGTGTCAGAGAGTCACTCGGGGCCATCTGTGTAGCTGCTGGGCTCTCACTGGCAAGAGGGACAATGGATCACTAGAGCTGCAAGATAGCAAGAAGAGGCTGATGATGGTGCCAGGTAGAGACTACTGGAATCATCTCAACTCCAGATCCAGAGGGATAGAGTTGGAGGAACAGCAGGTGGGCCCCTGAGGAGATGTATGTGATTTGTACTGTAGGTGGTTGTTCAGTGTGGGTAGAGAATTTGTTGGAGGATAAGCCTGGGACAGAGTAGCCCAGGGAGAGGATGGACTGGGAAGAGAAGTGAGAGCGAGAGGTATTATTGATACTGTGATGGGCAGAGGGAAACATGGTAGGAATCTGGGGCTGAGCCAAACTCAGAGATGCCAGGAACACTGTTTGAGAGTGATCCTGACATGTGGCCCACAGCATTCACTCTGAGGACCAGGTAGTCAGATCCTTGGTAGCCCTGAGCTCTGGCTGCTGCTTTTGAATGCCAACTGGGTACATAATAAGTCTGTCCTCATCCACCATTTGTTAATGAGTGTGCCAATCTGGCATACTTAACTGAGACCTGGGTAGGCCTAGAGGGGAGAAGGTCTTCTCTAGGAAACATGTTCACCTGGGTTTCAGGTTTGGCATGAGCTATAACCTCAGCAAAAATGGCTTTTACCATCCACAAGTCACTAACGGTTCTTAAATGTTCCATTCATTGGATGATCTTCTGGACTTCTATCTACTGCAAGTGGGATCTGTGGCCAAGAGAACATTTACTCAGGTTCATGAAATGCACCTGTTATGCCTTTTCCTCAACTAGAAAGCTCTTCAGTCATTTATTCACGCCCTGGTCTCCTCATGATTGGATTACTGCAATGCACTGTACATGGGGCTGCTCTTGAAGACTAGCTGGAAGCTGCCGCTTGTTCAAAATTAGTGGCACAAGCAATAATGGGTGTTTTACAGTATACCATTGCTCCAAAAGCTGCAATGGCTGCAGTTGGCTTCCAGGTGCAATTCAAGGTGCTGGTTATTACCAGTCAAACCCTGGATGTCATAGAGGGCCTGGATATCTGACAGACTGCTTGTTTCTAATCAGTTCTTGTTTCCCCCTTCTAGAACAGCATCTCTCTAGACATAAGGATGGTGTCCTCTAAAAGATCCCAGAAAACTTTGGTTCCAGGCCTGGGGTTGATGTTCAAACTTATTCAATGGCCCATTTTGTTTGGATGTTTTTCTGATCTATTAGATTATTTTATCATGGGTTGATTCAATGTGATTCAATGTTTTTAGTTGTTTTCATGTTTCCCCAATTTTGGTAAATCACTCAGAGTCCACTGGAGTTGGGCAACCAATACATTTAAATAAATGAAAATGAAAATGAAAGGCAATATTTTTTTTAATGCTCAGACTAATCTTTGTCCTCTTCAGGTTTTGTACCTGTATATGAGATATTCAAATGGCCCTCAGTTTTAGTGAATTGCCTTTAAGTAGCATAAGGATGGTTGGGCTGATCACAGCCACAGAAAGAAATCTAAGTCAGGTTGTTCCAGAAATCTGATAACTACTTATGAAAGGCACAAAGGATCATTCTGACCAAAGCAATTTTCTGTTCAAGGTTCATGTGATTCGCAAATAAAACAACAGAAGCCGCTTTGGTTAGAAGGGCAACAGCTTCCCGGGAAAACAGTAAAATCCTGCTCCTTCCCCCGTCCCCATTAATAAACCTGTTTTACTTAACAGTTGCATGTGGAGAAGATCTGTCATATGCCTACATGATTAATTATGTTAGTCTTCATATCTCCAGATCAGTCTACAAGAAAAATTCTGGCACATCTCTGAACTATTTTTTTTTTATCTAAAGCTCAGCATTAAAGCAATTCCAGAGCCCTTGTTCTGGACTCTTTTCTCTCAATTAGATTGCACACATTAACTTCAAAAGACTTTGTGATGACCTGGAACACAAACGTAACAAAATCCAAAACGTAAATAAATGTCCTTTAATGCCTCCAACTTGGCCCCACTGTTCAATAATTCTCAGTTGGAGATAAAACTTACTCAAAAATAGTCTTCAAAAGAAAGCAATACAGTCTGAACTTAATGAGCAGATAGAGGTGAAATAAAAAACCAAACAAACTACAATGAAGAAATTTCCACAACGGACCAGGATAAGTAATTACCAAATTCAAGGAGATAACAAGACACAGTCTGTTGGAAGGACGCCAACCAAGATAACTTCAGCCCAAAATAAAACATGCTTTGCTTCTAGCAAAGCTGTGTTGTAACCGTCTCTCTTATATACTGTTCTCCCCAGCTGTAACTAATGAGGGGGATCATGGCCACTTCCTCTCTCGTAAGCCAAGTTGTTTTCTTCTCCATTCCTCCCTGCGTGTCCTAGGATGAAGAGGGGATGGGCCTAGTTCTTCCTCTGACTACCCTTCCTCCGGAGCCACACCTCTACTCTCTGTTGGCTGTTCCTCCTCTCCCTCAGAGTCTGACTCTACCAAGGGCATGACAGACTTGCAGCCTCCTTTGTAGCTACCTAGATTCTTGTAAATTCCAAAAGAGAGTGAAGGGTGAATTTTGTCTCTGGATGTAATTAAAAATATGCAGAGTAGCAAACTTCAGGTACCAGAATTGAGCAGATTTTCCTGAGGGCAATGCATTGAGTGAGGTCATGTGTCACTTCTCTACAAGCATGCCACTAAAAAGATGAGAGGACATCACTGGTCAGTGAAATTCCACAAATGATTTCGTGGGTAGCTCAAAGGTTTTGACGTGTATCCATAATGAATGAACCTATCTATACAACCAAGGAGCCTTTTTGACCTCTCAAGGCTCTGGAATCAGTGCAACTATTTTTAGACATGTAGAAGCCCTTAGCATAATTCCAAGTCAAAAAATAAGTGACAAGCCCAATTTTAATTAACTAAAACACATGGACCCCTGCAGAAAAGTATAACATGAGGCACAATATAACATAGAACTATAAAATGTCTTAAGGAGTAGAATCACTTAAATCTGGGGAAATTCTGACAGTGAGGACAGAAGATTGAGGGTTGCCTCTAGAAGTTGTGGGTACTCCATCACTGGAGGTTTTTAAGAAGAGATTGGACAGCCATTTGTCTGAAATGATCTCCTGCTTCAGCAGAAGGTTGGACTAGAAGACCTCCAAGGTCCCTTCTGATTCTGTTGTAAATGGCAAGAATTCTTTACAAATACAAACTACAAACTCCTCTTAAATTTGGTTCTTTTGGGGTGGTTCTTTTTTCTAAATGCAGAAAATGTTCTAATATAAAACACCCAGCATCATTGGGAATGGAGGGAGGAAGGAAGGACGGACAAAATAGGTGAATTAAAGCTTAAACAAGAAGTAGCCAATGAAAGCATTTAGCCAAATACAATTTGGCATGCTCCAGAGATTGCATACATCAGAAGGACTGGAAACAGAAATTAGAAAATACCCAATGTTATAAGCAACAAGAGCAACTTTGGTGAATATGAGAATGCATTTATTGCAGCAGGATCTGATGTTCTACTTCATTCCACTCAATTGCAGAAAATACGACTTCAGCAACAAAATTTTCAACGCCTAGAATGCCCTACCCGACTCCATTGTTACGGCCTCAACCCCTCACAGCTTCAACCTCAAACTGTCTACCATGGACCTCACCCCATTCCTAAGAAGCCCCTCAAGGGGGTGTGCATAAGCGCACCAGTGTGCCTACTGTCCCTGTCCTACTGTTCCCATTTATCTGTATTTACACCCTTTGATCTTCTTTATGTTATACTTATAGTTGTTATCTTGTACATGTTTGACAAATAAATAAATAAATCAAATATTGTATACACCTGGGTACTCCATCTGTTTCCTCTCCTTTCACCTGCTTTATCATCCCTTTTTTCTCTCAACTAACAAAGGTTTGGTGTGCTGTCCAGCATCTTTGTACCTCCAAAAGCTTTTTAGGATAGACTTTCTCAACTTAGATGCCCTCCAGATACTGTATATGGACATGAACTCCAGAGTTCCCTAATTATCACAGCTATTACTGAGTATTTTAGGGGCTGAAGTTTACTCATCTGAACAGATATATGCTACAGAAAGGAGAGACAAGCCAGAACCTCTGCCTGGCATTGAATTTGGACTCCTAGGAACTGGACCTTATGAGAATGAAATTCATAGAGGAAGGTCACTGGCTAAAATCACATTAGGAGAAATCAAAGAGGTAGAGGATGAAAAAAAGAAAAGAATGTAGGCAAGTCTCATTCTTTTGCTACAAGAATAGTTATAACAACACTGCCCTATTCTATAGTATTAAGGGATACTTTTAAGAATATACCTTGTTATTTTACACACAAATAGGAAGGAAATATATCAAGAGCTAAATCCAATAAACTGGATGCTTTGTCATTAAGTTTTCCTAACCACTACAAAAAGGCTAATATACCAAACAGATATCCTAGCTTCAGACAGAGGAAATTAAAGCCTACTTTCCAGGCTGCTTGTAAGATTCTCCAGCATTGATTTCCAAGAACCTGTTTTAGCTCTTGCTGCACTCATATGCAACTCCTTCCATCAAGCCCAATTTATGCCTTCTCCAATTATAAAAGCAATCCACCTTTTCATGGCTACTGTGAGACTGGAGGAATCAATAATCCGTGAGGAATCAATAATTCACAATCAATAATCCATGAAATCAATGCCTAGTGGGAGAAGCATCATGCAAAGACAATGTATCTATTTCTTGAAAGAACTTTTAGCCCTTCTTTAAATAATAAACGACTGCCAATTTGATGTACACCTTTAAAAAACTATTTCAAGCTAAAGTCAATATGATTAATATGGTTAACTTCTCCCCCCAACTTATTGCTTCCGGAAATCTGCCTTCCACAAGCATTTTTCTTTCTGAAACATAGATGGGGGAAAAAAGGAAGCAACAAAATTAAGGCTTAAATGTGCCAAATTTCCACTTTAAAAACTGACCCTCCTCACATACCCATGTGTTTTGTTTTGCAATTGCTTAGTGAAAACCCAGCCTCTCTCCTCAGTGGGACATTTTGCCCTTAATTTACAGTACACCACAAAGACATATTTCTCAATTTGACTTCTCTAACCCTACCCCTAACCCTGTCTTCTGCTTTGTAAGCAGCTACTGTGCAACCCAAATCAGCAGAAACTTTGAGCAACTTTACATAGGTTTCAGAATTGCAACCTACAATTTGGCCATTCTGCAACGAATTAAAGAACAGACTGCAGCCATCAGCAACCTCTGTCTGCTGGAGCAGACCAGGATTAGGACTGTTTTACAGTATTTCTTTCTTTCTGTCTGGAGAATTTAAAACTCCTATGAAAATGCAGATATTCACCAAGATTCCCTAGTTTAATCTCAAGAAGGCAATTTAGACAAAACTACTGGACCTTGAAATAAAACTGCAGTATGGATCATTGGATTCTACTTAAGTAATTTTTTAAAAGGTCAAAAATTCCAGGATAACTGGCAAACCATATGTAACTATAGACAAAAAAAAGTCACCAAAGAGTGACATAGATTTAGTGATGGAAATGCAATATAATTAGCTTTTATTTACCTTTGAGTTCTATTAAATAGTATATTTCATGTAAATAGTTACATTTTGTTCTTGTTTTAATTATGTCACAAACATTATTCTGAAGGATGGAAATTCAAAATAGTGCTTCAATTTCAAATCTATTCTGAGTTGCCGCTATTGTTTTAGAAGATTTTTTTTTAAATTGTTCAGTAGGGCACACAAGTTACAGAGCTATAGTGAAAGGGGGGCAATGTCTCTCCTCCGGTTTCTTCATGACATTCTTATAAATTCCTCTATTGTACTTTATTGTCTTTTTAGCTGCCAGAAAAAAAGGAGTAGGGGAAAACAGTGCATTCCTTAAGTGCCTAGATAATCACCCTGGCAGCTCAAAGTTGTCGGAGCGCAAGGATATTACTGGAAAGCATGATTGATGACTCTTGGGGATGGATGAGTTCCATTGGAAAATACACATCCGGGGGAAGGCCAGGGTCAAGGGGGAAATGAATGGTGTATTTTAATATCCGCTCATCCAGCTAACACCAACATGGCACTTCTAATAAATCAATTTTCTTTCCTCTGAGATGTTTCTAGAGACTTATGATTTGAATGGGAGTGGATTTGTTGGAGTCCTGACACACTACAGTTGTTAAGTGAATCATGAGGATGTTAAGTGAATCTAGCTTCTGCCGTTGATTTTGCTTGTTGGAAGCCAACTGAGAAAGTCACAAATGGTAATCACATGCCCGCAGGATGCTGCAACCATCATAAATACAGGCTGGGCACCAAGTGTCCACATTTTGATCACATGACTGTAGGGATGCTGCAACAGTTATAAGAATGAGGACTGGCCATAAATCACTTTTTTCAGTGTTCTTGCAACTTCAAACAGTCACTCAAAGAAGGGTCATAAGGCAAGGACTACCTATACAGTGGAATTACTTATAGTTTTAATTTAGAAAATAAAGGAGGCATGCAGAAAACAGCACAGGATGTCGCTTTTATTTGTGAAGGTAAATTCTAAATTATTTAAATCTTTCCTCTCAGGAAGAAATGCTTTTATCTATGGTCTTTTAAATCATTCCTTTTGATTTGTTTGCCATTGGAATATACACAAGTATCTCAGTCTTGTCATCTACACCTTTAAAAATCTGTACACACACCACTATTTCCAACAATTGGCTAATTGATACAAAACCCTGAAACAAAACAAGGTAACTCAATTGAATTATGCTTTCATGTGTACTATTAGAACCATAGCTGTGCATAAGGCAATATCTGATGTTTGAAAGGAATTTAACTTTCCCTCTTGGTAACTTCCTGAATTACAACCTGGATATCTGTCAGTACAATCTTTTAAATTCCATTAGTTCAAAGTTTATCTAAAGAGTAGAGAATATTGTTACAAGCGACTTAATGGCAAGAAAGCTGATGTCAGTGGATAATTATAGTATGCCATTGGTGATTTTCTGACATACTCACAAGTCCTTAGAGAAGAGTTTTCAGATTCCTAAAGTGTTGCTCATACTTTTAGCAAAAGAATGTAATTATATTTGGAAAGTGACTTAAAAAAACCCTTGTTCTTTCTTCCCAAATCTTCAATACAAAATCATTTGTTGAAGTTAATAAGCATCTTTCCATCTTAAAACAGGGACACAAATGTTTTTTAAAAGCAGAAAAACCATAAACATTTTTGCTTTTCAGTTTGGATTCTATCAACCTGCAACCATTATTGTGGTCCCATATCAATTATATTAAATTGAGAAAATATGTATTCAATGTCCTTTCTAACAAAAGGCTACTGGGGTAGATATTCATTTCCCTTACTTGAATTCAACTTCAAGTTATGTTTCCAAAGAGCCAGTTTTTATGCAATGGTTATAGGCCAGGCTAGAAACTAGGAGACTGAGTTCTAGCCCTGCCTTAGCCATGAAAGCTGCCTGGATGATTTTGGACCACTTACTCTATCTGACATTCCCATGACATTCAGGCCTGTCAGTCAATTCTTGTCACCACCAAATGGTTCAACCTTTGGTTGATCTGAAAAAAGCAGACCCTTCTGCTTTTTTCAGATCGACCAAATTTCCCTTTGTGGGGCAATGCTAGGAAGAAAAAAAAGGCTGCACATTATCTGTTACACGATATATAAAATCCTGGACATATAAAAAATAATTTAAATCCTGATTAGAGACTTCTGCCAAGGAGCCACAAGCCATATGCTCTACCCCAGCCAATAGCCAACTTTGGTATCATAAATACGGTTCAGCCACCCCATCTCAGTTTCTCATGCTATGTGTGGACTTCCACTCAGAATTCCTTATCCAATAATGGCCATGTTGACAATTCTGAGAATTCAAAATCCACATATTTAAATGGAGGCCAGGCTGGGAAAGTTTAATTTTTAAGGAATAGGTTTATTACAAGGGCCAACAACTACTGAATCTTGTCTGGTTAGTGGTTTGCTGAAGGCTAAACTATTCTAGGCTGTACCTATGTTGCCATCACCTGTAGTTATATTTCCTGAGCCAGTACATATTAAATTATACTTAACTGAACTCTTTGCTTAGAAATGATTTGCAGTTATCTAAAAAAGATAGCAAAGCAGTCCATCACAAAAACATGGGGAAGTGTGTTATAATGAGTTAAAACAGTGCTGCACCTAGCTCAGAGGTTAGGAGTTCTCCAGGGTTTCTTTCTCACATTAGTTTTTGCTAATCCTAATCCAAACTACCTGGAATTTAACAAACTTCCTTTGTATCTAAGCTTTGCTCTCTCACTTAGCTACAACTGCCTTCTCAATGTCATGTAGCATGATGAAATAGGATTATCATTTTCATCTATAAAAGCCTTCTGAGAGCTTTTCTGAATATGTAAAGCAAAAAATAAAGACTGAAGCATAACCGAGCATATGCAACGTGACTCTTGATTTAGAAGGCAAAAGCACACAGTACAAAGAATGAAATACTAAATGGGACTATTAAAACTCCAGATACCGGCTATTTTACAGACTCCCAGAACCCTTTTCCAAGACTGTAAAACATTTTTAATAACGACTGAGTACAAATAAAATTGAGCCTCTTTTATTGCTTTCCAGTTTTTTCCCTTTTTGAGGTATAGTCTTGCTAAAGTGAAAACTCCTTAATCTCAGGAATTATCTCCATATCTCAAGTCATTAAAACCTGCAGTCATCACGCTAAAAGAGATGTCCACTTTGACTTAAATCATGTGGGGTCTCCAACCTTGGCCACTTTAAGACTTGTGGACTTCAAAGCTGGCTGAAGAATTCTGGGAGTTGAAGTCTACAAGTCTTAAAGTGGCCAAGATTGGAGACTCCTGCCCTAGCATATACAAATGATGGTGCACCACTGAACTCTACAGTGGTCTGCAGTGGCACATGTTGGTTCCATTCAACCATCACAGGATTAAGAATTATAGCTCTGGTTCACAACAAGGAAACAAAGGAAGAGTAGAATAAATAAAATCAGTTTGCCTCTCAGAAAGGAGAGGAGCAATTAAACAGTTTCTGACTTCCTTCTCTCTGTTAGAAAGAATTCTACTCCATTCAAACATTTGGACTTGGGACGCCTGAAGTCAAGGGGAGGTTATTCCGCTAACCCAATAATCTAATGAGTGGTTAGATTATGAAACAAATGAGAAAAGAGGGTTGGTTTGTGTTACTACATCCTCTCAGCTGAGGGCAGAATAGACAACTTCAATATACATTTTCCTAATGTTCCAGTTTAGGACTTCTCGTGAGCTCTTCCCCCAGGGATTTCTGATCCTGCATCACCAAGAAGGTATTCTTCATATTATTATATAAACCTATACAGTATTTGGAGCTGACAAAGTAGAAGACTTAAAGGCTCCTACGTTTCTTTTTGTAGTATATGTGCATGTACACCATTAAATTGAAATCTCTTCATAAAGCAGTAACTGGGAAAGCCTAAAACAAGAGCAGATCCAGCCAGGTATTCCCCCTAAGGGAATAATTCCCTGTATTATCATTCCTGAGTAGCTGGATTCAGCAGCAATTTTTATCCAAAGGCTGCCAAACTGCCTTTCAACAACTCCCCCAGACGCTCCTCCAGCCTTTACAAATACCTCTCCTGGGGGATTTCAAATGCAGGCAGTCATAACTTAATGTCATGTTTGGGAAAGGGGAGGGGGGCGCAGGTTGAAGAGATCATTTCTTCTCTCCAGTCATACAAGACATTCCCATCTGGTCTCCTTAAATCAGCTATAAACTGACATCACAGTCCTCTCCCAATATAATGTATGTATGTATGTATGTATGTATGTAGCCGTTTCGGCAGAATCTCATCTGCCATCATCGGGCTTCTGTATTGGGTTCGTCTCACATATGAACCCAATACAGAAGCCTGATGATGGCAGATGAGATTCTGCCGAAACGGCTACAATTTTAAAAGCACAACTATAATGACGTGGGAAAATACCCGAACAAAGCTGAATACCATACATATACATTATACATATACATTATATACATATACATTATATACATATACACATACATACATACATACATACATATACACATACATACATACGCTATTGGCTGACCCCCCTATCATGTTCTCTAAAATTAGAGAGAAAGAGAGAGAGAGAGAGAGAAATATACATACATACAACATTGTAGGGGAACAGCCACTATATAAAAAGCAGGAATCTAAAAGATTATAAAAGCTTTCATACATCTGCCTTATCTCCTCCCTTCATTTACACTTAACCTATTATTTTGACATTTTTTTTCATTTAAACCATGGATGTTACCTTATCCTTCCTGCCACCATACTGTTCGGGATCATTATTATCTCATTGTAACTCTGTGCCCTTAAAAACTTAATTTGAAGATTCTGAGCAAGAGATAGGCTACTTCTACTTTCAAGCAGTAGACGAAGTCTCTTCCCACCCACCCGCATCAGTTAGCAACCATCACACCCGCAGCATCAGTTCCTGGCTACCGGTCAGTCTCCCTTGCACCTTTTGACCAAGTATCTGGAAAGAACTTGGGGGAAGGATCCCCCCGCTATGTTTTCAAACCTCCCCCCCGCTCGCCCGTGATCTCCACCGAATCCCCATCCGATTCTTCTCCGGCGGCGCTTTTTTGGGCAACCTTACCAGATGGCGATCCGGCGCTTCGGGTACCGTAGCCTCTCCAGACAGCCGAGGAAATGGGGCAAGGAGCGGGCAGCGTTCCTGGCGAGGATGGCCATGAAGACGGTGGGCTTCTGCAAGGCGGATTCCGGCAGAGGGGGCGAGCTGGGCATCGCCGCCGCCGCTTCCTCCGGTGTGTCGGCGACACAGCCGTTCCCCTTCAGCCAGAGCGCGAAAGGGCAATGAAGCAAAAGCAAGACCAGGAGCCGGCGGCGCAAGGAAGCGGCGGCGCAAGCCGGGATCGCAGCCATTTTTCGCGGGGAATCGCACCTTCGGACAGGGCGAGAGAGAAGCCGCTTCTTGCGGACCGGCGGCCACGGCGACAGGAGAAGCAAAGCTCCGCAAAGAGCTCCCGGCGTACCTGCAGGTCCGGCTGCACGGGAAAGAGAGGCGAGCGGGCGGGAGAGCCGCCCCAACTAAGACACGCTTCCCCCCCGCCCCTTTCTTTTCATTATTTGCTAGAGGAGGGGGCGGGGGGGGAGTTCTGCTTTTGGCAACGGCGGATTGGTGGCGGCGGCAAACCTGCAGCCAATCCTGAGCTCCTCGCTAACTCTTGACGCAAATCAAAACAAACAATGCGTGCTTTCTCGTTCTTCCTTTCCTTTCTCTCTGCAATCGCCCCAAGGTCCCGGGAATAATGCTAATCGGAACCGACCAATAACAAGGAAGAAATGGACCATCCCAGGCATCTGGCTAGCAGATTGGTGCATCATATCAAAAGATCTCTGTGATCATATCAAGAGCAACTCCGTTCTCTTCGCTGATGATGTAAAGCTATTCAACACCACAGACAATACTCCTACCCTTCAAAAAGACCTTTGACTATGGATCAGAATGGTCAAACAAATGGCAACTTCAAATCTCAACAAATAAATGCTCTGTCCTACATATTGGCAAAAAAAAAATCAGAAAATAAAATACAGGCTGAATAGTCAAGACCTTGTTGATGATCCAAACTCTGTCAAGGACCTTGGGGTACTCATCTCTAATGATCTAAGTGCTAGATCTCACTGTAACTACATAGCCAAAAAGGCATTATTAACCTAATCTTACGTAGCTTTTTCTCTGGTAATATCACACTACTAACTAGAGCATACAAAATATTTGCTAGACCAATACTCGAATACAGCTCATCAGTCTGGAACCCACATTACGTATCTGATATTAGCACAGTTGAGAAAGTCCAGAAATATTTCACAAGAAGAGTTCTCCACTCCTCTACTCATTGCAGAATACCTTATGCCACCAGACTCGAAATTCTAGACCTGGAAAAGCTAGAACTATGCCGCCTTCGGTCCGATCTAAGTATAGTATATAAAATCATACATTGCAATGTCCTACCTGTCAATGAATACTTCAGCTTCAACCATAACAACACTGGAGCAAACAATAGATATAAACTCAAGGTTAATCACACCAAACTTGATTGCAGGAAATACGACTTCAGCAACAGAGTGGTCAATGTCTGGAATACTCTACCTGACTCTGGTTTTTTCCCCAAACCCCAAAAACTTTAACCTTAGACTGTCTACTATTGACCTCACCCCTTTCCTAAGAGGTCTGTAGGGGGCGTGCATAAGCACACCAATGTGCCTACCGCCCCTGTCCCATTGTTTCTTTTATTTATTTTTTATTTTTCTTATATGTATCCATGTATTCATAACTATGTTTTTACTTATACCTATTATCTTGTAAGCAATTGACAAAAATAAATAAATAAATAAATAAATAAATAAATAATTTTTTTTTAAAAAAAAAAGCTTTTGGAAGTCCTGAAGTTTTTATGTATTCATTTATGTATATATTTCATTCCATAAAGGTCAGATGGTACAGTGGTCGTCTTGAAATATAATGCTTTTTTTAATTAAAAAATATGGGAGGGGACACAGTCCCACTGATATATTTCTAATCCCACTGATATATTTCTAATGCAATGTTGTTTGTATTTAATACAAATGTACAAAGAGAGAATGAAATATTCACAATTACCCTTTCTTTGCCAAGGATTTACATTTGATACGCTTTCATCTGAAGTGGGAAAGGGAAACAGAAGGATAATCCAGAGTTTTTGTGCACTTCTGCAAGTAGTCCCTCGTCTTCTTCTCAGCCTGGAAAACATCTGTGACCCGGTTCACAGGAAATTGAATCCTAGACAACTGCGGTTCCCAATCTTCTCATTACTCAGTAGTATGCAACACAGGAATGACAATGCTCACCTAGGAATAATGCTATTCCACTTGATGAAGTCTTCTCAGAATTTAGAAACTCACTTAACTATCTCCTAGCAATCCCAAATAAAAGGAGACAACAGAGAATGAGGTGGCTGGATGGAGTCACTGAAGCAGTAGGCGTGAGTTTAAATGGACCGCAGAAGAGGGTAGAGGACAGGAAGGCCTGGAGGAACGTTGTCCATGGGGTCGCAATGGGACAGACATGACTTCACAACTATCAACAACAACAAAGCAATCCCGTGCATCCAGTAGAATTGATCACTTACAAAATCTCCAGGATACAGCTCCAGGATGTGCATTTAGACAGCCTATAAAATTTAATTGGATCCAAGGGCACATTGACATTTGACTGAAGCAGAAATGGGTTACCACCCAAGTCAGTGATGTTAACAGCAACTGGACAACATCTACCTTTGCATAATTCAAGCAAATGAACCAAGAACAGCAAATTAAAAGGTTATTTATTTATTTTTAGAATAAATAAATAAATCAAAGAAGAAAATCATTCATATGGCATAGTATGACAACTGGAACAATCTTAAAAATCGATACTGTCTGCCAGGCGAAGAATAGGGTGGGAACTAAAGACATATCCAGACAATTTTAAATCAGTATTCTCAGTAGATGTTTAATATGAGGATTTTTTCTAATTTATATAAAGTTCAAAAAAAATTACATACAAAAAGATTACATTGACAATATGATCTCTTATATTTCTCACCAGTTAAAACTAATAAGAACAAGTTCCAGAACATTGATGTATTGTGGACAGTTACCAATGTTACAGCAGCATAGGTAGTATAGATTTTATTATATTGCACCCCTTTTATCCTCAAATAACTAGTTTGAAGCGCAGCTGTGGTGGCACAGTGGTTAGAATGCAGTTCTGCAGGCTACACTGCTCACTCCAAGAGTTCAATCCTGACTGGCTCAAGGTTGACTCAGCCTTCCATCTTTCCAAGGTTGGTAAAATGAGGACTCAGATTGTTGGGGGCAATATGCTGACTCTGTAAACCGCTTAGAAAGAGCTGTAAAGCACAATGAAGCAGTATAGAAGTCCAAGTGCTATTGCTATTGTTGTTAATTGATATTGGGTCCCACTGCAGCAAATTTTAGCACTGCCATTAAGCCTGAGTTCTCAAGTAAATATAATTTAAAATACAGTACACATGGTATAGAAAATGAACAGAGCTCATAAAAAAATCTTTTTTTTTAAAACAAGTTTTATTAATTTTTTCAAAAACAAATCATCATTAACCATTACATACTTAAACCTTTTTCCATTATAAATTTAACAAGTCAGATAAAACCTTAATTCTATTTTAAACCATTTCCATAAAGCATACAAAAACCTCTTATCCAGTTTCTCTTTACCTCTCTTTACTCTTATTCAGTTTCATTATTATTGTTTCATCTATTTCTTTCTGACTTGACCACCATCATTCCCATTCTATACTTCTGCAAGGTTCCACTAATTCTCCCAAAAACATAAACACACAACACATATAACATAAAAGAAAAACAAAAAAAAAATATTTTAGGAAAGTAACTTGGCCCCAGATATCTCTCTCTTCATGAACTTCAATTATATTCATGCTCATCTTACATATCATTACTTATTTTATCTACCATTCTAAATCTTCTATATTAACTTCTCCACACATTTCACTCTTCTTAATTCTATCTTAATTAATCCATCTTAATTTGAATCATTACATTTGTATCTTTTGTCCATTCTTTATTGTCCGTTATAATAAAATAAAAAAAAGAGAATTTCTCCTGAAATCACTAAACAGAGTATGATGCCTTTCTGTCTCCCCTCTAAATTAATCAAATTAACATTTAAAATAACACCCAGTACCCAATCCGATTCTGCTTGGTACATTCTATCTAAATAGTAAATCCAAAATAATTAAATACATAGTTAAACAGTAAATCTAAATGTTGAATCTTATAACATTCCCATTGTCTTTTCCAAAAACAAATGCTATAATAAAAATTTTATAATAACATCAATATCATAATCTTATTAAACTCTTTAATTAAAACTCAATCTTCTAAACCTTCCCTTTAATATTATTAAATTTAAAATCAATCATTACTAAACATTTCAACATTTTAATCTCTTATCAACTCTTAAACCATTTTAATTTTCTATTTCTAATACAATGCTACAATATCATCTTATGTACCTTGCAAAACCTTTTTTAAAGAATTTATACTTTACCCTTTATCCCTAAAAAAGATCTTAAGTCACGGTTCACTTAATCATAATATATTGACTAAGGCACAAATGGCTTGATTTCTATGTGTTAAATTATAAAATCATGGCTTATACATAATTCTTGTATCCGCATTACATATTAAGCTAAAATTAATCTTATCATAGCTTAACAAGGTCCAGCCAAATTGTTAAGACACTGAAATTCAGATCACTAAACATCTCAAATATAATAGTTCCTGCAAGTAGCAGTGCATTTAAATATATGAAGGACCCATTTTACACCAAGTAGAATATAAGATGCTATCTTTCTCAAATTATATTTTCAATTAATATTCTCTGAAAGCACAACGCAGTCTTTTCAGCCTTTCCATTGATAGGAATAATTTTAGGAAGCAATTAATAAGACTACACTTCTAGAATTTCATACTTGTAACACAAAATCAAAATAACTGAACACTCAGTTTCCATTCTTATAAAAGAAGTAATGAAAGAATGAACAGATGTTCTTTATTACTTTTTTCCTCCAGTTGAACTCAGAGAAGATCCCAAATTGTTTCCAGACAGATATAATCTTCCAATTTCTATTGAAGAAAAATACAATTTAGATTCAATGATAGAAATGTTATAAGGATAATAATAGCAAAAGTTTTGTAACTCCAAGAGTTTTTTTAAAATATTTTGCACAATGATAAAACTGAAAGTCATAAAAGTTAAAATCTTTCTCATCATATGATAACCATTATTTATTTATTATACGATAACTGACATTTTCCTTTCCACAAAATCCTTCCAAGCAATTCAACTATTCATTTGAAATACCTTAAAGGTATTAACACAGCTATCCCCCTATCAATCTTGAAATAATATCAATATTTTCACCAGTAGGTTTATGGGTTTTTTCATTATCTTTTTACATTACTAGTAGTCTCAAGTAAATAGACAGAAATATTGACATCTACCAATAAGGACAATTAAATTTAGTTGCTTGAGAAGCCACATCATGCTGTTTAATATATAACCAGCACAGTAATTTAATGGATTGTAAGAGAATTTAGTGCTAGATTTCTAATAGTAATGAGTTTGAGGTACATATATTTATCTCGTTCTCGTCTCAAAAATATGAGTGTCTTACAAATCAAGTGCTGCTAAAGAAGGGTTTTTTAAAAAAAAAAAATCTGAATCTTCAATTAAAAAATGAGAAAATAAGAAAGCAAATATTCTTAGGAACGACAGGTTTACTTGCTGAAAAGCGGAACCCTGAAGGTCGTTTAAAAGTTTGGCGGAGGAACTATTTTGTTGAGACACCAACCACCGGAACGAAGCTGAATAACACGCGAATTTGGAATGGAAAAGTCGGAGAGCGCCTGCGGAGACGGGGCAAATGAGGAGGGAGGTTCGGTCGCTGGATGCTCCGGGTCTTTTGGGCAGGAGGAGGAAGCCCCAAAGTCCGGGAAATGGGGTCTTCGAGAGGATTGGCTGGCTACTCATCCTACGGTTAGTGAAAAAGAACCGGGGGAACAGAAAATCTCCCTTCTGATACCTGGCTTGCTCATCTACTGGTATCTGTAGCAAAGTAGGGATCTCGTTAAATTCCTAGGAAATGCCCCATTCGTTCAAAGCCCAGAGTTGCAACTCGACAACTCCAAGGATGCTAAAATAAAATGTAGAAATATATAGTGTTGAACAAGGTGAGCTGTTTTTGTCTTTCATGAGTAATAATTTCTTAAGCCACCTTGAAGAAGTAAAAGTAAAAGGTGTAACCAATAATATACTGTCTTAGGATGAGGAATGGTGTGTATGTAGAATCCTGCACGAAAGTTTAAAACATAAACTAAATGAAAAAATAGCCTGTTTTACGTTGGACACTTGATCAATGCAAACTTGAAATGTTTCTCAGTCTCCAGCAAAAAGGAACTATAAATGAATAAATGTGCAGAGATGGATTTTGGAACTGGAAGAAGTTGACCACACCACACATTATTCCTGAGGACAAATATTATATTTTAAAGACTGTAATCTTTGTCCAGCCATGTTATACCTCCTGAAGTGATAGCACATATCTAAAGTAAAGTGGAAAACAGGTCCCCAAAATTGGTACTTGACCATGTGTTAAATGTGACCAAGCCTGGAGGAGTGGAAAAGGAACTGATGTGCTGTATCATGGCCATGTGCCAATAAACCTATCTGTAATTTATTATCATGAAGATGATGTATAAGAATTAAGGAAGGAGATATTAAAAGGGGAGAAAAGGATTCGGAAGCATTTTTTTAAAGGAACTATTTACCAGTTGCCAGTCTGAACAAATAGAATGATTTTTTGTTGTGAAAATTGGTTGTTCCATAAGAAGAAATCAATGGAATTGGTTAACAGAAGGCTTGCATTTCAGGTGCATGTAAGAATGAAGAAGAAGAAATGCTGATCTCAAGCAGAGGACTTAGGACAAAAACCGTGAAAGTATTCTCATCCCCTCACTATAATGACATGATATGGATCTCTTCTAGAAAGCCCTCTTTTTCGAGTAGCCCATTCAATCCAGGTCAAAGGGTTTTCATTACTTCCCAAGGGCATCTTTAGGGATAACTTCTCTTTGTTGCAATCTCTTTCTTCTCAGAATGGTCCCATCCCCGTTGGATAACTCCCATCATTATGATCTTCAGGAAATTAATGAAGTCCAGATTGTTTTCCCAGATTTTGGTGACATAGTGACTATGGACACATCCCTTCCCTACACTTTGTGTTGCTTTGGTCTGGTTTATTTTGGTTTTCTTCTGGTATTTTGTTTCTGGTCAGTTATAATCTTTTATATAATGGGATTTTTTTTTCATTGTAAGCTGCCAGAGTTATTTGAGAGCTTCAAGTCTAGTTTGGATGAGTTCATAAATTACAAAAAAAACCCAATTATTTTTGACAATTTGAACAGGACTTTCTTGTTTAAAATTTTGGAGGATATGGACTTTGATGATAATTTTATCAAATTGATAAAATCAATGTGCACTTCACAAAAAACACAGATAACTGTAATAGGAAATTAACAAATCTCACTGGAAAAGGCAGTTATCTTCAGAATGGAAACAATTCCACACAAATATACATTGGCTAAATCCTATCAAAATGGAGCCCAAATTGAAACAAGACATACAAGATCAGAAAATGTGGAGAGAGCTGGTCCGTAGGATCACCAAAAATTGGACACAATTGAATAGGTAACATCATCATCATCTTTTAAAAGAGAACTTTTATAAAACAATGTACTTGTAGAAGATGACCAGGCTGAGCCCATAGGAGGGATCAAATGCATCATTAGTTTGGAGTCCCTTTGCGCTCACAAGAGGTCTAAATCCAGCCCTCCTGGGAATCCAGTGACTTATCTACTACCAATTTGCCTTGACCATTAGTAGTTCCAATTCTTGTTCAGGGGAAGGATGGAATAAACATGTACTCGTTTTGGATCTAACCCTGACTTTCTTTCTGATTCCAGAAAAATAATCTAGAATCTAGAACGTATAAAGATATTTCCAACATGAAAAGTCATTTTGTCATGCCTGCTCTACTGGTTAAAAAAAGGCAGAAATTTCTGGGTTCAAAGATATATATTGATACAAAGAATTTTAAAGATCAACATTCAATTGAGACTTGAACTTTTCATGCTGGGTTTAATGGACAGTAAATTAAAAAAAGAGCCAGAGAAGATTATATTTATATAGTATATGATACTGATGCAATATATGCAAAATTGAAAAGACTCTGAAATATCCAGAATGGAGAGTGGTTGGTGAAAATGACATAATTAGCAGAGATGGCAAAATTAACTTGTTTGATTTGAGAGCGATCAACAACTACATTTACTAGTGATTACAAATCCTTTATGGATTTTTTTCTGAAAAAAAGAAAAATGGGATGGTCTGAAGATTAGAAGGGTAGCTTATGGAAAGAAGGAAATTATCATGTAATTTTAGAGAGAGGGGGCAAAATATAAATGCATTTATAGCTGTTAAGAAGATCAGAAGCTGCTTCCTTATAATTTATTTTCTTTTTTGTACTGTTTTTCTCTATTTTCTTTTGTGGTTTTTACTGTTAAAAATTCTTCAATAAAACTATAAATTGAAAAAAACATTTATTTCTAGCAAGTTTGTACGGTTATGCATATGTAAGTTCAGAACCCTTGACAATGGTTCTTTTTATGAATTCAGATTAACAGATTTTTTTTGAGGTTAGGTACATGTAAATTCAGAGCCCTTGACAATACTTCTGTTTATAAATTTAGATTAACAAGCAGATTTTTCACAGAATGTAGAACTCCCATGATCTGCTGTATTACCATAATAACCCCTTCTTAGGTCTTTGTTGAAAGGGCACTTATTTTGCTGTTTTTATAACACAAATAATCTGAGGGGTAGGAATGCATTAGTCTGTTCAAGCTTATAAAATAAAAGCTTTATAATACAATTGCTTTTAGACTTTAACATTTGAAGATAAAGAAGAATGTTATCTTTTAAAAATTGGCTGAAGCTTTAAACTGCCAGATGGGAGTGAAATTTGCCATAGCATCTTAGCAAGGCTGTTAGATATTCATGTACAATCAGGATAGGCTGGATCTGAATCTGGCAATTTATTTTAAATTATGCACGCATGTCAAAAGAAAATAAGATTTGACAATCTTGGCCTCTCTGATGGGCAGCTGGTGGGAAATCTCTGGATGTCGTCATCATGAACATCAACAGCAGTAATAAAATGCTCATTTCTCTATCCCCTATTGGCACGAGCAACAAGAAAAGTATGATGGTATTACTAGTTTAACTACTTTGACATTTAACATTTATTAAGATTTTTATTCTGCCTTTGTTGCTCAAGGCAGCAAATATAGGTAGTCCTCAACTTACAACAGTTTATCTAGTGACCATTCAAAGTTACAACGGCACTGAAAAAAGGGACTTACGACCATGTTTCACAGTTACAACAGCATCCCCATGGTCACGTGATTTACATTCGGCTGCTTGACAACTGACTCACGTTTATGATGGTGTTGTGGTTAGCCAGCCGCAGGTGCGGACGGGTGAGGAGAGCGAGGACTCAGATGAGGGGCCAGGACCATTAGGGAGTGGACTGCTGCCTTCAGAGATTGTGGAGGCTGGCAGCAGCAATGAGGAGGTTCCCAAGGAGCCTGTGCCAAGTGCGTGTGCGCGCAGGGCTGCTCGCAGGAAAGAGCAGCTGCAGCAGCACGAGCGACTCGGGAGTAAGGCTGCAAAGTAACGGCCTCTCCTTCAAGAAGATAAAAGCCAGCTGTGAAGCAAATGTTTCTTTGCAAGAAGCAAAGATGTTTTGAAACTCAGCCTCGTGGACATTGCAGTATCTTAGTTGGTATTTGAAGACTCTTGTACTGTTGTACAAGTTTTTTACTGTTTACTATTTTACTGTTGTAAAATATTTCTTATCTGTTATTCTTGGCAGCGGTGCACAGTTTTGGCGAGGCTTGTGCTTATCAAAGTTAATTAGTTTGCAGCAGCCTTTTAACCGGGGATTCGTAAGAATCATTAAAAGGTTTCTGTTCCCTTTGGTTCATGTTTGTTTTATTGGAAAAGGGTTTGGATCGGAACAGATGTTTGCAGTATCCGGGGTCATGTGACACCCCCCCCCCTTTTCTGCGACCTTCTAAAGCAAAGTGAACGGGGAAACCAGATTCACTTAACAACTGTGTTACTAATTTAACAAGTGCAGTGATTCACTTAACAACTGTGGCAAGAGAAGTTGTAAAATGGGCCAAACTCGGTTAACACCTTTTGCACTTAGCAACATAAATATTGGGCTCAATTGCAGTCCTAAATTGAGAACTACCTGCATGCATAAATACTCCCTCCTTCTAACAATAATATGCTGACTATACTTTTGCCTAGTTTTCTGCTTCAGACTTTGAGCTCCAGATGTTGCTTAGGTTCCAGTAATGGCCCACATCCCCAGTTAACAAGAGACACCCACCCACCTTGGGCCCAATCCTTCCATGTCTGGATTCTGGCACAATCATCTATAATCTCTTCTTGTGCCAGGTACTAAGCAAAACACAGAAATAAATCGGTTCCAGCCCAGAAGCTTAAGACAGAACTAGATCTGTTTTATGAACCATCGGTGCTGCTACAATAAATTATTCCCTGCGGCTACAGTTTTTGGAGGATAGTTTTTTTGGCGTTTAAAGCACAATCTGCAAGTCTTTTTAACAGGCTTCATCTAGCGTTAAGTATTTTCACTGGCCTTTCCCCCCCCCCTCCCCCATTTTTTGAAAGAACTTGGGTTGTGTTTTTTTCTTGGAGTTCTGCCAAAAGAAAACCCTCTGCAGTTGATGGGAAAATACTTTCAGGGATTGTAGATACAACTCTGTTTGGGTTTCGTTGCCTGGAGTATAATTTCCAAGAACTCTGTTAATAGCTTTTACATCTATTGCTTTCCCTTGTCTGTTTCAGTTCACAAAAATGATGTCATTGGAAGCGGCTGATAGCAGAGGGGTGTATGCCGCTTTCTTAGTTTACTTGGACCTTCTAGAAGGTAAGTTAGTGGAGATATCTTAAAGGGCAACCTGTAAAATTGGTGTGTGTGTGTGTGTAAGTGCTGTGGTATGCATAGTATTTACAAACAAATGTCAAGAATAGTTTTCATGTGATTCATGAAATCCCTAGATTTCTACAGCTACTGCTTAAAGCAGGGGTGTCCAACCTTGGCAACTTTAAGACTTGTGGACTTCAACTCCCAGAATTCCTCAGCCAGCAAAGCTGGCTGAGGAATTCTGGGAGTTGTAGTCCACAAGTCTTAAAGTTGCCAAGGTTGGACACCCCTGGCTTAAAGCTATGTCCTATTGAAGACTGGGATGTTAGTTATCTTAAATGACTCCAAGTCCTCCTAACTTTAGATTCCCTGGGCAAATATTAACACTGCATATACAAGTGAACCTATATGCACATACACCCAAGCTACATTCCTGAGAAGGTTGCTTCCCTGTGTTAAAAGTAGTGGAGATACTGGAAATTGGAGGAGTTGGAGTGTCCACTAGCTTTAGTGCCTTTGCTTGTGAGTTGGAGGAAAAAGCATTAGTGTTTGCTTCCCTGTTTATACGGGGCAGCGTGGTGGCTCAGCGGTTAAGTCTCTTTAAGGTTCGAGACCTGAGCACCATGTGACACGGTGAGCGCCTGTCCTTGGATCAGCTCCTGCCAACCTATCAGTTCAAAAGCATGCAAAGGCGAGTAGATAAATAGATACCACTTGAGTGGAATAATAACTGTGCTTTGTGATGTCTTGCTGACCACACGACTATGGAAATGTCGGTTTCAATGGCCTTGAAACTGAGCTAGAAGAGTAAAATCTGAAGGCATTCTTTTACCTTACCCTGCTTGTATTGCTCTCAAAGGAGTCTGTTAGGCTCTGACTCTGAACAATTGTCTATCACCATTATATGTTAACACCCTGAACAATATGATGTCCAGCATACATACATAGTGCCCATCTATTCAATATGCACCAGATGGATGGAACGCAATATGCTCTATGGCCACCGACTGATGTCCTCTTGATGTGTTGGGATTACCACTCCTGCAATCATACTATAGCACACACAACAGTTCGGATTACTTGACTAGGCACGTAATCACATATGATTAGCACTTTCAGGGGCAGAGAGCACCCCCTGCTAATTCTCTGACGTCAACATACGATGAAGGGATTCTGTGGCTTCCAGGTGTCACTAAACTACAATTTCTAGTATCTGTAGCCCACATAGCAAATTGGGAAGGGTGCCAGGAGAGGTCAGTTACCAATACTTGGAGGGCCACAGGTTCCTATACTGTGGATATAGTCAGCAAAAAATCCGGCCAAATTTCTGTATTTGGATTGATTTAGCTTACTAAATCGGATGACCTATTTCCAAAAGTTGTTGTGAAATTTAAAAGAAAGAGAACAAATGCAGTTGAGGGAGGAGAGTGAGGCAGATGTAATTAATCCATATCTTGAGGCGTGTAAGTCCTTGGTACCTAATTGTATAAATGCTGGCTAGGACATTGAGATCCTTCAATGGAAAAGTTATCATCACTGTTTCATAATTCATTCTGGTTTTTGTTATTTTCTGCTACACTTTTCAGTTAGGAACTGGCATGAGGTATCCTTCACCGGGCTAGCAGAGTTCCAGCTGGTGTGTCTCCATGGACGTGAGAAAGAAACCGATCCTTTGCAGGTAGTGGTGCCAACTCCTGCCCAGGTATCTTTCAGCCATGAGAGGTGAGTGTCTGCAGAGGGCTGGTGTTGCATTATTTATTTTTGCAGTTACATCACACTCGATCTAAATGGGGGCTCTCTGAGAACTCACAGTGGTATCAACGTGTCTCAGTACGTTTTTCTTACTTCATTCTGGAGTAAGAACATTATCACCAGGTAACCCCATAGCTGAAAGGAAATTTAGTCTGTATCTCCTTGGTTTAAACACAGCATCTTCACTACCACACTGCCTTAACAGGTTTCAGAGCAATGTATAGTTTAGCCATGCTCAAAATTGTTTATATATTACAATTTTACTTTGTATTGCTTCATAAAACCTTAGAGCAGCCTTTCCCAAACTGGTCTCTGCTGGTTGTGGTGGGGTGCAGTTTCCAGAAAAGTCTGGCCTTCTGTCTTGCCAAATATTTTCCTTCCTCATTTGTTAGCTACTTCTAGCTTTTAAGCAGCGTTTCTCAATACATTGGCTTCTTCCTTCCTTCCTCTCCTCTCCGCTCACCAAATACAGTTAACAAAGAAGGGAAGTTCACTCATACCAGTACTATCCTTTCTTTCTATGGGTGGGAGACAAGAAGGAAAAAGCAACAAATCTATCAGGTTTTCTGAATATACTCATTGAGTACCCAGCATACAGGGCACCTTTACAACATGTGCAGATGGAAAAGTTATCTCTGCAAAACAGAGATTTGTAATCTTTAATGTGGTACTTGATCCTTCCAGTAATTGGGAGGTGATATGTGAGAGGATGAGTACAAAGGTTCTAGTTGGCTTTATTTTCAAAATTAAGTAATAAATGTTGCCTTTTAATAGGCTTTTCCATTCCTGCCCTCTCCCTTCCTGTTAGTAAAATTTCTACATCCAAAGCAGAGGTGGGATTCAAATTTCTTAACAACCGGTTCTGTGGGTGTGGCCTAATTTGTGGGTGTGGCTTGGTCATGTGACTGGCTGCGCATGGCTTGTATGTAAATATTATAAATATTTATGTAAATATTGAATTTTTTATAAAAAAAGAGCAACTTTTACCCAAAATCAGGCAAAGCAGGCAGGCAGTTTGAGTTGCTCACGGAATCACAGATTCATTCAGAGATCTACCGTGTTTCTCCAACAATACGGCCTCCACCAATAGGAAGACCCAGCATGTTTTCTAGGCATAAAATCAAATTAAGCCCCTTCCCCCAAATTTAGGCCTAGTTTAAAACATGCAAAATAGGGGGAAGGGTGGGGGGACTTGCCATTTGGAGTGCCGTTGGAGCTGCCACCACTGTTTGGAGCTGCCTCTGCCGTTTGGAGCCGCCGCCGCCGTTTGAAGTTGCCGCTTCGCGTTTGGAGCACTGCCGCTGTTTGGAGCACCACCGCCACTCCAAACACGGCAGCAGCTCCAAACACGGAAGTGGCAGTTCCAAACGTGACGGCGGCACCCCAAACGGCGGCGGTGGCTCCGCTTCCGTGTTTGGAGCTGCCTCTGCCATTTGGAGCCGCTGCCGCCGTTTGAGTGCCGCTGTCATGTTTGGAGTGGCGGTGGTGCTCCAAACAGCGGCAGTGCTCCAAACGCGAAGCGGCATTTTCAAACGACGGCGGCGGCTCCAAACGGCAGAGGCAGCTCCAAACGGCGGCAGCAGCTCCAACGGCACTCCAAACGGCGGCAGCGGCTCCAAACGGCAGAGGCAGCTCCAAACGGCGGCAGCAGCTCCAACGGCACTCCAAACGGCAGCGGAATGGGCAGAAGGGAAAGAAACAGCGGCAGGTGCCAAAGGTCTTGGGTCTACAGCAAAGGTGTTTGGTGGGAGTAGGAGCTCTCTGCGCCCGCCATGGTCGCCCGTTAGGAGCGGCTGGTGGCGAGGCTGCCGCAGGGCGCTCTAGATGAGGATGAAAGGGGGAAATTAAGTTACCCCAAAAAGACGGCCTAGCCGTTTTTAGGCTCAAAAAAATAAGGCCCGGCCTTATTATGTGAGAAACACGGTATCTTTCTGCCATCGGCTATCTGAGTCTGTCACATAAAATTTGCTTGCAAGCAAACTCACAAAATTAACTCACAACACACTATGTATGTAAATATTGAATTTTTTATTTAAAAAGAGCAACATTTACCCAAAATCAGGCAAAGCTGGCAGGCAGATTGAGTTGCTCACAAAATCACAGATTCACGTAGAGATCTATCTGCAGTCAGCTACCTGAATCTGCACTGAATAATAGAACCTTCAGTCCTAAGGAAGGTTAGGCTCTGCTTAAAAGCAGAGCCAAGGATCTAAAGATTAGCTAGAAAGCAAGAAATCCAACGATTTTCTGCTTTCTAGCAAATCTAAATCTCCCGGCACAGCAGAACAGCTGATGGTCGGGGTAAAAAAACAAAAAGGAAAAATAGCAATTTAGCAGGCAAGTTGGATGGCGTGCATGCCAGGTAAGGAGTGAGTGGGCAGGGCGGGGCCAGCCAGTGACGTGATTTGCCAGTAGATAGAATCCCACCCCTAGTGAGAGTGCCTTTTGCACGTGTGTATAGACCATTTCCAAAAACCTCAGCTGTGCTGCCCGGACAGCTGACAAGTGCTGCGCACAGGTGTGCAGCATTTCAAACTTCTCTTCTTTCCTGCTTTTTCAACCTCAGCTGTGCCGTGCAAAGCAGTTGAGATTGAAAAAGCAGGAAATAAAGGACAGCCAAGAGCCTGGGCAGGTGGATGGTCCAAACAGAGCAGCAGACACTGAACTGTTCCAGTGTCTGCTGCTCTTCAGAGCTACCGGTTCTATAGAACCGGGCCGAACCGGTAGCATCCCACCCCGATCCAAAGCAATTGGAACTGATCTTCAAATTAGTGTGAGAAGTTTTTTAAAATACAAAAATATCCCCAACTAATTAAAACATATTTGCAACCATATTTCAGATTAAAAAGAAATAAACATTGTTGTAAAATATCATGAAACCTGTGCCAAAGAGAAACAATCATTTATTATTATTTTTTAAAAAATGCCTTTTCAGAAATGGGGAGAGTATACATCCAGTTCTTAATATGTAGAATAATAGTGCTTTTCCCATTTTACGAAATTATTCTCTTAGTAATCTATATATATAAAAGCGAAATACCACTCACACATCATCACAAAATCTTCAGAACTGTAAAGCCTACGAACTTGAAATTTGACACGTATGTTCCTCTTGGCTTCTAGGTGCTCACTAGGAAAGGATTTTTTGAAATGACCATCAGAGCATTAGTATTTTGTATATTATTATTAACACACTCTACTAGTTCTACTCCCCCTCCCCCGCTGAAAAGAAATCTTTTCCAAATGCAAAAACAAGCAGAGTAGAGGAGCTTCAGTTTCAGTTTTAGTTTCACAACAGCAACCAGCTTTAGTACAGAACAGTTGAACTAAGCCACGCCCAGGCTCCTTGCTGTCTCCTTGCTCACATAGCAAATACTGTTTCAGTTTCCAAACAGCCCTCAACTCTCACTGACAGGACGCTAGTCAAATGAATACCGATGGATGCTGGTTGGCAGAGGCACAATTTCCCCCCCCTTATTTTCCTTCCCAAAAACTAAGCCCGATCACATAGTTTCGTAGTGAAGCATGGGTACTGAGGTAATTCCCATATTTAATACAACCAACGATCCCTAAAAGCAATCAAATTTCTGGGTTTTAGAACATAATTCAACATAACATTATTCTAATATATGTATGTGTGTGTGTGTGTGTGTGTGTGTGTGTGTGTGTGTGTGTGTGTATATATATATATATATATATATATATATATATATATAGTTTGATAGGAACGCCTCTTAACGTCAATAATGTTAACATTTTCTCATAAATCTACTAATGATGTTCATTTAATAATAAATTCATGAAATAATTGAAGATGCAGGTAACGTGGAAATATGTATCCCATTTCCCTTTTTCCCACTGGGACGTTCATTTTTGGCCCTACAAAGCTTTTCAAGTAGAAAATCTGCTTCCCCATCTGCATTGTTCTGCTGGTTCACCACAGAGCTTGTCAAAATCCCCATTCATGGCAGATGCGCCACACAATGCTTTCAGTGTATTTACAGATAAAGAGCTTCACAGTCTGATTCCTTTCTTTGTTCCTTTCACAAATAACCTTTGTAGAATGAATTCCGCCCCAGCAGTGATGCCCAAGGGCGTCAGAAATGCTGACTTCCTTAGTGCTAGAGATAACTTCCCTTATAGGATATTCACATAAATCATAACCAGCAGAGAGTAGTATGTAGACAGTCACCTCGCATATTCCTGTTTCAGGTGAAATAACAATGACATCTTTGATACTGACTGCCTGTTTTGGTTTTTGGATATATATTTTTTAATTTGGTCCCAGTTTAAAAACAGAATATGCCTGCATTTAAATAACTGCGGTGGGATGTCATGCCCCTGTTGGAGATTGACTCCGAGGGAGAGGAGGGAGGGGAGGAATAGCCGTCAGGGAGTGGAAGTGTGGCTCCAGAGGTTGTGGAGGAGGCTGGAGAAGGGCAGAGGCCGGCTGGGCAGTCAGAGGAAGACCCAGGCCCATCCCCTCTCCATCCTAGGGCACGCAGGGAGGAGAGGATAAGGGAGAGACGTGAATGGCGTGGTCTACGGGGGAGGAAAGGGCCTTGATCATTTTCATGGGCTGAGAGCTGTGAGAACTGGTTAAAAGGACAGACATGCGTATGGGCCAGCGCTGGAAACAAAGCATGGAATTATCTCTAGTCTGTGGTTCTTCTCTGAGTTTGGCATCCTTCCCAGTGTGTGTTCTGATATCTGTGGACATCTTCAAGCCTTTATCTTGCCTGGTTCCCTTAATTGCTTCAGTGTGGTTTGTGTTGTTTTTTTCTCTTTATAATTTATAGGCGTTTTTCCTCCTTTTTGTAACTGCTTGTGGGGGAGTTTTTTTGTCTCCCAAGGATATTTGGAGCTTTGAAGCAAAGTGAAGGAATAAAAGGGGCTTCACCTGTTTTTGTCACTGTGTTTATTTTGTATCCCACCTTGGGTCATCACATGGGGCATAGAATGGGGCAGTGAAGTTAAGAATTCAGAAGGGAACACTCATGACTATATGACTGCAGCTGGCTTTTGTGAATAAGTCTTGGTGAAAATGGGAAAGGATGGAAAATACATCACAATCGAGCTCAAAATTTCTGTTGCTAAGGGAGACATTCATTAGGGAGTTTTGCCCCATTTTATGACCTCTCTTGCCACAGTTGTTAAATCAATCCCTGCAGTTGTTAGTTACATAGTTGTAAAGCGAATCAGGCTTCCTCGTTGACTTTGCTTGTCAGAAGGTCTCAAAAGGGGAGTACATGAGCCTGGGACACTGCAACCATCATAAATACGGGCCAGCTGACAAGCGGCTGAATTTTGATCATGTGACCTATGACCATTTTGATCCCAGGAACGCTGCAGTGGTTGCAAGTGTGAAAAACAGTCATAAGTCACTTTTTCAGTGCCTTTGTAACTTGGTTACTAAATGGATGGTTATGAGTCAAAGATGATCTGTAAGGGAATGAGCTGATTCTTTCCATTTTGGAGATTGAATGATAGATTTGATTTCTGACACTGACACTGGACACCAGGGGGTATGGCCAATAGTGAAGGACCGTTGGGCATCACAGTTCAGCCAAAATGCAGAGGTTTACAGGTTTTCCCCCCCTAAACTAAAAACTTTGCAGAATTTGATGGGAATGTCCCAGGGTAAATTGACTTTGTGACCTCATGGTCACATCCATGCAACTTCTCTGGATAGCATGTAAGTGGTTTGTCATTGCTGCCTGTTCATCCCTTTCTAAATACCCACCTCAGCTTTTGAGATCTGCAATGTACAAGTTTACTGGAACGACTAAGAGGAACAAAGAATCGATATGAAGTGAAAGAGGTTAATACAACACTGTTATGTGTGAATGTATGGGTTAAAATAGCACCTTTATACTAAGACCAGAACTTGTTTTTTCATTTCTTATAATGTTTGAAGAAAGTTTTTTGTCATTCTGGGTTAAAATCACTGTGTACAAAAAAAAAAAAAAACCCTCCCAATTAATTAAATGTCTATGGAGATTTTTAGTCCAAGCTTCTTGGAAGCTTCTTGGACGAGAAGCAAAACATCTTCAAAGAAAAACCAGAAAGTCCAGTTGCCTTTTGAAAAAGCACCTTTAGGACTGCAAATTAATTTCTTTCCTGAGGAAATTTCCATCATGTGGGCTTTTTCATGACTTTTAATTACTATGAACATAAAAGATTTAGATGATGAAAAACAGGGGCAGGAAGAGGAAATATTTCATTTCCTATACACAGGGCTTCTGATTTGATTCAGACCATACGTGCTCGTGTTAGTTCAAAACACAAAGAGATGATGTTAGGGATCTAAAATCAGGTTGAACACCCACTATTAATGGCAGCAGGAAAGAGTTCTTTGTGCTCAATTGTGGGGTTTGGGGTTGCTGGGGAGAGGATGGGTTAGACCTTTCCCAAGTTTTCATTGGGCCTACCAAATTTTGCTACTTCATGGTAGTGTCACTTAGGCTTCTAATGGTTCTGGAATGGAGTGTGCTGATGATCTATTGGTTACCTCTTATTGGCTTAATAGACTGAAGCAAAATAATATATGAAGAGCACCGTTATCTCAAATAAAGAAACTCTGTTCTCCAGCTTTTTTTGGCTGAAAACAGACAACCAGTTCTTTCCAGAAAACCAAACAAGTATCATAAAGATGCACCTTCCATGTTATTCATTACCTGCTATTGGCATTTAGAGCAACCATTTCATGGTCTGATCCACCCTGATTTCTTACCTTCAGAGCTGTCATTAGTCAATGGCCATTGACAATGCAACTGTATCAAGAAGCATTGGCACAGGTTTTCACAGGAGGGAGCCAAATGATGACATACAGTATCTGACAAGGTCATCAGGCAAACTGCACAACCTATACCCTTGCATCAGGTGTCAGGATGGCAGTATATAGTGGCAGCATTCGTATTATGCCATTTTGGCACAATACGATTTGTTGTAGATTTCGGTTGGTTAGTGTGGAACTCCTTAATGTCTCTAGAATTTGGGGTGCATAAGTATTGTCAACTTTGCTTTCTGGCAGGTCTTCATTACAATTGATGCAGTCCTTGGGGGGGGAGAAATCACAAAGCTTTTAAAAACAAAGGGTGGGCATCATTAATTCAGGGCACAAGCCAGATTGTTTTCAGGTGAGATTTAAATGAGATGGGCATCAGCGATGACTTTTGTTCCTTACTTCCATTTTTTGCAGATTAAGACAGATCATGAAGAGCACAGGCATAATGCAGGCGAAACCTGATTCCCCACTTTCTATCACCCTGGCAATAGTTGAAACAGACTCTACAATTGTCTACTATAAATTGACGGACGGTTTCGTAATGCCAGATCCTCCGGACAGTCCTGCAGAGGCAGACAGCAAACAAGGAAGGAAGAAGAGAAAGAGGCTGTTGAGATGAAGGGGAAGCGGATAAAGATTCTCTGGATTCTTCTAATGTAAATGAGTCTGGTATTAAAAGGGGCAGCTGGGAATTGAAAATCCCCACTAAAGCTTGAGAATTAGCAAGATATTCAAGTCTTCCTCTTGTAACAAAGTCGGATATCAAAGATGTCACAGACCAGTTCTAGAATCTATCTTCTGTTCATGAGTAACACCAACAGTGTAGCTGTATTTCAATAAACCATCTTTTTTGGAATGAAAGCGAATTCTTTCTGAGGCAACAATTACCCTAATAAGGGTACTAATTTTATAAAATATCTGCTTATTTCAACAAATTCCTTTCTGTGTATTACAATAAAGTATTCACAGTCCCTCCTGTATTCACTTGCATGATTGCAGTCTCCTTGCAGAATAAAGAATTATGCAGCAAAGTTTGTTATCTTTCACACTCGTATAAGGGAGGGACAGGCTCCGATGTAGCGTAGCTGGAAAAGATGTCTTAATACTGATAGTTGCCAGTATTCTCAATACTATGATCTTGTTTGGAGATTACTTTCCAGGAACCATAAGAACAATAAGAAATATTATATAGCACAATCCAGTATGTGTACCATATCTTCTATCTTTTTAAGGTTTATTGCAAGAATCCTGCACTAAAGGAACAAAATTATCACCTCCTGATAAACCAATTAAGATCAGGTTGTGATGGTAATGAATACATGTCACTTGGGTTGGACGTGTCACATAATTGCAATCCTCCAACTTTGGATTGTAGACGTCTGCTGCCCCAACTAGATAACATCAGCAGCGGACTAGTTTTGAAGTATAGTAGTGTGATACTTACTACAAAAGTAGTAGGAGCATATTCTTTTTCTGTCCTCATTGTGTTGCTGGTGTGGGATTCTTAGGTAGAGATAGGAGATGTCTTTAGTTTATCTAGGTGATGGTTGAGTCCTGTTTGACAGGTATAGTGTTGCTGTGACTTGAGGTGATGCACTAGTGTTGGGTATTTGTTTATATCTTTTTTTTTTGTAAATTTTTTATTGATTTTTAAAGACAAACATAAACAAACAAAACATAAAAACATCAACCTTTCTTCCATAAGTATACAAGCAGTGTGCCGGTTGGTTTACAAATTTTTTTGTGCATCCATTTCATAGTCTTCAATTACAGTTACATTGCATAATAGCTCATATTATCAATCAGAAATTGAATACCCTAGTATCATTATTAATCAATCATTTGACAATAATTTTACTCATTCATATTTTACGAGATAACTATAATTTACTTAGTATTATTTTGTAACAATTCATATAATCCTCCCACATCTATCCTACAAAATTTTTATAGATATAATAAAAAAGCAAAAAAATACATCTTTATATATTTATTATTTTCTAAGATTCTACATATTTCATTATTGTATTTTATTGTCTAACCATTGATAGAAAAGATCCCAAATTTTATAAAATTGTTTATCCTCTTGTTCTCTAATTTCAAATGTCAATCTACTCATTTCAGCTCATTCCAATATTTTCTTAATGATTTCCTCCTGCGATGGTATTTTCTAATTTTTCCAGTTTTTAGCAAATACAATCCTAGCCGCTGTTAATATATTTACAATCAGATATTTCAAATCTTTGCTATATGTATCAGGTAAAATTCCCAATAAAAATATCTCTGGTTTCAAATCTATATGTTTTTTTGTCATTTTTTCCAACCACATGTGGATTTTAGTCCAGTATTTTCTAGCGTCCGCACAGGTCCACCACATATGGTAATATGATCCAGGTATCATGACATTTCCAACATTTTTCGCATTTGTTCTTGAACATTCTTGCTATTCTTGTCGGGGGAAAATGCCACCTGTAAAACATCTTATACAAATTATATCTTTTTATAGATCCCTAGATGGGTAATATGGTGGCTCAGTGGTTAAGATGCTGGACTTCTCAGGTGGAAAGCGGGCAGCTAAGATTCAAGACCCAAGTGAGCACTGCCCTGTACAGCCGGCAATTAGTGGAGTAACATCTGCAGGCCCTCCTTTACCTTTTTTTACCTTGTATAAGTCTCTTGATTGATCTCTTCAATTGATACCCTACATAGGGTTTACATCTGTGGATTGCCGCTTGGTGAGAATGCTATATTTATAGCCATTTGGCATTTTCCCATCTGCCTTCTTCTAAGATTTTCATTTTTTAAAAAATTGAAAATGGTTATAATCAGAATACAGGTAGTCCTCAACTCACAATCATTTGTTTAGTGACCATTCAAAGTTATAACAGCACTGAAAAAAGTGACTTATGATGGTTTTCTATACTAATGAGCAATAGAGCCTCCCCATGGTCACATGATCAAAATTCAGACACTTAGTAAGTGGCAACTATTTATTGATAGTTGTAGTGTTTCTTGGTCATATGATCTCCTTTTGCCACCCTCTGCCAAGCAAAGTCAATGGGGAAGCCAGATTCACTTAACAACCTGGTTACTAACTTAACAACTGCAGTGATTCACTTAACAATTATGACAAGAAAGGTCATATAATGGGGGCAAAACTTGCTTTACCAACTGTCTTGATTAACAAAGGAAATTTGGGGCTCAGTAGTGATCATACTATACAGGATTACTTGTTTGGTCTAGTGGTTAAGGTACCAGATTAGAAACTAGGAAATTGGGAGTTCTAGTGCCACCTTAGATATGAAAGTCTGCTGTGTGACTTTGGGGTAGTCACTGTCTCAGCCTAACCTACCTCACAGGGTTCTTGTGGGAAAAATAGGAAAGAGGGATATTAGGGGTGTTCGTTGCCTTGCGTTATATAATAATAGCAATAGCACTTAGACTTATATACTGCTTTATAGTGCTTTACAGCCCTCTCTATGCGGTTTACAGAATCAGCATATTGCCCCCAACAATCCTCATTTTACCCACTTTGAAAGGATGGAAGGCTGAGTCAATCTTGAGTCTGGTGAGATTCGAACTGCCAAATTGCAGGCAACTGGCTGCAGCATAAGTAGCTTGTACTGTGTTTCTCCAACAATACGCCCCCCAATAGGAAGACCCAGCATGTTTTCTAGGCATAAAATGAAACTAAGCCCCTCCCCCCAAATCTAGGCCTATTTTAAAACATGCGAAATTCGGGGGGGGGGAAGGCTGGGGGGAACTTGCCATTAGGAATGCCCCGCGGGCAGCTACGCCTCGCCATCAGCCTCTCCTAACAGCCGATCATGGTGGAGTGCGGCGGGCTCCCTTACCCCCACCAAGCGCCTTTGCTGCAGACCCGGGTCAGCAGGCGGGTGGCGTCGGCGTGGATGTCCACCGGCAATGGTTCCCACCAGTGCTGGCGCCTCTCTTGCCAACACCGTCTCCAATAACAGCATTTGAGTTGCTCCCGCTTTTCCCCCATCCCTGTAACAACAGGAAAAAAACATTTTGAGGTACCTGGGAGCACCGTGCGCTGCGTTTTTAATCCCGAGCGGCTGGGTGGGCATGAGAAGAGCTGAGCGAGCGTCTCTGCTGCTGCTACCCTTGGTGCTCCAGCCTCAGGCTCTGCAAGTTTCCAAAAGTCCCAGTGCGCAGCCCGTTCCTGCATTCCAAGCGCGCCCAGGCCAAGCTGCAGCTGTCCCTCTCTCACCAGCGCCGTCTCCAACAACAGCAGCAGCAGCGGCGGGAACTGTGGAAGTTACGGAGGCAGCTCCCCCACCCAAGTAGCATCTGAAACGCTTCTACGGTTCCCGCCGCTGCTGCCGCTGTTGTTGGAGACAGCGCTGGGAAGAGAGGGACAGCTGCAGCTCAGCCAGCACCAGCAGGAACCCTGGAAGCTATGGAGTCCTGAGAAGCAGCTGAAACGCTGCCGGCGGACATCCCCACCCGCTCGCTGACTCAGGTCTGCAGCAAAGGCGCTTGGTGGGGGTAAGGGAGCCCTCCGCGCTCCACCATGATTGGCCATTAGGAGTGGCTGGTAGTGAGGCATAGCTGCTGGCGGGGCACCCTAGGCGAGGGTGCATGTGGGGGGGGGGGAATAAATTAATTCACCCCCGAAAAGACGTCCTAGCCATTTTTTCGGGGATCAAAAAAAAATAAGACCCGGCCTTATTATATGAGAAACACGGTAGTACTGCACTCTAATCACTGCGCCACTGAGGATCTAATAATGGCAATAATAAAAAACATCTAAATAATTAGAAGGTTAATGTATTCCAAGGTGTCTATGTTTTTCTAAGGCTCTCTTGGATTTTTTTTTCTTTTCAAGCTTTGCTTTAGAAAACATGTGTATGTTCTCAAAACCTATTAAATATGTTCAGGTGTTTAAAGACCCATACAAATTAATTTTCAAGCACAAAGATTACTTATCATTTCAAAAGCAGCAGAAGAGCCAAAGAAAGGCAAAGGGCTAGGGGATTTGATTCATTTTATTAACTTTATGTATTCTGCCCCTGCAAAAATCCAAGGAACTGCTAGATGCAACAGTGAGTTAATATTTTTCTATATTTCGCTGTTGCCATTTAGCACTTATTGGATATTTGCAGCCCAAATCCAGTAGTCTTAGACTGTATAATTAAAGTCTGAGTTTAAAGAGCTCATACAAGTGCCCTGTTTATCTGTGTTCTAGTCTGATATTTGAAAGCAGAGTTAATTGTAGCAATAAAATACGTTATTTTGAAGAATGCTTGTAAGATGTATATTACTGCAAGACTCATTTGACTTAAGTGGGACAACCTTAGCACTGTGCAATTATGATTCTGACGAATTGTGCACATGTTCTAATAAATTTTCCAAATTAATTTTTCTGACTTTTTCCTCCCTTTCTGTAAAGTAGCAATTTTACTTCTAAAATAATAATCTCTGTGTTTGTCCAGTCACCTCCCCCATCTTAACAAAGTACTGAAGCTGTTATGTAATTTAAAAAATATAGCTATGCTCAATTTGACAACAGTCCCTGTATTTATTCTGGACTCTGCTATTAAATATGTAAAATAAATTTTGCCTTCCACTTGGCCGTAAAACAGTAGCTAAGCGATCTCTGAGAAAATATGGGGCAGGAAGGTGGTGTGGGGGAAATCAGAAGACTTTAACAATATCAGTCTGTGCTAGCCTAGTTAAAAATAAAACCTATTTACTCCAATAGAATCCAGGCATCTACTGTATACGTTGAACTGTGGCCTCAGTTTCTTTTAATGGAAGATTGATGCACTGTTAAATAATGTGAAGTTTTACATTTTATCATACCCCAGTGGCAGGAACTTTGAGGAACACTTGCACTCAGGGCATGGCTAGTCTAGTGAAGAGAAGGACCAGGGGAGACCATGATAGTAGTCTTCCAATATCTGAGGGGCTGCCACAGAGAAGAAGGAGTCAAGCTATTTCCAAGCACCTGAAAGCCAGACAAGGAATAATGGATGGAAACTGATCAAGGAGAGATTCAACCGAGAAATAAGGAGAAATTTTCTGACAGAACAATCAATCAATGGAACAGCTGGCCTTTTGAAGTTGTGGGAGCTTCATCACTGGAGGCTTTAAAGAAGAGATTGGACTGCCATTTGTCAGAAATGGTGTAGGGTCTCCTGCTTGGGTAGAGGGGTTGGACTAGATGACCTACAAGGTCCCTTCCAACTCTGTTAATCTGTCAAATATTCTGCTCTGAAGGACAAAACTTGCATAATTCATAATTCCATACTCATATTCCTGGTTTGAGAATGTGTGAGAAGGTGGTGTTCATTAAACACGGCTGTTTCTTAAAACTCGGAGCAGCTGCTCCAAACTGCTACAGTGGTATGCTAGGTTTTACTTACTAATTAGTCAAACTTGATACCTGAATTTCATTTTGCCACAGTAAGGTTTTTGCATAATTTTTCCCTGCTGTTTTTTTCCGGTGCAGTCAAAAATTTCTAATAAAGTCCCAGGCATCAGCTACACTGGCTGTATATTCACACAATATCTAGAGCAGGGGTGGGCAAACTATGGCCCGCGGGCCACATCCGGCCCGTTGGTCTGTCCAATCCGGCCCGCCCCTGAAAAAAATTGCTGGGCGTGGCGTATTGCCCTGTGCCGCGTAGCCCCCAAAGCTGCAAAACAGTGCGGAGCGCTCTCGGGGTAGGAAAGAAAAGAACTTTGCAAAGGCCTCGGCTGGGAGTTCGAAATCACCTTCGAGTGCGACCTCTCCGAAGGTGAGTCCCCGCCGATCCCCTTTTTTTTCCGGGGCTTCCAGGCTTAAACTTTGCAAAGGCAAAGTTTGCAGGCTGGAGCGTCTTCCACCGAGGAGCAGGAAGGGTTCCGCCCGGCGGGCGGGTGGGCTGCTTAAACTTTGCTCGGGCGGCACTTTAAAAGCCTGCTCCCAGCACCCGAGCAACTTCCCAGCAACTTTCGGCTTCCTTTTTCCTCGCGGGCGCTCACGCCTGCCCCCGAGCCGCGCGGCAGAGGGGAAGCCCGGCGGGAGGGCTGCATGGAGGAGGCGACCCGGCGGTGCTCCGGCAGCAGCAACAGGCAGTTCCGCCCGGGCTCCACTCAGGTGTCCGGCTGGGGCTGTCAGGAGTTGCTACCACCGGCGCAGCTCTGCGCGGCTCCAGTCCCACGTTGCCTTGGTAAGGAAAAGGCAAAACCAGGAGCCACTGAGCCTGAGCCTCCGGTGCCGCTGCTCCCGTTGCAAAGCACTGCCGCCGCGGCTCTTCCTTTTTGCCTTTCCCTTCCTGAGGCAACGCGGGACTGGAGCCGCATGGAGTCGCGCCGGCGGTAGCAACTCCTGACTCAGGGGCCTCCGAGGGGAGGGGAAGGAGGAGAAGAGGGGGAAGGGTGGGGGCGATTCCCAAAAAATCTTGTGCTGACCCGGCCTGTCTGTCAAATTTTAAAAGTCAATGCGGCCCCCGAGCCAAAAAGTTTGCCCACCCCTGATCTAGAGCCACTAGTCTGGGGAAAGAAAAATACACTGGCAGGTTATACTGCTGTAATTATAACCTTTTTTAAACAGATCGTCTGCTTGGCTCACCAAAATCTTTTTGTCCAAATATGTGTTATCTACATACCACTGACAAGAAAAAAAAAAACATCTTGTCACCTAGCTAATGCTGAAATTAAAGTAAAACTGAGTGAATGTTGGCGAGAAATACCCAAAAGTTAAATTTCTTTGCTATAAGCTAGAGGTGGTATTCAGCAGGTTCTGACCAGTTCTAGAGAACTGCTAGCAGAAATTTTGAGTAGTTCGGAGAACCAGCAAATACCACCTCTGATTGGCCCCGCTCCCATCTATTCTCTGCCTCCTGAGTCCCATTTTGATCATCTAGGTCTTCTTTTGTTGCTCTGCACAGGAGAACAGAGCTGGAAAGCAGGTTAGCGGGGATGGGGAGGGAATGGAGATTTTTGCAGTATCCTTCCCCTGGAGTGGGGAGGGAATGGAGATTTTACAATATCCTTCCCCTGCCATGCCCACCAAGCCACACCACGCCCGCCACGCCACGCCACACCCACAGAATCAGTAGTAAACATATTTGAATCCCATTACTGCTATAAGCTTTCCTTGATAGGTTTCAAAGTTGTTTTTCTTTCATTCAAAAAAAAAACCCCTTTCACTTTTCTTCACATTTTGGTCTGCCAAATTTGTCCATACTTTCAGTTGAACAGCATTGGTGCTTAATGTGGCGCAGTGGTTAAAATGTAGTATTGCAGGCTAACTGCAATATGCTGCCTCTGTACACTACTTAGAGAGGATTGAAAAGCACTATGAAGCAGTATATAAGTCTTAGTGCTATTGCTATTGCTAGTACTAATGCCAATCCAGCTATAGCTTCAAAGGATAAATGCCCAAGCAAAACATTATTGATGAATGTTCGATTTGATGTAAATTGCTTGAAATGTTTTTGATGCGTTGCCGGTCCCACTGCGGGGATGAGGGGTCAGCTGGCGGCCTGCGCCCGGACCGACTGCCCGGGCGGGCTTCTCTCGCGGCGGCAATGATGACAACGACACAAAGGCTTGTTCTTGGGAGAGGAAGCCCAGAGCAAACTGTGCCCCCTTCTTTTATTGTGCCAGTTTAGGGTGAGATTTGTGATGTGTATGGAAATAGTACATTTAACCATATAAGGCTATGTTTGGCATAGTTTGACCATATAAGGTTACATTTGGTATAGTTGACCATATAAGGTTACATTTGGCATGGTTGACCATATAAGGTTACATTATGTTGACCAATCACATCTTTACACATGTTGTTGGCTGTTTTGTTACCTGGCAGGTATAGTGTCATTGGGTCATTGGGTGATATCGCAACATCTCCTCTGTTTTAATTTTATTTTAAGGGCTATTTACTCACTATCCTCACTATTATGTCCAGTCTAGGTCCTCCGACTCATCCTGACATATGCTCATGAGAATTCGTGGTTCCCCTTTACCAGCACTTTTGGTGAACTCATTATCCGAGTTATCGGAATCCGAGGAGAATTGCAAGAGGGCCTTTTTCTCTATTAACGCATTAATTTGCTTTTGTTTTGAGGTTAGATCCGAATCGATTTGGCCAAGTTTTCTTTTAAGGAATCCTAAGAGTTGACCTAGCACATATGGTCCAATGGTACATGCCAACAAGAGTAGGATAAGTGGACCAGCTATAGCAGATAACAATATTGTTAACCATGGGGAAAGGTTAAATAATCCTTGATACCAGGTATGTTGTGAAGCTTGTTCCCTCTCTCTTTCTTTTAATCTGGTGTCTAGTTCTTTCATGGAATCTAGGACAACTCCTGAGCTATCAGCATAGAAACAACATTCTTCTTTAAGAGCAGCACATAGTCCCCCCTGTTTCAAAAACAAGAGGTCTAGGCCTCTGCGGTTTTGCAAGACCACCTCAGATAAAGAAGTAAGAGAAGTTTGCAAGGCAAGAATGGATGTTTCGATTCTTCTAAGATCTTCATCTATGGTGGCACTTAACTGTCTTAAGCTGTTATCATTTACAACCAAAGCTGATATGCCTGTTGCTGCACCTGTAGCACCTAACCCCAGTAGCACAGATAAGGTAAGAGCTGTAACAACTTCTCGTTTGGCTCGTAGATGGTATTGTTGAGGTTCTAAAATGGAAATAAAATCTTCAGAATCATATACATCAATTTTTGGTAGTAGCTGAACCTGAATACAGAATGATTTTTTTGCCAATAATACATCTCCGTGGACACATGCAGTTAAACCTGTAGAGCAAGCCCAAACAGAGTTATTTCCAGGAATAAAAAATTGGCCTTGGAGGCGTTTTGTGATATTGCCACCGGATGTGGTGAATACCTGGTTGTAACCTCCGACTAAAAGGCCAGTTCTTTCCTTAGGTAGATAAAGTTCACATTTGTGTTTGTGGGTGGCATTAAGGCAGTATTGTGAATAATTAGTAGGTATGTGGCCAAGACAGCAGCCTTGACCCGTGATGGCCATGATAGTGAGAGAGCTATTCCTCCATCGGCAGTTTTTATCAGAAGTGGAGTTGGAGATAGGTTGGGAAGAGCCGATGGCTTCATAAAAAGGGGGGGTTGAGGACAAGCAAAGCCAGCAGTGCTGGGAAATGGAGGAATCTTGGGAGCTATTCAATAATGCATAAGAGGAAGCAATAAGGGATACCAGTGGGTTCTGGGCATTTGTTAAGGGTTTCAAAAATTTGGATTGGATTTGGTTAGTATTGGGTCCCACAGGTGGGGATGGGGGAAGATGAACATGGCGTTGTATATAGAAAACGTTCCCACAATGATATCCAGGCCACTTGGCATAAATGCGACCTCCCCACTTTGCTCCAGTGTCCCAAATGTTACTTTGTTTCCCTTTGGCCGTAAAGGAGACAGTCACTGGATTACATCTGGACCATTTGTTTTTACTTGCCGTACATTGTATAGCCTGGGTGGTTCTGGTAAGTGTGATGAGATCGTTCTTCAAGGGAGGTGTCCAGGAAATGTGACCAGTTGAGACACAAGACCAGGATTTGCAATAGTAATCAGAAATTTCTCCGCAGGTGTGGATATGGTCTGCATCAGTAATATGTCCTGGGCAAACATACAGGTGATGTCTCTTAACAATACTATGGCTCGGGGAAGGGGCATCAGCGGGATGAGAGTAGGCAGTTTTACCTAAAATCATTTCAGCAAAGTCAAAATATAATTCAGGGAAATAGGAAGAAATCATGGTGTAATTAATTGTGGAGTTGAGTATTTGTCCATAAGCGTCCTTGATTGTCCATGTGATGTTGTAGGGGCGATGAGCGTTGTCATGAGGTGATGAAAGTGTGGCTTCAGGAAGGAAGCAGCAGCAAAGAAGTAAAAGGATCTTCATCCTGGTCAGTGGAGGCGCCCGTTGGAGAGGGAGTGGAGGGCGAGGAGTCACGGTGGTACGGGCGAACACACCTGGCAGGGACCCAGAGTACTCATTCAGGAAGTTGGATAGCGGCGTAGCCTCGTCCCCAGGTGATCAGCTCAGCGGGTCCCTTCCACTCAGGATCAGGCAACTGTCTATAATAAACAAGCGGTCTCGAAGTGGGAACAGGTGGTTTAGTAAAATGTTGTGACGCAGCAGACAAGGGAGGGGTGCCATTTAGATTCAAAAAGTTAAGCGTATACAGACAAACATTTAACACATTTTGCAGTGTCGGGAGGCTAGGGGGGCCACTGAGGCCTTTGGACCCCATGTATTGTTGTAAAGCCAATTTCAGGGTTTGGTGAGTTCGTTCAACTATAGCCTGCCCTTGGCTGTTGAAGGGGATCCCAAACTTATGGACAATGGACCATTGATGGCAAAATTGAGAAAAGCAAGAACTAATGTATGCAGGTCCATTGTCTGTTTTTAGAATTTTTGGGCATCCCAATACTGTGAAAGTCCGAATACAATGATTTATTACTTGTTTTGCCATCTCCCCTCTTTGGGGAGTCGCCATAATAAATCCTGAGAAAGTATCAATGGAAACATGAAGATATTTCCAAGGTGCAAATGGCTGAAATTGAGTGACGTCCATTTGCCATGCCTCACATGCTTGTGTACCCCTGGGATTGATTCCTTGGGGGCTGTTTTTTGCTTGCAAACTGCATGTTGGGCATTGCTGTATAATGGCAGTTGCTTCAGCCAATGTGATGCCAAATTGCTTTACTAGGGCCTTTTTGTTTTGATGGAAGTAACTATGGCTTTCCCCTGCAGTCAAGGGGGCAGGTTGAGGTGTTTTAACAGTGATGGGAAGTAATTTGCAGGCGGCATCTGCTACCTGGTTTCCTTCAGAAAGAATTCCTGGAAGATGTTGGTGGCTACGTATGTGAGCTACAAACAAGGGGTGTGCCCTAGATTGAATGAGTGTTTGCAGCTGAAGTAGCAATGTCATTAATGATGGTTGTATGGAAGGTGACAGGTATGCCTCAAAGATATGTAAAACTAATTGAGAAACATACAAACTATCTGTGATGATGTTAACTGGTTGTGCAGGGAATAATTCCAAGGCTAGGTTGAAGGCAGCCAGTTCAGCTTGCTGGGCCGATGCCTGTGGTGTTGTGAGTTTTTTATGCCATGCGGATTGAGTAAACCACACGCAGGCACCATGTACCCTTGACCCATCAGTAAAAATAGTGAGGGATTCCTTAAGAGGAGCAGAAGTAATAGGAGAGGAAAAGGTGACCGGAATGGTCTTGATAAGTTGCAAACGATGGTCAGATGGAAGATGGCAAGAAATAGAGCCGAACCAATTTTTCAGAGCATCCTGCAATACATCGGATACCTGAAAAAGGGGTTCCCATTGAGATAATTTGAAGGGGACATGAATAGCGTGAAGGTCATGGCCAATCAAAGCCTTGGCTCGGTGTCTGCCCTTTTGGAGGAGTTGGGCAATTTGTAAAGGGCGAGGAGTAAGAGTCGCCCGGGGCGTGTGAGGGAGGTGTAGCCATTCAATGATCATCAAGCGCTTTGGTGAATCGGGGGAAATTTGAAAAAGAATAGCAGTAAACAAGGACGGGGTGGGTAGAATTGCCAGAGAGAGGGGATTATTTGGAAGGAAGCGGTCGACCCATACAGTCTGCAGCGCGTTGTTAACTTCAGTTAGGGCTTGAAAATGAGCTTGAGAGAGGTGAACTACATCAGAAGGGTGCTTTAAGCCGGTGAGTGCGTGGAAAAGCGGAGATAGAGTTGCCGTGGTGACAGATAGATAAGGTCGCGCCCAGTTGAGTGTGCCTGGAGCTGTACAAGATTGGGGGAGGGAGGAAGATTTAGAGAGGGTAAAGCTGGGGTAGCAGCGGATAACAAGAGTTTATGGCCTAGGTATTGGAAAGGGTAATGGGATTGTATTTTTTCAGGAGCTATGTGGAGACCTGCTGCAATCAAAAGTTTAGTAAGAGTGGGAAGAGTTTTTGCGACTGTGCCTTTTGGGCCTTCAGCTGCAATGAGAATGTCATCCATGTAATGATACACGAGGAAGGAAGGATGTAGATTGCGGTATGGTTGGAGGGCTGCATCTACATAATATTGGCACATAGTGGGAGAATTTAACATACCCTGGGGAAGGACCTTCCATTGGTATCGTTTAGTAGGCTTCGAGTTGTTAAATTCAGGGACAGTGAAAGCAAAAAGGAGTCTATCTTGGGGTTGCAGAGGAATGGAGAAGAAGCAATCTTTCAGGTCTATAACTATCAGATCAAAATGTTGAGGAATGAGGTTAGGATTTGGAAGACCGCATTGTAAGGCACCCATCGGTTGAATAATGGTGTTAATGGCTCGAAGATCCTGTAGGAGGCGCCATTTTCCAGATTTCTTTTTGATTACAAAGACAGGAGTATTGTAAGGACTAGTGGAAGGTTCGATATGTGCAGCAGCCAATTGTTCAGAAACCAGTTCTTTGAGAGCTGTCAATTTCTCTTGGGTAAGGGGCCATTGATCCACCCACACCGGAATGGTGGATTTGAGGGATAGAGGGAGGGAAAGAGTCATGATCAAGGAAAGTGGAGAGTGGCGTGAAATTGGGAAAGGAGATCACGGCCCCACAGATTGAAGGAAATGGGAAGGATATAAGGTTTAATAAAGGCAGAAGAGGAGACTCCAGCGGTGGAAGCAGATAACCATCGAGAGCTGACCTGGGCAGCTTGAGCACCGCCCGACGCCGTGGACAGAAGGCGAAGGGTCAAGGGGCCATGTAGTCGGCCACTCAGAAGAAGAGATGACAGAAGCGTCCGCGCCCGTGTCGACAAGTCCTGTAAAAGGATGACCATTCAGTGAGACAGTCAACAGGGGTTTGGAAGCTTCAACAGGGCGATCAAGTGCCATGAGCGAGGGAGAGGGAGAAGGAAGAATAATAAGAGTAGCCACAATGGTATGTTTTTGTAGGGTGAAAGGACGATCCCCAATTGCAGCTAGAGAGAGGTTGTTAAGAGCGGAGGAGTCATATAAGAATGGAGAAGCAACGACTCCTTCGATAATAAGTGAAGAATTAGGCATTAATAAGATCGGAGTAGAGGGAGGAAGGGGTTTGAGCATTGTGACCGTAAGAGGAAGAGTAAATACAGAGCCAGGATCCTCATAGACAATAGTTTCAGATAGGGTAACAGGGTAGGAGGAGGGCGAGAAAGAGGTGGAATCAGAAGGCAGAGAATGCGCGGCCTTGGGGGTGGGGCTCGCCGGCCCCGAAATTAGTTTTCCGAAGATTTGGGTTGATTGGGGGTGGATTAGAGCGGCATTGACTAGCCCAATGGAATCCTTTGCGACAGCGAGGACAAATAGTTTTAGGTTTAACAGAAGAGGAAGAGGGGGAGCGGCCGCGTGGAGTGCCGCCCCCACCTGGCGCTCGGCACTGGGATTTGAAATGACCGGGCTTACCGCAATTAAAGCAGTTGCCAGAGCGTGGGGCAGCCATAACAAAAGAAGAGGAAAGAGCAGAGGCAAGAGCTGAGGCAGTGGACTGAGCACGATGAGACTCTGTGCCCACATCCTGACAAGCACGGATATAGTCAGCAATAGTTTGATGGGGGACAGATTGAAGCGGTTTGAGTATTTTTTGACAATCAGCGTTAGCGTTAGTAATCGCAAGCTTTGAAAGAAGCTCCGCCTGGGCTTGAGGATTATCAATTTGGCGGTTAATTGCCTCAGAAAGGCGATCGATAAAGGTAGTGTAGGGTTCGGAAGGTCCCTGAAGAATTTTAGTGAAGGAAAGAGAAGGTTGCGAGGGATCAGGGACACGGCGAAAAGCATTGAGAGCAGCATTGCGCATGATATCATATCCAGGGGCGCCAATCGTGATTTCCTGGCGCGGTTGTTGGACCGTATTTTGACACAGGAGATGATCAAGGGTGACATTTTGAGGCAAACCATTAGCGGCAGCAGTAGTAACAGCCAAGCGATAGTCATTATGCCATGCAGCAAGTTGGGAGGAAGTTAAAAGCATATTAGCCATCATCTGCCACTCAGAGAAAATGATATTATGATTACTGGAGATATTTTCCAAAAGCGTACGGACGTAGGGTGACTTGAGACCGTACTTAACAGTGGCAGATTTGAGTTCTTTCATGAGATCCCAGTCCATAGGAGTATAGTGCGGAATGGGCGCGGCGCCGGCAGCGGCACCTTGAGGAATTTGAAGAACCATGGGGAAGCAGGAAAGGTCTTCCCGGTGAGTTGGCCAGTGGCGAGAGCATGTTGAAAGGTATTATGGACAGGGGAAGGAAGACGGGGGAAGGCAGCGAAGGCGGGGTAGGCGGGGGATGGGGTGAAGGAGGAGTAGACGGCAGAGGAGTTGAGGGAGGATCATAAGGTGGCGGAGGCAAGGAAGGATATAGGGATTTGGTAGGTTCGTGAGGAAGGGGGCGGAGGGAGGACAGGGATCGGAAGAGGTAGGATCAGGGGAGGATTAGGTGTGATGGAACGGGTAGGGACAGGATCGGAAGGTGGGTAAAGGGTATTGAGTGCAGCCATAACGGCGCGCCAAGCACACATAATGTCAGGTGGAGCGCAAGGGGGTTCATGAATCCATTTCCCGATGCGCTCCCAAGTAGAACGTAGGAGAGTACCCTCCTCAGGATAAGCAGGACAGTGTTTTTGGAGATAAAGGAGAAAGGAGGTAATATTTTTGCGAGAGAGAGGATAGATAGTAGTGCCGTTAATTTTCTGTACAGAATTAGCCTTCCTGACTAAAGAGTGAAGCTCATCCACATGCTTGGACAGAGCTTTGGAAAGTGAGGAGCCCATACTTACGATGCGAGTGCTGATACCTGGTGCGTAAGATGAGAGTCAGGGCAACGTATTCCTAGGCAAGAATCACATCGTGGAGGTTCACGTCGTGGTCACCAGTTGATGCGTTGCCGGTCCCACTGCGGGGATGAGGGGTCAGCTGGCGGCCTGCGCCCGGACCGACTGCCCGGGCGGGCTTCTCTCGCGGCGGCAATGATGACAACGACACAAAGGCTTGTTCTTGGGAGAGGAAGCCCAGAGCAAACTGTGCCCCCTTCTTTTATTGTGCCAGTTTAGGGTGAGATTTGTGATGTGTATGGAAATAGTACATTTGACCATATAAGGCTATGTTTGGCATAGTTTGACCATATAAGGTTACATTTGGTATAGTTGACCATATAAGGTTACATTTGGCATGGTTGACCATATAAGGTTACATTATATTGACCAATCACATCTTTACACATGTTGTTGGCTGTTTTGTTACCTGGCAGGTATAGTGTCATTGGGTCATTGGGTGATATCGCAACATGTTTTACTGATAGTGTTTAATCTAGAATGTTGCTTCATTTGGGTCTCAATTTCTGAAGAACTCAAAATTGTCCTCTCCTACCTTGTAGTAATAATAGCATGACCGAAAGCAGGGAGATGATATATAAGCAGAATGAAGGGAGATCCTGTGTAACAAGGAGATCAGAAGCACTGGTGATTACTTTTAACCAACATATGACTATACAACATTAAACTAAAAAGATATGCTTAAAATATTTTCTTGACGCACTACTGCATCCTCCCATTTTGCACTGGGAGATTTTATCCAGTTTTAGCTTGCACTGCATCAGCATCTCTTTTCAACTTGAAATATATAGAATAACGAAATTCAAAGTGTTCTGGAGCATGTCTTTTAGAATATACTTGGTTTACCATTTGTCTTTTCCCACTACAAGTAGGAAGAATAGCTTTTTAACACAAAGGGTTATATCTGAACAAAGTCAAATTCACATACTTTTCTTTCAGAAAAATTAAACATATGGTTCTTTGTATACACCAGAGGGCGCTTTTACACAAGTATTTCAAATCATAACACTATACTTTTAATGGTAACCATAAAGAAATCATCCAATGTAAATAAATTAGACATTTGCAGTTCATAAACAAGCAATAACAAAATACCAAAACACATGAAAGTGAACCACAGCAACAATGGATTGTGAATACTTGAAATGTTTTGGTTCATATAATAAATACTTCTGTACCAACTGTTTTGCAGAATGCTGTAATATCAGTAAATCTAAAATAACCAGATCTGGGCGGCAGAAATTAGAGAGTACCAAATGCTAACCCTTTGCTACTGTCTAATGGTCATTCTGATTTTTGCACACCAGATCTAGTACCCCTAGATACTATATCTGCCATACACGTCTGGGAAAGATAATTAAATTCTCTTTTTAATTAAAAATATTCTCTGACTTTATTAAATGTAGTTTTTTTTTTTCCAAACTAAAGACAGACACTAACAAAATTAAAACAAGGAGACAAGGAGAATAAAACAAGGAGAATAAAATTTGGAAGATGGGTTCCTTTTCTTTCTTACACACACACACACACACACACAGAGAGAGAGAGAGAGAGAGAGAGAGAGAGAGAGAGAGAGAGATGTATTATGTTATGTGATCCATGAAAAATATAAGAAACTTTTAACAGAAAAGTTTCTTGAGTGAACTGAGGATAGAATGACAACCGTACCATGGTTCGTAATATGTTTGTTTCTTGTATTATACAGTATTGGCCCATATCAGTTGCTATTGTTATTAAAACATTGTCAAAACTGTGTAATCAAAAAGAAAAATTGAAGGCATTTTTTGCAAAAGGATGCAAAACTGAATGATACGCACCAGAAGCAAGAACATTCCTTGTGCAGGGTTGGGAAAACCAAAGACTGAATTATAGCTCCAGACTTTCTTAACAACTTCAGCGCTAGCTGGTAACGTGTGGTCTGGCTGGGGATAGTTCAGATACTTTCTCAAGTCTCCATTATATTTATGTCAGTTCTAAAATGTAGACCAGACCAAGAAACAAGAGCTAGAGGAACAGAATCTTCCAACTCTGAATGTGCTTCCATTCTCCCTCCCCCCATTTTAATCTTTGTGTGAATTGGGGGGGGGTGTCTGTCTGAGGCATTTTCTTAAGTTTGTCTCGTGGAATGAGCTCAAGTCTGATTGTTGCCTTAGTAACAAATCTTCCCTCTGTCCTTTAAGGCCATTCTCTGTGCCTTCCACATCTTGGCTCCACAACCTGGCAACCAAAGACAGCAATCTACCAGACTGGGCTCAGAAGCCTCCTTAGAAAAGCAAAACATGAGCAGCTGCAGCAGAGTGGAGGTTCCCCCCCCCTTTTTTTTTCCAGAGGGAAAGGATGCTTGTTTCTTGGGAAAAAAAGAACAAAGGTATGCAGGGCCAGGAGATAATTTCCTGTGAGACTGAGGGCCAGAAGGATGGCAAGGAACATTCTGGTGAACAGGATCTTTGTAACTAATTATGTGCCTCGTGGATACCGTTCGGTGGATGGGAAAACTCATCCATCCTTCCCATCAACATTTTGCAAAAATACCTACAACGTATTTTCAAAGGGCCATCGGCCCCAACAACGTTGAGAATCTTCTGGAAAACTCCCTTTTTCCTCATGAAAATTGGGGTGCTGAATTTCTTATTGTCTTCATTCTTATCTTTTCGCTGTTGCCTTCTTTATTATAGTTTGTGTGATTCCAAGGGGTAACATCATAATCAAACAACCTGTTTTTTAAAAGCTGCTCTTGGAGGTTTTGGTCCATCTGTTTTCATGCCCTTCTGGTTATGACTTAGGGCTGGTTGCAGAGATGGTATTCAACAGGTTCTGACCGGTTCTGAAAACCGGTAGTAGACATTTGAGTAGTTCGGAGAACCAGCAAATCCCACCTCTGACTGGCCCCGCCCCCATTTATTCTCTGCCTCCCATTGAGTCCCAGCTGATCGTCTGGGTCTTCTTTTGTTGCCCTGCACAGGAGAACAGAACTGGAAAGCAGGTTAGTGGGGTGGGGAGGGAATGGGAAGAAGGAGGAGGAGGAGGAGGAGGAGGAGGAGGAGGAGGAGGAGGAGGAGGAGGAGGAGGAGGAGGAGGAGGAGGAGGAGGAAATAGAAGAAGGAGAAGAAGAAGAAATAGAAGGAGGAGGAGGAGGAGGAGGAGGAGGAGGAGGAGGAGGAGGAGGAGGAGAAGAAGAAGAAGAAGAAGAAGAAGAAGAAGAAGAAGAAGAAGAAGAAGAAGAAGAAGAAGAAGAAGAAGAAGAAGAAGAAGAAGAAGAAGAAGAAGAAGAAGAAGAAGAAGAAGCAAACAGAGGAATATGTGCAGATATACCTTATTCCAAAGGTCCTTGCATGTTTTGAGGATTTTTCCTCAATTGTGTTGGAGTGGGGACTTATGGAATGAATTTACAACAGTTCATTTAGTGACCCTTCAAAGTTAACAACTGCATTGAAAAAGTGACTTATGACAATTTTTCACCCTTTGCCATATCCCCATGGCCATGTGATGAAAATTCAGACTCTTGGCAATGGATTCATATTTATGACGGTTGCAGGGTCAAGCAAAGTCAATGGGAAAGCCAGATTCACTTCACAACTGTGTTATTAATTTAACCCACTGCAGTGATTAACTTAACAACTGTGGCAAGAAAGGTCCTCATGGGGCAAAAACTCACTTAACAAATGTCACATAAAATTAGCAACAGAAAATTAGGGCTCAATTGTAGTTGTATGTCTGTAGGCATATTTCTCCCTTTTTCTTCTTTTTGGGTCCAGAGTTTCTCTTTCTATTGGCCTCATAAGAACAATCATCAATTTCAATGGGCTTCAGATGCTCTAAACCAGAGATCTCCAAACTTGGTAACTTTAAGACTTGTGGACTTCAACTGCCAGAATTCTGGGAGTTGAAGTCCACAAGTCTTAAAGTTGCCAAGTTTGGGGACTCCTGCTCTAAATGCTATCTGGATATTTTGTTATGAATTGGAGGAAACAATTTGAGTTTTGTTTTGTGTTCTTCATTTCCTACCGAGTTCTTGACTTACTGCTTTCAAAGCAGAGCCATGGTGGTCTCTTTCTGTAGTTCCCTTGGCTATCTTCTTACCCTGCTGTCATGCAGCGCAGGAATTTTTATATACCTTGGTGTCTGGTGGTGATGTCTTCTGTCTAGTTCATAGGAGATGTCAAAGGAAACATTCCTTTGACACCTCCTTAAATTTCTCTAAAGTTTACTTTCCTTTAAAATACTGGACCCTGAGTTCATGTTCCTAAGTGCTTATATGCCCACACTCACTAGCTTTTATTTATTTATTTATTTATTTGATTTGCCAATTGTTTACAAGATAATAAGTATAAGTGTATACATAGTTGTGAATACATGAAATGGGTACATATAAGAAAAATAAAAAGAAGAATAAGAGAAACAATAGGACAGGGACGGTAGGCACGTTGGTGCGCTTATGCACGCCCTTACAGACCTCTTAGGAAAGGGGTGAGGTCAATAGTAGACAGTCTAAGGTTAAAGTTTTTGGGGTTTGGGGAAGAAACTACAGAGTCGGGTAGAGTATTCCAGACATTGACCACTCTATTGCTGAGTCGTATTTCCTGCAATCAAGTTTGGTGCGGTTTACTTTGAGTTTGTATCTATTGTGTGCTCTTGTGTTGTTATGGTTGAAGCTGAGGTATTCATTGACAGGTAGGACATTGCAATGTATGATTTTATATACCATGCTTAAATCAGACCGAAGACAGTAATTCAAGGTTTTCTAGTTCTAGAATTTCAAGTCTGGTGGCATAAGGTATTCTACAACGGTAGAGGAGTGGAGAACTCTTCTTGTGAAATATTTCTGGACTTTCTCAATTGTGCTAATATCAGATACGTAATGTGGGTTCCAGACTGATGAACTGTATTCGAGTATTGGTCTAGCAAATGTTTTGTATGCTCTGGTTAGTAGTGTGATATTACCAGAGAAAAAGCTACGTAGGATTAGGTTAACAACTCTTAATGCCTTTTTGGCTATGTAGTTGCAGTGGGCTCTAGCACTTAGATCATTAGAGGTGAGTATTCCAAGGTCCTTTACAGAGCTTGGGTCATCAACAAGATCTTGACTATTCAGCTTGTATTTTATTTTCTGATTTTTTTTTTGCCAATATGTAAGACAGAGCATTTATTTGTTGAGATTTGAAGTTGCCATTTGTTTGACCATTCTGATACATAGTCAAGATCTTTTTGTAGGGTAGCAGTATTGTCTGTGGTATTGAACAGCTTTACATCATCAGCGAAAAGAACACAATTGCTCTTAATATGATCACAGAGGTCATTTATGTAGAGTATGAAGAGAGTTGGTCCTAGAACACTGCCTTGGGGGACACCACTATTGACAGGTACAGAATTTGATAGGACGCTCCCAATTTTGACCATTTGTTGTCTGTTGCCAGGAATGCTTCTATCCAGTTATTCAGTTGTCCAGAGATACCACAGGATTTTATTTTTAGGAGTAGTTTGTTGTGTACCACTGAATCGAAGGCTTTACAGAAGTCTATGTAGATTGCGTCTATTGCTTTGCCCTGGTCGAGTTGTGTCGTCCATATGTTTTTGCAGTGTAAGAGTTGCAGATTACAGGATAGTTTTTTTTCTGAAACCAAATTGTTTATTGGAGAGTAGGTTGTTTGTCTCTAAGTGGAGGATGATGGATTGGTTAATAATTGATTCCATGACTTTACAGGTGACGCAGCATAAGGAGATTGGTCTGTAATTTTCAACTAGCCTTGGGTCTCCCTTTTTGAAGATGGGGATGACTGTGGCTTGTGACCATAGGTTAGGCAAGGAGCTGGTCCTGAAAGATTTTCAAAGATTATGCTTAGAGGTTTGGCTATGGCAGTGGATAGCTTTTTTAAGAAGTAGGCACATATTCCATCCGGTCCAATAGATAGAGATGGTTTTAGATTGCGTAGTGCTTTTTCAACATTGTCTTCTGTAAAATCGATATGTATTAGATCATTGTTGTTATCTGTGGTACGGCTAGGAAATACTGGGCATGGTCCATTGCTGTTTACAAATACTGAGCCGAAGAATGTGTTAAAGATGTTGGCTTTAATGGTGTCGTCGTTGCAGTCTTTACCATCAGGTCCTATCAAGGGAGGGATGGACCTTGAGTCTTTTAGTTTGTTGTTTACAAAATTGTAAAAAGCACGGGTGGAATTGGTGCTTAGAAGATTTTCCTCTTGTTTAATGTGATAATTGGTGCATTCAGTCTTTATCTGGTGGCATAAATTTTTGTATCGGCTTTTGAACTTGGCAACGTGACCAGATTTGTTTTTCCGCCAGAGTGATCTCTTTTTGGATTGAAGTTTCCTTATTGTTATGGGTAATCTGCTTTTTGTTTTGTTTTGGGAGTTGTTGTTGGTACATATAGTTTGATGACTCTTTTGACTTCAAGTAAAAATATGTTGTAATGGTCTTCAACAGTATTGCATCCAGTGAATAGAGATTGCCAATCAAGGGATGAGAGATCGTTGTCTATAAGATCATAGTTGCCTTTTTGAAGTTACAATTGGGGATTACATCATTGTGGTGATTTTTGTGTGGGCGTATGTTGAGACAAAAGTCAATCATATTGTGGTCACTCCTGGAAAGGGTTCTTTAGTTTGTATTCCGTAAATTAAATTCAAACTATTGCAGAAGATGAGATCGAGGCAGTTGTTTAGTCTAGTGTTGTTGGTTACTAGTTGTTCCAGTCCCAGATTTGTAATAGCATTGTAGAAGGTTGTGTGTATGATTTCAGTTGTACAATCATTTAGGGTCCAGTCAATATGAGGTAGATTGAAATCACCAAGAAAGATAAAAGGGTATGGGCAGGATGCAGCCCATGTTAGTAATGCATTTAGCTTGTTTACATGTTCGATGTCATAATCAGGTGCTCTGTAACATAGTAAGAATCGAATTGTGATATTTAAGGATAGTTCACAGATGATGGTCTCAGGAAGAGCAAGCTCCTGGGTAACTTGGATATTTTTAGATGTAAGGACTTTTTATAGAAGATAGCAACACCACCTCCTCTACGAATTTCACGATCTGATCGGTAGACATGATAGTCTCTTACTGTGGTAATGGAGTCAGGGAGAGATGCATTGAGCCATGTTTCACAGACAAATATAATGTCGAATTTAGCCATATTTAGTAGGAGGAAAAATTCAGGTATTTTATTCACGAGGCTTCTTGCATTGAGTAGTTTGCATTTAAGGCCAGCAGTAGTTGGAATTGAGGTAATTAGGGCGTGCATGCCTAGTCTTGGGTGATGGTGGATCGGTTGAGGTAGGGTTGTGGTTGAGGGTTAAAGCTGAGTTGCGGGTTGTGTGGCTTACTTTTGATACAGTCAGCATGGTAGTCAATGTACAGGTCCTTCTCTCCATTGTCTAGACGTTTTTTAGTTCAGTGCGGAGTACACGGGAGCGGCACGTTACTGTATGGTTAGGTCAGGGCGACAACGGAGGTTCTTATGGTTGGTGTTGGTTTTGGCGAGTGAATTTATAGTGTAAATGAATTTACGTTTGCTTGATTCATTTTTGCAAATGACCCTGCACAAGCGTGGGCCACAGAGCCGTCTCTGTTTTTGAGCTCTCGGCCAATGCGGGAAATGTCAAGTATTTCATCAGCGGAGATGGTTGATGCTTGATAATCACTGATGATGTTTCGGACAGTTGTGATGTCATCATTGTCATTGATGTCCTCTAGACCAAATAAGATGGCGTTTGGACGTTTCCGTTCACGCTCAACAGCTTCTCTGATGAGGATTGGGATATCAATATTTGTCTGGGTTGTGTTTTTTGTGGATTGGGTTTTGGATTGGGTTGTGGTTGTTGGGTAGAGATGTGGTTTGTAGCTATTGGATGTTCAGGTTTTTGCGTTGTGTCTTTTTTTTCAAGGTTGGATATTCTTTCTTTTACAGCGTCCAGGGATGCTACTATGGTGTTAAGGGATGTTTCAATGGTTTCAATGGTATCAATTCTTTCCAACAGATCCAGTTTGGGTTTGCATGATTTGCAGAGATATGGAAACTCATTGGATGATTCCAGGTATTGAATAAATTGCTCGGTTAATCCCAAGCAGTCATGATGAGTGTATTTTTTACACAGAGAACATTTGATGGAGTTTTCATTATCCTTTAGATTTTTGTAGCATTTAAGGCATGTGCAGGAGTCTTGTGGTTCATTGGTGGGGATTATCTTCTCTTTAGGTTGTGGTTTGGCATTGGATTTTCTTTTTGGCATGGTAGGTTTGTTAAGATAGTACGTTGATTGAATTAATTAAAGGAACAATTTTGGGTAATCTATATAGCCAATATCACACCAATCAATCAATTGCAGTAATCTCTCTAGTCATATTCCTGAGCAACAATCAGCCTAATCAATTAATTACTCTAATCACTAATCAATTAATTACACTAATCATTAATCACACTGTTCATTTAAATTCACTAAATCATTGATTTTACTATTCAATTAAATTACATGAATCTTGATCTTTTAAACTAGTCAGTAATCACACTATTTGCACTAAACACTCTAATCACACTAATCAATTAAAACAATAAATCAATTAAACCATTAATAAAATATTTTATAGAAATTGATTATCTAATCGTTGATATAGGTGATGAGGTAGAAAAGTTGTACGTTTTGAGGTAATGAATTAATCAGTGTTTGATTAAAGTAATGAGGTAGTATTAAGAGTCTGCAAGGAAAGGGTTAATTGTTTTACTAGCAGCTGTAGTTGACTGAATGAGAGGAATTTATTGCTCTTTGTAATAGCAGATTGCTATTACTCTGTAAACAAAAGGTTGTAACACGATGTTCAAAGGGTTTTTGAGCTTCTGGTGTTGAGAGTGAAATTGCTTGATTGTGTAAATTAACTTCATACAGGGACACAATCCTATCATTGCAAAGGAAACAGAAGAGTTGGAAGGGACCTTGTAGGTCATCTAGTCCAAGCTATGTGAAGTATATTAGAGAAATTGGCAGGACATGCTATTAGCAGCAGTACACAGGCCAATATATTCCACATCTGAAATCTCATTCTGTCAGAGTGTTTGCAGCATGACTGCTATTATGAGAGAACTCAGGAGCAAAACACAGCACACAGAGACTTAGACTTTTAACAGTGGTAGGATTCAAATTTTTGTACTACCAGTTCTGTGGGTGTGGTTTGCTGGACGTAGCAGGGGAAGGATACTGTAAAATCTCCAGTCAGAAGTGGTATTTGCTGGTTCTCCAAACTACTCTAAATTTCCGCTACTGGTTCTCCAGAACTGGTCAGAACCTGCTGAATACCACCTCTGGTTTATATACAACAATTATATACAGAAATAAACGTGATGGGTAATGTAACTTACAAGTAAGCAAACTTCTTCTTAACTCTATACAGAGAAACTTCTGCAATGAATACTGGACACAAGGAGAGAGAACACACCCTGTAATGGTCACCTCTTATATAAACACCTCTTAAAGGGATAGAGCCCATCCACAGTCTTAAAGGGAAATACCCATGCTATGCTGATTCATTTTTAATTGTATCAGCCAGACTTACAGCATCTGGCAGCTATTACTGTTGCTGGTCAGCTCTTAAATCTTAATACCTCAACATAGGCCTTGTGGGTCATCTAGTCATCTAGTCCAACAGCAGTACCTATGTGAAGGGCTGGGATTCAACTGGCATTACTACCGGTTCGGTATTTGCATTTTACCAGGTAAGGAGTATATATGCTAGTGTTTTTTAATGCACCTTTTAAAAAAATGTCTTGCTTGTTTTGTTTTTTTCCTGTTTGTTTCTGTTAAAACATTTTGGAGTTTTGTATTTTAACTTTTTTTGAGTAAAATAAAAATAGATTTAAAAAAACTATTAGATAGCCAGAAAGTTTTTTTTAATGATTCATTTCCTGCCATTCAGAAATCATCTTGATTCTGCAGCCCAAATATGGCAGCGCTTATTTTCCAAAACCAGCATAGGTGGGTGTATCTCAACAAGTGTCAGTTTGGGATGGATGAAGGAGAACTGTTGTTTCTAAAAGCATATAGTTGGCCACTGTTGAAGAGGAAAACCCAATCTGATCTTTTTATGCACTTCCAGTAATTCAACTAACATAGACACATTTTTTTTTAGAATAGAGCTTGGAGGTCTCCTATCTAGTCCAACCTCTGCTCAAGAAGGAGACCCTATACCATTTCAGCTAGATAGCTGTCTAGTCTTTTCTTAAAAACTTCCAATGATGAAGCACCTACAACTTCTGAAGGCAAGCTGTTCCACTGCTTAATTGTCCTCACTGTTAGGAAGTTTCTCCTTAATTCCAGGTTCTTTGCTCCTTGATTAGTTTCCATCCATTGTTTCTTGTCTTGACTTTTGGTGCTTTGGAAAATAATTTGACCCCCTCTTCTTTGTGGCAGTCCCTCAAGTACTGGAATACTGCTATCATATCACACCTAGTTCTTCTTTTCTCTAGACTAGCCATAACCAAATCCTGCAATCGTTCTTCATATCTTTTAGTCTCCAGGCCTTTAATCATCTTAGTTGCTCTTCTCTGCATTTTTTTCAAAGTCTCAACATCTTTTTTGCAATGTGGTAACCAAAACTGAATGCAGTATTCCAGGTGTGGTCTTACTAAGATTATTTCACATTCTCCATCTTTTCTCATTTTCCATAAGTAAGTTTGAAACACAGATATTACAGAGAAAAGCAACACCTTATTCCAGACTTGATAGGAAAAAACCTTTTGAGAGGAAGTCTTTTTATTTTATCTCAATTTTAAGATACCCCTCCATTCTTGGTTACCAAAAGATACTTTAAAATCTCCATAGATCCTCTGCATATAGAGAATTAATTTGATTATCTAGATCTCTGTCCCAAACACATTTTTATATCTAATTAAAACTTGCTTTCTACATCCTTATCCTCATCTCAAGAAATGTAGTTTACATACTCTATGATATGATTATATATAATCAGGCTATAGTCTATTAATTGTTGCACACAGTTATATTTTCTGTTTGAAATTGTACAGAAGCTTCCTCCAATCTTCTGTCTTCCAGATCTGTTGGATTGCAATCCCTGAATCCCACAGTCACATGTTAACGCATCTGGAGGTTCCCAGGAGGTTAAAAGCTCTTTTTTTATGCTTACATTATCAGTAATGTAAGCATAAAAAAGTAAGGCTGCCACTGTAAAGACAAATACCAGAACTCAAGGACAATGCAACCTTCCAAAATAATACTTGGAGTGTGTTGGAGGAAACATAGGGAAGGATGATTCCATGCAACCAACACACACACACACACACACACACACACACACACACACACACACACACACACAATTGGTACCAATTGCACAATTTCAATACAGTATGATTTTCCAACAGAGTAAAACTCTACCAATATGTTACTTTCTAAAAAGGCATTCTTAGCAGCATATTTAATCTGCAACTCAATCAAGCTTAGTTGCCCTATATTAATCTCCACCTCAAGCAGCTTAAAGCTGGTACCTTAATCTTGGTTCTCTACCCTCCCCCAAATACATGCAAAAGCTGGATGCAACAATAAGAATTCCGTGCATCAACAGGAATGTTTGGGGGAAATGCTTTCACAATTGATGGATAGTTCCTTTGTATGCTGCTGGTGAACTCATACAATTCTTTTCTACTGGGAACCATGCCCATATTCTCCAGACACACAATAAGCACAGTGCATAGGTCCTATAGAAGTTTGGGGTCTGCAAAAATGTTAAAAAGAAAACCCTGTGAAATCCTGAACAGCAACAATAACATCAAAATTAATATATCTTAAAATTAAGCATACATTAAGATATTATAGAAAAGAGACTCCTTTATTATGCATATAGTTATCATCATTTATTCTTTGCAATCAGTTGAAGAATGTAGATCCAGGGAATATCTTAAAACCCTAAAAAGATAAATGTATCTAGGGCCTACCAAGGGGTTAAGACAGCTCTGTTTCTAACTATGTTCTCTGATCAGAGCATGGTTCTCATGATACAACAATAATTTCAGGTACAATTTAAGGTACTAATGTTAACCTGGTCAGCGTTCCAGGGCTTGGCATCTGGATATCTTCATGACTATCACTTATAACTAGAATTGACCCAACTCACTGGATCCTTTAGGGAGAAGCTACTTGTCAAGATTGAACCATGTTGAGGTAATTCCCCGTTAGGAGAATGAGCGCATACAGGGAGACGTATACAGGGAGACGTATACAGAGTAGTGTTTGAATAATACACACACAGCACACAGGTACACTGTACAGTAAATGTAGGTTTTTACTTCCAGAAACGTTAAGCAAAGTCCAAACAAGCAATCCAAAGTCATTCTCAGGTAAATCAGTTTTTCAATCCAGGGATAATCCAATAACAAAGTCCAGTGTCAAAAACAGTTCAGTATCAGACTTACATCAAATCCAGGAATAGCAGTCAATTAGAAGAAATGGCAATACTCTCCAACAGAAGGAAACAGAGAGACTCACTCAGACGCACTCTCTTCTGAGACTAAGACTAAGACAAACCGGGTTTCTCGCTCCATCTTATGGCCGTTTGAGAAACCACACCTAATTACAGTTTTTCATTTTCTTAAAGATACAGTTTTAAAATGTTTATCCTGGTTTATATATTTCTAATCCAAATACCTGTTAGGTGACTTATGTTCCTAACAAACCACTTCGCTTCTTTCAAACCAAAATGCTTTTCAACTTGCCAATGAACTGGGGTGAGGGAAGAGGGAAATGAAATGCCAAGAATGTATGCGGAAATCATGAGAGCATGGAAACCATCAAGGTTTAAAGTAAACCACTCCAAACTCGAGTGCAGAAAATACAACTTGAGCAACAGAGTGGTCAATGCCTGGAACTCACTACCTGACTCTTTTGTTACATCCTCAAACCCAGTGGTGGTATGCTACCGGTTCGGCCCGGTTCAACCAAACTGGTAGTAAAAATCACTACCAGTTGGGCCGAACAGGTAGTTTAAAAAAAGCCTCCGATCAGCTGAGAGGAGGGGGAACAGCCTGTGACAATCAGCTGAGAGGATAAAAGACCAAAAAGTGCATGGGGGGGTTGGGTTGGGTAGCTTTTTGTTTCTTCATCCTCTCAGCTGGGTGGCTTGTTAAGGGTGCGCACGTTAGGAGGGGCGCACACGCACGTGTGATCACCCACAGAACTGGTAGTGACTAAGGCAGAATCCTATTACTGCTCAAACCCCTGAAAGTTTAACCTTAAACTGTCTACCGTGGATCTCACTCCATTCCTAAGAGGTCTGTAAGGAGGCGTGCATAAGCAACCCAGCATGCCTACCATCCCTGACCTACTGTTCCCATTTATCCATTTATTCGTACTCATTTATTATGTATATACTTGTTATGTCTCATCTTTCCAAGGAAGATGAAGTGTCCAAAAATCCGACAAATACAGGCAGGCAAGAAGATTCAGTATTTACAGGGTTAATTCCTTTATACAGACAATGTTCTTGGCATTATAACCAACTTGCTGCCTGCCAAGTCCGACAAGATAACCAAAAGAATTAATCACTAAAGCTTCCAACGCAGACCACAAGAAACAAAACACACCGGAGCCTGACAGAAAAGTAACACTTTGTCCCGTACAGAGTTTCCAGAGAAAACACACCCACTTTTATCCCCTGTGGGGTGTGGCTCAATGACTCAGCTCACTCTCTGATTCGCCCACGCCTCCTACGTTGCAGCTCACACCTCTTCCTGCGACTCTGCCTAGGATCAAGCCAACATTCATCTACTTGATTCCCTGTCAGAGGCTGCTCCAATATGCCCTCCTCCTCCTGATTAGTCTCAGGCTGTCCCTCTCGGTTATCTGCTGAAACTTGAGGTATTATCAGGGAGGAAGGCATTGCCGAAGAGGAAGGTCCTGGGGAGGAAGGCATTCCCAATTCCTCATCATCATCATCTTCCAAGTCCTCTTCCTCCAACAACGCAGGCTCAGGAATCAGAGCCACAACATATACTTATACCTGTTTATACTTATATGTTTATATGTTATGTTCATACTTATACTTCTTTTCTCATACATACATGACAAACAAAAGAAATAAATAAAATAAATAATATGGTCACCACTGCAGGTGTTAGAGAAAGAGATGGACTGTTCACATAACAAACAGATGTCTCAAAATTGGACAATGTGATCACTCAGGGGTGAGGAGAACGGAAGCTATTGCTTAACTAGGCAAGCATTTGTGTGGGAAATTTGTTTCTTCAGTATCAGTATGGTATATCCAATAAAGTTTTACTTTTGGGAATTCAAAGCTCCTGAGAGTGTTTCCTTGTTTTGGGTTCACTAGTCAGAGAGATGACACTACTTCTGGATCTCCACTTATAAGAGTTCTTTTTTCATTTTCATTTTTTTTTACTTTTTTCTCATTGACTATTAGTATTATTTTCCTTTTCGCATTTTATGATGTTATCTTTTGGTCACACTCTGGCTATTTTTACTTTTTTCTTATGCTATATACTATAGGAGTCGCCGAGTATGATTAGATTATGGTGGGAATTAAGTCTAATAGATTAATAATATGAAAATTGTGCTCAACCCTAATACAATATTTACTGCCTCTGACTTTGAGTCAATACTTTCCCCAATCTACTGAGTTGGCATTTATGGATGTAAAGCAAGTACAATGAAGCAGAGATTAAAACATAATTGCACAATGTATTTTTTTAATCATTTGGGTAATGCCAGGTAAGTGATGAATTTGTTGTAACCCAAACTTTCCCAGTCAACATAAAAATTTGAAAGTTTTAGCCTAATAACTTCAGGTTGGAGAAGGGTGGACTGAACTACACCAGAGGGCAAAGTGATTTCATATACATATTTAGCATAGCTACAAACAGCCACAAAAAATTGCATTATAACTTCACATAACACCTTACAAAGAAAAGCTGAAGAATCTTCTTGAATAAGAAGCAAAACGTCTTCAAAGAAAAACCAGAAAGTCCAGTTGCCTCTTGAAAAAGCCCCTTTGGGACAACCATGACCTGGATGACAGAGAATCTCCATAGACTTACAAAGAAAAGTTGCATTTATTGGCTAGTATAGTAAAACAATGACTCATATGTTGCCACATAGTATTTTCTCTCTTTTAAAAAAAAAATGTTTTCAGAGAAGATGGAGGTTGGGGGGGACAGAGAGTGTGTATGTATTAATATTCAATGACTTTCCCAATTCTAAGGTTGAAGAAGAGATTATGTCATGATGTGAGGCACAGTCCTCTACATCTTGATACTAATGGGGCAAACACCAAACAGGTGGATATAAGTAGTCCTCAATTTATGAGGATTTATGAGACCTTATGAATTTCTGTCATAAGTTATGGTCATAAGCAGGAGTGGGATTCAAATTTTTTAACAACCGGTTCAAGCTTAGTTGGTGGGCGTGGCTTGGTAGTCATGTGACTGGGTGAACGTGGCTTGGTGGTCATGTTATTGGCTGGGCGTGTCCAACTCAATATCATCGAGGCACGCTTCTCCTCGCCTGGCCTCTCATGACTATGGGAATGCTGTAACAGTTGTAAGTGTGAAAAATGGTCATAAGTCACTTTTTTCAGTGCCATTGTAACTTTGAATGGTCACTCCACACAAGCAAAGTACCAGCAAAGGAGGGGAAAAAAACTTCAGAGACATTCCTGAGACAGGAAGTCTAGTCCTGCCAAGAATGTAATTAGGGTTAACGGAGAGGCAGTCTCTGTAGGGAACACCAGAATGTTTCCTTCCTGCCTTCCTTACAGGATTAGGCCAGTAATTTCTTCTAACTACCAGTTCTCCAAACTGCTTAGAATGTTTACAACCGGTTCTAGCGAATAGGTGCGAATTGGTAGAATCCCACTCCTGGTCATAAGTCAAGGTATCACTTGACTGGTCTTGATTGTACAACTGTTTTTACAATCACCATACAGCAAATTACATGATCTTTAGTCCATTTTTCCAAATGTTCATTTTTTCTACCAGAAACCGGGAACAAGTGTTGCAAATTGCAGTCACACAGACAGTTGTAATTATGAGCCAGTTGCCAAGTGCCCAAAATGTGATCGTATGATTGTGGGAGGAGGCAGCTTGCCTCCACAAGTTGTGAATGCTCCCCAGAACTGGAAGTTTTTAAATAGAGATTGGATAGTCTGAAATGGTACAGGGTTTCCTGCCTGAGCAGGAAGTTGGACTAGAAGACCTCCAAGGTCCCTTCCAACTCTGTTATTCTGTTATAACTTCAAGGATGAGACATAACTAGTTTTTAAAAAGTCAGTGATAACTTTGAATGGTAGTTAAATGACCACTCGTATGTTGAGTTCTACCTCTAAAGAAATACAGCATTAATTAATTTCTAGTAGCTCAGTTTAGTATATGTAACTTTCATATGTTTAAGTGGCCATCCATGGATTTACTTTTCAAATTGAGCCTAGCTATAATGTGTGTGTGTGTGTCTCTGTGTGTGCACAAACATGTGAGACAGGAATTAAAGGGGGAGAGAAAAAGGATGGGATGAAGAACGGATAAAAGGTAAATCAGGATGATTTTTTAAAAATGGGAAGATGCTTCAAGCTTGCTGGTTTGGGCAGACGGAGGGCGGGAATCTTCTAAAAATAACCCACAACACAATCCCTAAAGGCTTAAAGCACCATCTGGAGACATTTAGAGAAGAACCAACCGGCTGACGTAGGAGGCACTGAAAGATCAGAGTCTAACATCAAAGAAAATGACATTTATAACACAGCAGCGATGGAATTTTAAAACATCTTATACGGATTGTGAGATTTTTTTTGAAGTAATCACCTAGAACATCTTCACTGCTTAGGCTTTTCATACCAGGATCTGGAATTCAAATAGGATGCAAAACAAGTGAAGATACCACACTATGTACATTGTAAGTCAGAGACGTGTAGAACATAAGCAGAACGATTTTCACCAATCATCAATGTGTTAATAATAGTAGCAACAAAATATTCCTCCCCGCTTCCAGTTCTAATGTTGAACTGAGGAAGTTGTCGAGGGGGAAGCTAAGAGAAGGTTTTTATATGGAATAATTATGATTTTTTTTGTTAGTTAAGGCCATCCATTCTCAGTCCCTGAACTCAGAACACTGCATCTCTAAAAATATTTTTACCTATCTGGGTTAGAACTCAGGATTCTGCTAAAAAGCAAAGTAGATCCATAAAGTACTGCATAAAATCTCTTCACCCTAGTCTACGTTATAAATTCTTGGACTCATTCATTTATATAGGAGCATTAAGCATCTGTTATCTTCCTGAGTCTTGCTGGCTGAGGAATTCTGGGAGTTGAAGTCCACAAGTCTTGAAGTTGTCAAGGTTGGAGACCCCTGCTCTAGATAACATTCATCGAGTCATCCACTAAAGTCAATGGGACAAAATGTAGAGCGCACAGAAGCCTCACCTATAGACAAGCAGCTTTCCAAATGCTTAGCTGTGGTTATTGCTTTTTATAGAGTTACTTACATTTGTATATTATAATAGAGAGTCTTTACTTTTTTGTTCATTATTGTCTGTTTAAATGCTTATTGTAAGCCATTCTTGTAAACAACAGCAGACAGAGATCTAAGGGATAAGTTAATTACATAGGATTGCCTATCAGAATTAGACAATTTGAGGCTAAAATTGTGCAGACACTTAGCTGGCATCAGTCCCACCAACCACAATGGGATTTATCTACTTCCAAACATATATTGTTTAAAATTGCACTATTAAACTCTAACAGAATCTCCTCGGAGGTTGTTTTTTTTTCCTAGCTAAGAGTTCTGTTATCAGTAAAGATCAAATTAATTAGCCAAATAAGTATTTTTCTGTCCTTATCTGGTGGCAAGATTTAGAATAGAATGAACTGGAAGGACTTTGGAGGTCTTTGAGTCCAACCCCCTCCTCAAGCAAGAAAATCTATACCATTTTAGATAAGTGACTGTCTACTCTTCTTAAAAACATCCAGTGAAAGAGCACCCATGATTTCTGGAGGCAAGCTGTTCCACTGATTAATTGTCCTCACTATTAAGAAGTTTGTCCTTAATTCCAGGTTGCTTCTCTCTTTGATTAGTTTCCAATCATGATTTCTTATCCTGTCCTCTGGTGCTTTGGAGAATAATTTGACTCCCTCCTCTTTGTGGCAGCCCCTCAAATACTGGAATATTGCTATCATGTCACCCCCTAACTCTTCTTTTCTTTAGACCAGCCAAACCCAAATCCTGCAGCTGTTCTTCATATGTTTTAGTATGCTTTAGATTAGAAGAACACTTTCTGAAATAATCAGCTGAGATAAAGGAACTTTAAAAAAATAGATGCAAAAGGATGAATAGGCTTGCTTATTTTTTTTAAAAAAATGTCACTGATAAAAATTGCTAGAGTAATGAGTAATTTCATACATTTTTGTTAATCTATCAATTAAATCAAATAAGCCTACAATCCTAGAGAGTAGGCCTTATTAAAACCAATCTTACTTCTAAATAAACCAACTGTAGTTCTGCTGGAAAAAAAAAACTAGACTTTAATTATACAGATTAGGGCTGCTAGTTCTGAGAGGCAAAAATCCACAATGAGTGCTAGGTGGGAACAATGGAACACAGAAAATGCTTAATTCTTTGTATATCTAATGGTCCTCTGTTTTGTTATTTTGTTTTTGTTTTTTTTGCAGCTCAGCATTGGTAGACTAAGAATACATACAGTTGAGAAAATGAATTCCAGTCCCTTAGCTCAGTGTAATTCTTTCACATCCTGCTTCTGAACTCAAAAATAATCTTTATGCTTGGAAATGTGCTTGTGTGGTCCTTAACCACATTAACAGATTTAACAGATTTTGAACACAGAGAGAATTTCTTATGCAGAACTTGTAAGAGAACAGCTAGAATCCCCAAAGACCCCTAAAATGTGTTGGATATCATCATTCTGTAATTAAATGAAGAACTCTGAAAACTTTAGTCATAAATAATGAGGTGGCCATTCCATTCCATTCTGCCTTGTGTAACATAAGTATAATACAGGTGCATAATCGTAATTGAGTCTGTAATTGGAGTCATAAGTCCTGTTGGTTGTTAAGTGGGTCATCATGTGACTGCATCTAATTTATGATCTTTTTCTGCAGCAGTCATTAAGTGAACTGGCAGTTTCCAACAGAAAACTTTGTAAATCATGGTCATATGACTTCGGGATGCTACAACAACCATAATTGTGGGCCAATTGCTAAGTACCCAAAATGCAGTCACATAACCCAAGGTGGGTGACCATTAGAATCTAGATTGTAAGTATCTTTTTTGGGTCCGTAGGAGGTTGGGAACTACCCGTAATGTGAACTTACATTACAATTATGTTTCAGACATTGGAAAGTATAGGATATTTCTTATGGTTGTTGCTGGAGACTCATCTAGAAACAAGATCATGGTATTGGGAATATTGGAAATAGTATTGACTCCAGTAAGTGAAATTTTCCTGGTGAATAAACTTTGTTGCACAATTCTTTCTTTGCCTACAATTAAGCAATTTAATACAGAAGGGGCTATGAATAATTGTGATTCATGTAAAAAAATTCATTGAAAAAAAGCAGGCCTTTTATTTATAAAAGTAAGCATCTTCATAAGGCAATTGTTTTATCAGAAATAAAAGGTAAAATTCTCTTTTATCCCAAAGGCTGCCTTTTTGAAATACAGCTACAATTTTGATGTTACTCATGAATAGAGGACAGAGTCTAGAATTTGTCTACAACATTATACAATTACAAGAGACAGACTTGAATATTTTGCCAATTTTCAAGCTTTAGTAGGGATTTTTGAATAAATGTTCAAACTCCCAGCTGCCCCTGTTAATGCCAAACTGATTTACATTAGAAGAGTCCAGATAATCCTTATCCGCTTCCCTTTTATCTCAACAGCCTCTTTCTCTTCTTTTTCCCTTGTTTGCCGTCAGGACGATCTGGCATTATAAAACCATCCATCAATTTATAGTAAACAATTGTAGAGTCTGTTTCAACTATTGCCAGGGTGATCAATAATGGTAATTCAGGTTTAGTCAGCAGATCACGTGCACTTTCGTGATCTTTCTTACTAAGAAAAAAAATATCATCAGTTTTGTCCATTTCATTTCAATTTCATGTGAAATCTAACAAATACTCTGAATCAATTGTGCCCACAAAAGCCAACTTGGCATAGGCATCCAGGCTCCAGGCTAGAAAGTGGGAGACTGTGAGTAATGCCTGATGGCACAAAGGCAGCTGGGAACTTTGGACAAGTCACTCTCTTAGCTATAGAAAGCAGCAGTGGTAAACTATTTCCCAAAAATTTGCCAACAAAACTGCAGGGGCTTGTCCAGGCAGTTGCCAGGAGCCAAGGCTGATTTGAAGCCTTCACCCCAACCATACCCTCATTCTGTTTCTAAAAGTTGCATGACTTTTTCCAAGACAGCATATCATCTCTTATAGTGAAGACCTGCCAGAAAACAAAGTCGACTTACACTGGCTTGAATTAATCATCCCCTGGAGATTTAAAAAGCACAACAAGCCCAGCTGTGGTTCTTAATCTGTTTGCTGCCTGCACAGCTATTAAGAAAGTAGCAGGTGAAGTTTTGTAAGGACTGAGATTCACTTGCTCAGAGCAAACCTGCCAGAAAGTAAAGTTAGCAACATTAACCTGCCACAGTTCGAACACAATGAGATTGTGTCACAGGTTGCCTTAATACAGACAGAACATAGAACATATCCAGATTATATCCTCCCATAATTTTTTTAAAAAAACTTCTCTATCATGAAAAATTTACCAATCTGATTTTTGTCCTAGTAATTTGGACTTATCTGCAATTTCTATCTATTACCTTACAAAAAACAATTTTGTCTGATGTTCTCCTTAGACATTCCTCAGATATTTATAGACTGCTATCCTCTTAGTATTTGCTTTTCTAAACTATATATTGGTGTCTTCAAACACTACAATTTTTGTAATTTCCCTTGAATGATATAAAGAAAGCGCAATCTATTTTTTTCAGTACAATAACATCTACCATTATCTGGATATAGCATACATTGATAGTGACCAGTTTTTAACTGATACCTAAGTAGTGTCCATCTGCTTCCCTTCCTCCTTATATCGATTAACTCCCTTGCATTTGTTAAAATTTACTTTTATCTTTGCCACAAGAATTTCAGGGTCAAAATACTCAATCCATTTTAGAAACTCATACTTGTTTTGACAACTTTGAGTGTGGCTTCATTTTTCATAGTGGGAAACACTTTGTCATCATGGCAGAATAATGTTGTATATTAATGTGTCATCTTCCAGGAATAAATTAGGAGAGAAGCACTGCAGTCACTGCAGGGAATATTGTGTGACAAAAATTAAATGAGCCACAAAAACAGTTGGCTGATTCTGCATCATTCAACATTTAGCACTTTTTACAAAATCTGCATTCACTTCTTTCCTCAAATTATCCCCCCTCCTCCTTTTTTAAATTTGTAAGTGTACCACTTAAGAATGTCTAGCCCTTCTTTTCATTTAAAAACAGCTTCCTCGTATTGAAGCACTCATTATGTAAGGTTGTACTTAGTCAAAATTAAGCATCTTTTCTTAACCTATTCCTCCAGGTCATTAAAATAATAAAATATACCGTCATTGCTTTCAAGAGGTTTCCAATGGCAATGCTGTACCATTACAGGTAATCCTCAATTTAGAACCACAACAGAGACCATAAAATTTGTTGTTAAGCAATGAGACACCATGTGACCACACCTGATTTTTTTGCAAACTTTTTTTACATGTTCATTAAGCATCCAAATCGTGATCATGTGATGATGGGGACACTGCAATGGTTATAAAGTAACCATTTATAAAAGTATAAACTTTTTCCAATGCCATTGTAACTTGGGTCACAAAACATATGATTGTTTTCGTTTTTTTGTTTTTAAAAATAAAAAATTTAAAAAAAGAAAAAATGAGATAAAACATGATTGTTAATAGCCTGATTAGATGGACTTTGACTTTTAAGGAAATCTCATTTTGTTCAAAGAGAAACATAAACAACAAGGTCCAGCCCAAATTCTTATTTGGTGCAATGTACATGTTTAACACAGTTTCACTAAAATTATTATTCAGATAATTTAAAATGGCCTAAGCCTCATACCTAACTGGACTTAGTGGTGATCCTCTTAAGCTTTCTGTCACGTGACTCTAACCTTGCAAACAGGGCAAAATGTCTGGCAACTAAACAGATGTCATTCATTCCTTTGGTTAGATTTTTAATAAATTGCCTAACAAGCAAGTTGGATCAAATAAAAAGCCATTTATGTTTATGTATGTTTGCATCCACCCACCCACCCAGTCAGTCAGTCAGTCTGTCTGTCTGTCTGTCTGTCTGTCCGTCCGTCTGTCCGTCTGTCCGTCTTAAACATGTAATTCTGGGCAGCTAACAATGAATAAAAACAAGATTAAAAACTTTATAACAAAATAATAAACAATGTGCACTACAGCTAACAATAACTAGCACATCCAGGGCCCCAGGTTCAACAACAAAACCAGATCTTCAAGACCTTACCAAAGGCCAACAGAATTGGAGCAAGTCTGGGATCTGAGAAAATAATATTTCAGAAAGTAAGGGTCATGACAAAAATTGTTTCTTCAGATGACACTCCCTGACAGACAGTAGTACAGTACCCATGGTATATCTCTCAGAATGAGTAGATTTTATACTTTACTACTGGAGAGAGAGAGAGAGAGAGAGAGAGAGAGAGAGAGAGAGAGGGCGGATGTTTAGTAATTAGTAAAAGCAATATATTAAATGTTTAAAGGCTTATTAGAAGTGTAATTTTCATGAAGTCCTTATGGGAGATTGTGGGGAAGCTGGAAAAAGAAAGATTGGTGAATTTGTTGAATTCAGCTGAGATGGGGAAAGATCTGGGGAAAAGCATTTCAAAGTACTGAAAGAAACTCCTTAATTAACAAATTTTAAAGGATATTGTATTATGGATAAATCAATACAAAAATTTTGGGATGTTATTTCTTTACATGCTGACTGCTGCAAGGTTTATGCTAAGTATTGGAAAGAAAAAGGGATGCCGACTGTTGAAGAATGGACTTTAAAATTGACTGAACTGGCAAAAATGGCAAAAATAACCACGTGTCATTTTTCGTACACATGGTTTTTATTACTGTTGTTTGGTTGCTGCTTGTAATTTATATTTGTTTGTTTTTTTCTTTTTTCCTTCTTTTTCCTTTATTCTGTATTTTAACTTTGGAGATAAATAAAATACATTGGAAAATTTTTAAAGGAAGTTGTGGCAGTCAAGATTCTACCCAGGCCTTCCTAAAATCTCTGAAGTTTTGCTTGCTTAGTGTTATCAGCTCCAAAAGGCTCAAAGCTCCTGTTATTGGTTGGTATACCAACAATTGTGATGATGTTGAACTGATCTTTTTCAGAAAGGCACCCTTTGAATTCAGAAGCAGTATTTGCAATCATGGTGGCCTAGTGTAGTGTAATGTCTTCTAACAGGTTTGTCTGGATCTATTTAGTTATCTGTTTGGATATCAGTGATATTTTTTTGGCCAGGCTTAACTATATAAATCCTTGGAATTAGTATGGTTGTGCGCCAAGATTGTTTTCATTTGGTTTTGACTCATGGCGTATTTTACAGTTTTAACTTTTAACCTATGAACTTTTGTTTAAGGCAGGACAAAATGTAGTGAATAAGCTCTTTCCACAGAATCCTGCCTTTATATAGAGAGACAAAAAAAAAGTTGCCTTGTTTAAACTACTGATTTATAGCATCAGCAGGGCAGTCTGACAGCTTCACTTTTATCTGTTTCCATGAAGCGGACTTGTCTTGTCTTCAGGCAAGGTTTATACAGGCCTCAGCCCTCTATTTTTCACGCTGCAAAACATTGGTAAAAGAATCAAGACAAGATGTTTTTATGTCAGCTACAATCACTATGGCGGCTGGCCGTCAGGACTGGGTTCCAGATCAAAAGATCAAAAATGTTGGAAAGTTTGAGTGATGTGGCGATCGATACTATTAAAGCTCGTGTTCCCGTAACCCCTAAGTGAGCAATAGGGTGCATCATAGGGCAAAGCTTTTCAACCGAGGTACCTCAGATGAGCTAATTCACAGAATGTGTCCAAAATCTATTGAATCCATGTCTACCATGGAATTGAAAACTGGTGAAGTTTACAAAGTATTTTATGACATAAGCATAGCCATAAGGCATTTTATGACATTATACAAAATGTCATAAAACATTTCCTGGAATCAACGCCTAATGTTTGACTGTACTATACAATTCAGTGTGGACTACGTCCAAGGAAGAAACATCTCTGAACATCTCCCTGAATTTAAAACAAGAACAAAAAACTTTTCAAATACAACAGAGATCTGCCATCGTTGAGGGCTTTAAAGAATCTGGTAAAGAAATATTTCTGAAATGATGACCCAACAGGTTATCTAATATACAATCAAAACTCTTGTTTCCATATCCTTTAACTGTGCAGAAGAATGCATTATAGGGCAAAAATGTTTGAACCAAGGTACCTCATTGGGTTAGCTTACAGAATGTGTCCAAAATCTATTGAATCCATGTCTCCCATGGAATTGAAATTTGGCAAATTTTATAAAACATTTTATGACATAAATATAATCTTAAAACAGTTTATGAAATATGTCATAAAACTTTTCCTGGGCTGATGTTTGACTGTACTCTGCAGTTCAGCTTCAAGGCAGATAGAACTCTGAATGGACCCCAGCTTTCCCAGTGAATGCAATGCATCGCTGTGGAAAGCATTGAGGAATCTGGTGAGAAGATATCTCTGAAAGGATGAGTCAAGGGGCCACAGGTTGTCTAATAAATGTATACAATTGGACTGACCCACCCATCTGCATTTGTAATAAACTTATTATGAAAGTCACTTTTTGAGGGAAAGAGGGGAAATTATGATACTAAATGAAAAAGAAAATTAAATATTTATTGATTGATTTATTTTATTTGTCAATTGTTTACAAAATAATAGGTATAAGTATAAACATGAATAAGAATACAGAAAATAGGTATGATTAAATGGGGACAATAGGATAGGGACAGGAGGCACAATGGTGCACTTATGCATGCCCCTTACAGATCTCTTAGGAATGGGGTGAGGTCAATAGTGGAGAGTTTGAGGTTAAAGGAGTGGGGGTTTGAGGATGTAACTACAGAGTCAGGTAGTGCATTCCAGGCATTGACCACTCTGTTGCTGAAGTCATACTTTCTGCAATCAAGTTTGGAGTGGTTAACATTGAGTTTGTATTTGTTGTGTGCTCTTGTATTGTTGTGGTTGAAGCTGAAGTAGTCATTGACTGGTAGGACATTGTGGTAGATAATTGTGTGTACTACTCTTAAGTCGAACTGTAGGTGGCGTAGTTCAAGATTGTCCAAGCCCAAAATCTCAAGCCTGGTGATATAGGGTATTCTGTTGCGAGCAGAGGAGTGTAGTACTCTTCTTGTGAAATACTTCTGGACTCGCTCAATTGTATTAATGTCCGATATGCAGTGCAGATTCCAGACAGATGAGCTGTATTCGAGTATTGGTCTAGCAAAGGTTTTGTTTGCCCTAGTTAGCAATTCAATATTTCCAGAGGAGAAGCTTCATAAGATTAGATTTACAACTCTTAATGCCTTTTTGGCAATGCTGTTACAGTGAGCTCTGGTGCTTAGGTCATTAGATATGAGTACTCCTAGGTCCTTGACAGAGTGACGGTCATCAACGAGGTCATATTTTTTTTTACCAATGTGTAGGGCAGAGCATTTGTTGGTCAAGATTTGGAGTTGCCAATTCTTTGACCATTCAGACACGTAATCAAGGACACTTTGAAGAGCAGTAGCATTGTCGGCGGTGTTGAATAGTTTTACATCATCCGCGAAGAGGATGCAGTTGCTTATAAGGTGATCGCAAAGGCCATTTATATAGATCTGATACTCTACCTTATCACTTGCCAGCTATTGATACTGAATTGATTCAAGAGATGGCACCCTTGTTTTTTAGATATGACAGAGAAGGAAAAGTGTTTTGTTTTTGCTTCTCACGCAAACCAATCTGTAAAAAAATTGCTCTGACCAAAAAGGCAACCAGACATCATTATATCCCCTTCTCCCTCACACCCCATCCCCAAACGTGCATTACAGCATTACAGGAGCAATCTGTCTCTGTTGTTATATTTAACTTGATTTGCTGAAAACAATACATTTGTCTGTTTTTAAATTTCCATTTCATGCTAACGATAGAGTACTAAATTCAGTTTTTAACAATATAATATGCACCGCACCACAAAGTCTGCAAAACTTTAAATACTGATGTTGTTCATACAAATGAATTACTGAAAATGTTTTGAATGACATATAACAACACAAAAAATCTTATTCATGCCTTGGAGCAGACAATAACTTGGAAGGGCAAAGGATCTAATAGTGTAAGAAGGCCACCACTCCTTGCCTGAAGGTTTGAAGAGTTTCCATCTCACAGCAAAGGAGGAGGTCTGAAAAAGATTTAAAGAATAGGTTAATTCATCTAAGAAGAGACAAACTTCCATGTCAGATAGCATACCAGTAGCTAGCTATGGTAATGGTTCCTTGTAGCCAGAATGGAAAACGGATGAGAAGGAGAATTGAAAGAGAGAGAGAGTGTGTGAAGAAGGAAGATTAATTTTGATATGAAAAGACTTATGGGCATATTAATTTAATTAAAAAACAGAATCAGCCCACTACTACTCCAGCCCAGGAGAAAAGTAGCAATGAAGTAGAATAATCAGAACTCAAAATCTAGGAGTGAATCAAGAATTTGAAGTGGTAGTAAGGAGGGCAATGGTAGTTCCAGTCATGAAGAAAACATTATACTGTATTTGAAGTAATATAATGCAAAATTATATGGAGAGCTGAGAAGCCTCTGAAAGCATCTGCTGACCCTGCAGTGGTATTTGAATGTACTTGGAATGAATAGTCCTATCACAGCTTCACATAATGATGAGGTGTGTGAATGCGTGTATCCTTTTAGTATTTCCCCACCTATGATCAAATTAGGAAAACATGTATCAGGAGCCAAAGAATATATGAAAAGATCCAAAGAGAGGTTCTCTTCTTTCTGTTAATTAATATGGATTGTCTTCCTGTCTTACGGTATTATAAGGGGTGGGATCTGACCGGTTTGGTGATTTACAATTTGCCGGTTCTATGTCTGCTGCTCTTCAGAGCTACCAGTTCTACGGAACTGGACAGAACCGGTAGAATCCCACCCCTGGGTATTATGGATGAGGACACCAACATGACACGCTTTATTGAGTTCTGGCTGTGATCAGGGGAGAATATGTCCCTTTCAGAATTATGCCCACCCAGATTTCAGGGTTTATATCACCTGAGACCCCAGGAAAGGGAGGAAGAGTGCTTGACAACATCCATAAATCTTTCCAAGTTTTCAGAAGCTCTGCTCCACAGGTAACCAGATGTGAGGCACTCTGGTTGAAATTGGGCTTAAGGAGACAATTGGGTTTGTAATGTGTGAATTAGATCCGCCATCTGATTATTACTATGCTTTTAATCTAGACCATATATTTGATGTTCTGATTTTATGCTGTCAGCTAACCTGAGTCAGTTGGAGTTGGGCAGTGTCTAAATCCAAGTAAATGAACAATTAGAATAATACTAACAGTTAATAACACCAGAGAGCAGAGAGAAAGAGAATGAAAGACAAGCATGGCTAGGTTCACACTTCGGACTAAGCCAAAGTGAAGTTGCTTAGCATAGAGATGGCTATTTTCTGGTTATATACTGGAAGCCTTGCTGAGATTGACATTTGTTTTTCACTTTTTATTGCACTAAAATGCTAAAAAAAACAAAACACCACTGAAAATTGGAAATGTTAGTGCCCAATTTCAGTAGCATGAGTTTGAGGTACAGTTGGGGACCAAAAAAATGGGATTCTCATATTATGTGAACCCTGCTCTTGCCATTAAGATTATGCTTACAGATCAGGAGTTGAGCCAACTCAACTCAGGAGTTGAGCCAACCCAGGCATATGTGATTTAACCACCAGCCCATAATTAATCTAGACAGAATTTTCATGGTACTTAACCTAGCCTAGATTGTAGAAGGTGAGATAACCAGAAAATGGTCTGAAAAATCCATTTATTTAATTTACAAAATGTCCTGAAAATTACCCCTTTCATTTACTATTCATTAAATAAAATGCTTCCAATCAGCATATACCAGTATTTTTAAATTGTCGTAATCTGAATCATATTTTTCATGCACCACTGATTAACTATAATTCTCTAGTCTTAAGACTTGCATAACTTTCTGTTTCACCTTCTTGCTCCTATCAATAGTCTGTTGTGTTCTTCTTTAATAATATATCCCTTGAGTTTCAGAACTGATACATAATGTGGCAGACTTCTCTTGTTTTTAGGATTAAGTCTTTTTTCAGTAGTGCAATAAGGGGAAGTTCCCTAACACACACACACACACACACACACACACACACACACACACACAAAACCCCACCCCCAATTCTTACATAAGATGCTATGAGTAAAAATTCAGGGGTGTGTATTTCAGACAAACATATTACCCCAAGATTTCTCAACCTTGTTTTATATTATAATATCAGGTAAGCTGCATGTGTTGAGATGAATGCAGTCCATAAATATTGTTTTTTTAGCCTGCAGAAACTGCACATTGTAGGCAATTTCATGTAACATATATTGCATCGCATTACATTACTATTTTGCCTGTTGCAACATTTCCCCCCAATTAATAAAAAATAAAACATATTATTTGGTACCAAAAATTGCCTACTTGTGTTAGAACAATTAAGTCATCATATGTATCAAAAGAGCATTAAATTTACCATTTATCCAGTGATTAATATTTTGAACTGTATTTTCAATTGCAGCAAAAAATGGGAGAAATCACCTTCTCCTCCATGCCTGCAAAATATCATTACTTAGATACTTAAAAAATAATGTAAGCACATTTCTCATCTTGAGTGGACCAAACTTCCTCCTTCCCTTTCTGATCATTGTGATTCTGTGAGGTTTTGAATATAGTGTGATATTCCTTATTACTATTGTGTGATACTCATTCTTTTTTCCATTAGCAAGTGAAAGAGAAGGAGATTGTATTATTCATGTTCCATCTTTTAGGACCCATAAATACATTCTTTATTACTACTTCAACATATATTTTATTTTTTTATCAGGAGTTTCATCTATAGTATAATGAAATATAGTTTAAGTCTCCCATGTGAACTTCTTAGATTACCTCATCAGAATATTGATCACTTCAATAGTTTGTTCCATTTTTGTATTCTTAGAAGTGGGTTGTGTTTTCTTTGTCTTGTTCTTTCATTTCAAGCTGGGTATTAGCTTCAGTAATGAAACTGAACTGTTGGGATGTTTTGACCCAAACCTTGTTCCATGGAAACAAACACAAAACAGAGGTAACAGCAAAACCTTTTAATGATTCTTTACGAATTCCATTCCTTCATGGTTAAAAGGCTGTTTCAAACTAATTGTCTCTGATAAGAATGAGCCTTGCCAAGGTTATGCAAGGCTGCCAAGAACACTAGATAAAGTTACTAAGAAATATTTCAAATACAAAGAGTCTCCAAACACCAACCAAGATATTCCGAATGTCCACAAGGCTTGAGTGCAAAAACGTCTTTGCTTCCTGCAAAGAACTCTGGTTTCTCAGCTGGCTTTTATCTCTTAAGGGAGACACCATTACCTTGCAGCCTTACTCCCGAGTCGCCCGTGCTGCTGCAGCTGCTCTTTCCTTCGAGCAGCCCTGAGCGCACACACGCTGGGCACAGGCTCCTCGGGGGCCTCTTCATCACTGCTGCCAGCCTCCACAAACTCTGAAGGCAGAACCCCTCTATCTGATAGTCCTGGCCCCATCCCTGCATCACATGCAGACCCCTCATCTGAGTTCTCGCTCTCCGAGACCTCAGCCATCTGCACCTGCTGCTGGCAAACCACAACATGGGATCCCACCTAAGAGCATTAGTCTATGACAAGACTATGACCACAAGGGAAAGGAGAACTATTGTTGAACCTCTTTTTTTTCCTTCTCCAATTTGTCCCCAGGACCTATAAGAATGGTTATAATGGAGGTTCTAGTTATTAAATGAGGTTTTATATTCTGTAAGTCACCTTGAGTTGCCATGTGCAAATAGGCAGTAATATCAATTAATCACATACATACATACATACATACATACATACATACATATTCTTGGACCAAAATACAACAAGAAAGCAAAGATTCTTAGCTAAGCTAGACTCTTACCTAAGAGGACAAGAAACAATAGAACATGAAAAACTGAGATTTTGACGATGAATACTTTCATTTGCTACTTAATAGGATCTGAAGGCCAGATACTCCACAATTACAATGCCATTATAAATGATGAAAAATAGTATTCCTTAGTATCCTCTACAAAACAAAAAGAAAACCTTAATTAATGCCCAGATTCTTTCAAAACCTCTGGGTTCATTTTAGGAATAGGAAACATTAATACAGTAAAAGAATTTTTGTTCACGCGCAAGTTAAATCAATAGTGTAATTTCCAAAACCTGTCCTGGAATGCAACAGTAGGTTTCTGTGTACCCTCGGAGAATGTTCTCACTGTGCCCCAAAGTCTATTTTGCATCTGACAGACTGTTCTTCTTTCAGAGCAGTAGCCATGACAACAGAGTGTATATGTAGTGAAAAGGAAAAGAGATTCCCCCCTCCCTTAAATTCCATAAATTGATGCAATTAGGACCGCTTTCAACCTGATCTAACTTTTTTCTAAAGCTATATAAGAAGCAAAGTGAGTCTGAAAAAAAAAATACACATAATAGAATTCACCCTGCAACTTTCTGTAGCTTCCTTGGGCCTCTACCCCAAAAGGTGGTTAAGAATAGTCTGATTATTATATTGCTTTTTGTATTTTTAATTATTTTTAAGATGATGATGTCATCTATGACCGAGCAAGAAACTCTTATTGGCATGAAAAACATGTTAACCTTTTGTAATACTTCTAAGAAAAAACATGATTATATAAATGGGTGTGTTACCTCCTCCTCCCTATTTTTAAAATCCTATTCCTAAGCACGAAAGCTTTTCCTGCTATTTTGTGTAAGTGCTATATGGCATATCAAAGATATGAATACAAATAGGCCTATATTTATGACTACTGAATTTATTACACAACTCCAGCCTATGAATCTAGGAATAAACCTCACTGAATTCAGTTTGACTGTTATCTTCTTTTTTTGGCATTTAATACACTTTAAGAATATTAAAATAAGATTCAAGATTGACTTGGCTCGTCTTCAGAAGGTAAGCAGAGCCAGTTCTTGTTAAGACTTGAGAAAAGACACCACTAGGAAATCCTGCAGCTAGAGATTAGCTAAGAAGTCAAAGAGACATTCTAAAAGAAGATATAGATATACCTGATTATTATGTGGAATAGTAGTACACATCTGGAAAAAGAAAAAAAATGTGAAGAATTCTGATTTGATTTTGAACATAACTTTGGGGAAAGAAAACTGGGTGATCTGATAAGTCTCAGAAAATCCTACTACTGATAGGAGCTGTTTGGCACTAGATATCCTCAGTGCACCATATGGCTTTTCACACATTATGTTTTACAAATAGAGCAAATGCCAGGAAAGGGTAAAAAACTAATTTCCTTAGTCATGTCATTCCTTCTACCTCTGTTATTTTTGATGTGTGTGTTTTGAACTTAATGCCTGAATGTGAATGTCTCTCACAGAATGGTAAACTATGAGGTGGGCTCCAGAAACAATGTGAGTAGAGATGAGGGGAATGATGAAATTTGGAGATGCAAATAACTGTGTAACTTCGGAGTGGGACTGAATATGAAGCCTCAATGCTTTTTAAAACTAATGTCTGTATTCACATGTGATGACCCAGAGCGTGGCACAAAGGCAACACAGTCACATAAGTAAGAAGTACTTTACCTTTACTTCACCTTTACTTTACCTTTAGTACCTCCAACTTTGCCCCCAATGTCCAGGTTACCGTCAGCTGGAGAAAAAAACTCTCCCAAGAACAGTCTTTAAGTGGAGGAAATTCAGTCTGAAAACAAAGTACATACAAACTGTAAATAAAAATCCACACAAACCATGCTGCAGTGATTAACTTCACAGGGCAGGAAAAGGAATTGCAGACTTGAAAGGCCAGCAAAACACACACAGTTGGGAAGATACCAGGAACTCAGATAAGCCTCGACAATACCAGATAATTCACAATTTGCTTTCAACAGTTTGCTGTGCACAACTTTCCTTTTTAAACACTGTGTTCCCAGCTGCAGCTAATGAAGGGAATCAGGGTCCCTTCCTCCTCCATAAGCCATGCAACTCACTTGCTCCCTTCTCCATTCCTCCCTGTATGCCCTAGAATGAAGAGGGGGTGGGCCTGGATCTTCCTCCAAATTCCCTCTCCCTTGCTCTACCTCTCGCCTGCTCTGCCCAGCCAGACTTTGCCCTTCCCCAGTTTCTTTCACAGCCAATGGAGCCACACTCCCACTCTCTGTCAGTTGCTCAACCTCCCCCTCTGAATCAGATTCTGACAGGGGCATGACATCACATGAGCAACATGAATGGAGCTCTGAAATTTAATTGATTGATGACGATTCTGGAAGTGGAGAGCAGATTTGAACAATAAATTTATATATCTGAATTCCTGAGAGGTTTCAGTATGAAAGCCAACTTTGTGCAGGGTTAGATAAAGAAAAATCAAAGTCTGTTCAACTCTTCCACTCAGGCTAGCAAAATTCAGAAATGAGAGATCAGGAATATTTTTGGAAATTCTAAATGTACTATTATCCCAATCCCACTCTTAGCCCTGATATGAGCAAGCTAAACATCTGCATAGGGATTATAATTAATCTAATCTTGAAAATGGGTATGCTGGCTGATAATTCTGGGATTTGCAGCCCCAACACATCTTGAAGTGCTAAGAATGGGGTGGTTGGAGTAATCATGATGTAAAAGGTCATACTGAGCTGTAGCACTTAGCACTGTAAATCACTTAGACAACTGTCACCCTCAGCAAAGCAACAGACTTTTCACCATCAGCTGAGCGCGCCTGGGGGTGGATACAAACTGGGGAAGTTTGAGGAAGCAGGAAAAACTGCAGCCAGGAAAATATATACAAATGTAAACATAAAAGGCAATATTGGTATCTCATTTCAAGATGAAACACGATGCATCTAAAACCTATTGCATGTCTCAGGCTACCCCTGTTTAATTTGAGCTGAAATATTTCCCTAAGAGAACAATAAACCTATGGAATTACTCAGTAAGTGAAAAACCATTGAAGCAAGTAGTGTAAATGATGGAATTTCAAAGAAAAGCAAAGGCTGTTTATAGTAAGGCAAAGTGAATTGGATTGACAAAAAAGGGAGTAGGGGTTGAATTGAAAGGGCAAAGTGTCCTTTTCTGTCAAAACATGCTCATTCTTGAAGCCTTGTTGCTGCTGATCTTGCTTTGTTTTTTCTATTAAAAGATTTGGAGTTGATCTGAAATGCTGCCTTTGTACATAAGTTAATCACTAAGGCCAAACTGCATTTTGGAGATGAGCGAGCACCATTAAAATTCGTTTTTCTTCTTTTCAACATGCTCCTCAAAATCCTCCTCAATGGATACCTATCTTTTAGTTAAACTTAAGATTCTATCTTCAGGCTTCTTTGCATTAGAAAACACATTCACCCAACATTCAGTTTCTTCCTTATATTCCAGGCCCTCCTTAAATGGGAAAAGTGGCTAATTGTGTATGTAATACAGTATGTAATAGTGCTTGTTTATGCACTAAACCAGGGGGCCGCTGGCTTGCTGGGCGCCGCCATCTTTTTTTGATGAAAAAGTGCTTCCGGTGAGCTTTTCCGGGTAGAAAGCTCACCGGAAGCACGTTTTCATCAAAAAAAGATGGCGGCGCCAGCGCTTCCGGTGAGCTTTTCGGGTAGAAAGCTCACTGGAAGCACGTTTTCATCAAAAAGATGGCGGCGCCAGCGCTTCGGTGAGCTTTTCCGGTAGAAAGCCATTTCTACCCGGAAAAGCTCATCGAAGAGGCTGGCGCCGCCATCTTTTGCTGAAAAGTGCTTCCGGTGAGGTCACCGGAAGCACTTTTTCATCAAAAAAGATGGCGGCACCCAGCTGATGCCGTACCGGGCCGCGGCGTAAAAAAGGTTGGGGATCACTGCACTAAACTATTCAGCGCTTGTAGAAGTAGAAAGTCTGATTTGTTTACAAGAATCAAACTCTTTCTCTCCCCTTCCCAATGTATCTCACTGGGGTCCAATGTTTTAGAGATTTAAGTGTCAGAATCAACAAGGCCCAAGATTTGTTTCTCTATATCAAGGTACTTTTTAGTATCCAAATTGACCTAGCTTCTGTGTCTTGTCCCAGGGTCTGCTGAAGTGGGCAGTCATAACAAATTTAAAATAATAATAATATCATAATCATCATAAACAACCACTGTCAGTCAGGACCCTCTAGATGAGAGTTTCTCAATCTCAGAAATTTTAAGATGGGTGGTTTTTAACTCCCCAAACCCCAATAACCCTGAGCTTGAGAAATACTACTCTAAACCATGGATTTCTCTGAACCATGGCTTGGTCCCAATAGAATTGGTGGAACCAAAATATCTAGCCTTTTTGTTTTTAAAGTAACAAAATAGGTGCCTTTTATCCCAAATCTGTCTCAAAACTGAGGAGACTTTTTTTTTCTATTTTGGGAAGAGGGGAATTAAGGGCCAAATATATGCCTAAACAAAGGAAATCCATTCAACCCAGTATTCCCCGACATTTGGATGCCTAATTTCCTAGACAGAATAACCTACTCCATTGTATGTCTGATGCCCAGTTTCTGACCAAATTATTTGCTTAGCCTTTAATAGCTTGGTTTCCCTGTTGTGGAGCTTATTCTACAAAATTTCTGAGATTGGCCAAAGCTTGACAATAAAGTGCTCTCTTGTCACTCTGCTCCCTACTTTATACATAAACTGTGTAGACATGTGAATAAAAAATGTGTCTGCTGCTGTCACTTTTAATTTGATATCTATGCACATCTCTTCAGCCAGACTGTTCTTGATTGATTCCCGCCCCGCTCCCCATTCCTTGCTAATATGATATGTATTTAATTAGATTATAAGCTTACAAGGTCAGGACCTGTTTGTTTGTTTTTTTAATCTTTGTGCAGACCCAATACTTATATGCACATCATAAATAAACAATAAACATAATGGAATTATTTCTCTGATGCATCCTTGCAACAAGCTGACTCAGCATTCCGAGTGACTGTTGCTTTAAAAGCAGTTAAATGTTTGGTTTATTAAATTTGCACTCTGAAGGCAACAACCTTTTTTGAAAAAAATAATAATTGAAGAGCATAATTATTATTTTTGGATACTGTATAAAAGAGAATTTAACTGTAACTAATATGCTGAAAAAAACAGGGCTTTTTAAATATGTAATTAAGAATGGGTCTAAAGAATTTGATTAATTTTGCCCTTTCCTGCAAACACCTTGTAATTCTTTGCCTGCCTTTCTACTGATATTTGCAACTCAGCAATTTTACCCTCCCTTTGGATACTTTTCTAACATTTCTTGCCTGGCTTAATCCATTACTGGATGCTTTTTTTCCATAAATATTCCAGTATTTCCAATCAACTATTCTATCCACTTGTTGCATAATTCTTGATAGAATACAAACAATGACTCAATACTGTTCTGATAGAAAATTCATGTTTGTTCTAAGTACTAAATCCTCTATCTACAGTATCTGTATAAGAAAATTAGATTAGTACATATCCCCAGACATTTCATTGTTTGGATTTTCCATGCCACTTGTTTTATGCCATGTTCATATTTTTCCTGGATATCTATATCATACTCTTTTAAAGACCCTGAATTAATTTCTTTCCTCCACCCACCCCCAGAAAAATATAATTTCCTATGTTCCTCTAATTCAATCATTCTCTTTGATTTGATCCAACTGTTTCTTTGGAAGAGAACATTTGTAGTGAGATTCCTTTGCCACCCACCGATTATCTTTTCAATGTACTACAAAGGGAAAAAGAACCTCTTATCTAGGAAAATCGGCAACTTTACATCTTAATTGTTTTTCTGTCTACTTAGGTATGACATAGCTGAACTACAAAAATCTGGACAGCCACTAGCAACACAGGAGACCTTATCTTCACTTCTTTGTCATTCAGTCCACTGAAACCAGAACATTAACTGGAATCAACAAATATTGATGTTCCAAATTTAAAAATATGCAACATTTATTTATATTTGTGAAACTAATCCTAACTACCTGAAACTAACAGTAGCGTATAGAATTTATCAAATCTAAACAGGATACCAAGTCAGAATGAAATTGATTAAAATAGGAACTGAAGTAAGACACTAAAATTATAGAGTTATAAAAATGGCATGACTATACAAAATTCATCCCCAACGATCCTATGGAAAACCCACATTTTCATCTGCTTCTGGAAGGCCATGAATAGGGGAGCCATACTTCAGAGAACAAACAATTTCAGAAAAACAGAGCCACTACATAGAAGGTATCTTATGCCATATCTCCTTCTATATGGAGACCCTAATGGTTTGGACAAGGTAGGCAGGCGCTCCTGTGGAATAATTCAGGCTCCAAGCTACGTAGGGTTTTACACATAGCAACATGTACCTTGAATTGCATTTGGAGACCTATGGTAAACAATGCAGCTAATGCAATAGCAATAGCACTTAGACTTATATATCACTTCACAGTGTTTTATAGCCCTCTCTAAATGGTTTACAGAACCAGTACATTGCCGCCAATAACAATCTGGGTCCTCATTTTACCAAAATATACTTCCGAGCTGAAGTTCCTGGGAGGTCTTCAAAGGTACAATCAGGTACAGCAAATTACAGTAATCTAGTCAAAATATGGTAACAATGGCATGAATGTAGAGAGTAAGGAAGGTGATGTTGATGGAAATATGAAAGTTACCAAAGCAATGAGGGGAAAAATATATTTTAAGTCCACAACAAATACACCTCTGATGTAGGCACATCTCTAATTCACATGAGTATCAAAAGGGGGAAGGAGGTGAAGTACAATCAGACTTGCAAAAGCCTGTTATTATACAGAAGCCATTAACAATGAAAGAAGAGTTAGCCTTTTTATGGAGTTGATTTCCTGGTTTGGTGAACCTGGTGAGGGTGCCATCACCCTTGCAAGTCCAGTTGTGTTATATTTCTTCCCCTTAGTTAACATGAACAAATTTCATTAACAATGTAGATGATGTGATTTCTCAAGATAAACTATTGTTTTATATTGCTGTATTTGTTTTTATTGGCAAGTTGTAGTTTGATAGATGTCTCTCTTTGTTTTAATTTATATCCTATTAGCTCTACTGACACAGTGGTACTTTGTTTCAAGTTCCGCATTTGATTATAAATGGATTTTATTATGTAGAAGTCAGACCAATCATGCAACTTATTCTGAACACATAACAAAAGCTCAGACTGGGGAAATCACATGTGCAATTTATTTTAAAATGTTTGATATATAGCTTATGTGATTTATGTTTTGCTGCTTTTGCTTAAAGTCGTGTCTAGGGTGGATCTGAAATGTTGTAAATTTGGACAGGAAATTTATTTTTAATGACATGAAGTTCACAAAGATTGCTAGTATAAGGAAAAGACCAAGTGTTCAAATGTTATTTATTTATTGAATAAGAAATAACAAACAGCACAAGGAACTGCAGCAGGAGAAAATAGGTTTATTTTATTTATTTATTTATTTTGATTTGTTAATCACTTACAAGATAATAGGTATAAGTATATACATAGTTATTAATACATGAAATGGGTACATATAAGAAAAATAAAAGAAACAATAGGACAGGGACGGCAGGCACGTTGGTGCGCTTATGCATGCCCCCTACAGACCTCTTAGGAAAGGGGTGAGGTCAATAGTAGACAGTCTAAGGTTAAAGTTTTTGGGGTTTGGGGAAGAAACTACAGAGTCAGGTAGAGCAGGGGTCCCCAACCACCGGTATCGGTCCGTGGATCACTTTGCACCGGGCCGCAAAGAAAATAAAAATAAAATAAAAATGGCAGCTTTCTTCGCCTTCGGTGAATGCTGCTGGGATCAGGGATCAAGGACACAAATGAAAGAAGGGGAGGGAGGAAGCAACCAAAGCCTGTCTTACTCTCCGGCTCAGTGGCTTCGGTTTCCTCCCGCCTCGTTCCTCTCTCAGTTGCTCTCTCGCTCCTCCACCAGCCCAGGAAGAAACTGCTTCAAAGAACCCGGCAGGGTGGCTTTTCCTGTCGGCGCAGCTCCCCCGAAGCGCCCGTTCACCCCCACCCCACCGCCAATCAATCCAGGTTCAATCCAGTGCTCCGTTCTGCCTGCCTGCCTGCCTTCGTTTGTTTCGGAGCAGCTTCGGCTGAGAATAATAACTATTCGCCTCTTTTACTCAGCCGAAGCTGCTCCAAACAAACGAAGGCAGGCAGGCAGGCAGAACGTGAGCACTGGATTGAACCGCAGGCGGCGGGCGGGCGGGTTGAACGGGCGCTTCGGAGGAGCTTTGCGCTTCCGGAAACCACCAGAAACGAAGGCAGGCAGGCAGAACGGAGCACTGGATTGAACCGTGGGCGGCGGGGTGGGGGTGAACGGGCGCAGATGGAAACATAAATGGGGAGCTGCGCCGACAGGAAAAGCCACCCTGCCGGCTTTGAAGCAGTTTTCTTCCTGGGCCGGTGGAGGAGCCAGAGAGTGCCTTGCGTATAGAGGACAGCGGGCAGTATTACATTCCTTAGAAGTTGATGAGGCATGAGGGAGGGAGGGAAAACATTTTCCTGAGGATGGGGCTGATGAAGGCAGGGCTGAGAGGCGGGGCTTCTCAGCCATCCTGCAGGGACTATCTGTCGCTCAGGGTTGCAATGAGGAGGCATTGGCGCTCCCTGAACTTGGTGGTTTGCTGGCAGACGTTTTATTACCCGACTAGGTAACAATATCAGATGTTACCTAGTCAGATAATGAAACGTCTGCAAGCAAACCACCAAACTCGACTCCCGGTCCTTGAAAAAGTGTTTCTGCGTGAAACTGGTCCCTGGCACAAAAAGGTTGGGGACCACTGAGGTAGAGTATTCCAGGCGTTGACCACTCTGTTGCTGAAGTTGTATTTCCTGCAATCAAGTTTGGTGCGGTTAACGTTGAGTTTGTATCTATTGGTTGAATCTGAACCAAAACTTTATCTGTTTATTATGTGGATGAGAAAGTTTCAGTAAGTTCTCTGCTTATAGATCAATATTTATGGAATATATATTTTTCTAGCAAATGGTTGACAGCTTTTCCTTTCATTATTCCTTGATTGTAACATTCCCATTAGGAATGACACCTGACCAAAAAGTAACTATTCCAGTGTTTCCTTATCCGCTGCTCCAGATACACAGCTTATTTGAATGAGAAGAAGGGTGGAAGTTAGCAACAGCATTTTTTTTTTCAAACACTGCACATTATAAATGCATTACCCAGCCGGATAGCTGAGCTCAGACCCAGCTCAATAATTCGCAGGCTGCTCTGTGAGTAATTGGCAGTGTTTCCCTTTAGAACCCCACCCACTGAGCAGAGGAAGAAAAAATCAATAATGAGTCATAGTGAGACAAATAAGGCTTCCTTATCACACATGAAGTTTAATTTTATGCCTGAAATCCAGTTCTCCAAAGCCAAGCAGCTGCAGAGGAAGACGGATTGATGGTCAGGAACTAACCGGGCCAAAAATCAACAGACTAAAGGCAAGAATATAATGAAAAATAATGACTGGACAAGGAAGAAAAACCGTTAGGAGTCTGCTGTTGCTACAGAAGTGGCAGGGTGACAGACTGAGAAGCTGGCTTGGAAGGGAATGGCTCGATAAGATCCGGTTTGTCTTTGTATGTTTGGGAGGTCAGCTGACTATTTTTAGACCGTGAGCAGCATTTCAAGGCATTATAAGAACCTAGAGGACACACTTGACTTACAAAGCATGGTGTGTCTGAATGACATGCATTCCAATGGTCTAGATCTGAGATGTTTTTTGCTGTCTGCTGCATCACTGCCTACAGCATTGTCAGTCTTGCAAGGCCAGCTCAAACAACAGTTACTTGTTATTCTCAGCTACAGAACGAAAAAGAAACAATTATCATTACTTCCATATGAGTTCTCCAGTGATCACACTCAGCTATACCCATCATTTGAAAATTCTAATCTGGTACTATCCAATCCACATCTTCCAAATCAGAGGAGACTATATGTTCCCTAAAAACTGCAGCCACTCAATCACGATTCATGGCTGAATCACTTACTCTCTGTGATTCTTGTAAATCACTGTTTAAAGTGAACTGGGGAATGTGGAGCTCTGGCAGCTGTCAGATAAAGTTGCTCAGATCTGCCTCAATTTTCTTCAAGGCAAATTCCCATGGAAGTATTTATTTATTTATTTATTTATTTATTTATTTATTTATTTAGTTAGTTAGTTAGTTAGTTAGTTAGTTAGTTAGTTAGTTAGTCAAACACTTACAATATAATAGAAGTAAGAATAAACATAAGTTTAAATACATGAAATAGGAACTAATAATTGGGGACAATAGGACAGGGATGGCAGGCATGATTGTGCGCTAATGCACACCCCTTACAAACGTCTTAGGAATGGGATGAGGTCAATTAGAGGATAGTTTGAGGGGAAAGGAGTGGGGGTTTGAGCAGGTGACAACAGAATCAGGTAGTGAGTTCCAGACAAAGACCACTCTGTTGCTGAAATTGTACTTCCTACAATCAAGTTTGGAGTGGTTTACATTAAGTTTATATCTGTTGTGTGCTCTTGTGTTGTGGTTAAAGCTGAAATATTCATTAACTGGTAAGACGTTGTAACATATGAGTAACTGAGGTTCCATCTATCTACTGTAGATTACTTGGAAGTAGTCTGATCCTCTTTAGGGATTCACGGAAGTAGACAGGATTTTTGAATTGTAAACTCAGCTACTTTAGGATCCAATCTGAGTCGTTTGCAGGGACTAGCGGTTTTATCTTCTGAGTTTTTGGGCTCATACTGGAATCCATCTTCTCTCTAGAAGTTCCCTGAAGATGGGCTCCAGTATGAGTCCAAAAGCTCAGAAGAAGAAAAAAAAAAAACTTCAGAAGACAAAACTTCTGGTCCTTGTCACCAACCCAGATTGGATCCTGCACCATTATCCTGGGACCACATATATTCATCTTTATTCATCAGCTACCTTCATATTAGTTCCATGTCCTTTCTGGCTAACCAAGGTTTCCCTGACATGCAGTTGGATCCTGGTGGTGGTGAATTCTTCTCTAAGAAGGGGTAATTTGTTTATTCAATTTCTATAGTCACCCAACTCAGACAAGTGACTGTGGATGGTATGTCCACCATGTTGAATTATTTATAAAAATAATGAAGGCGAGATTTAAATAATAGAGATGTAATCATCTCTCTTGTAGTCCCTCAGAGCTGCTATTTAAATGGATTCTACACAGAGAAGTTTACACAAGAGTCTCGGATAAGGAACTTTGCCAAAAGCTTTTTGAAAATCCAAGGCTATAGATTGACAAGGTCAGTTCCATCCATATTCTTGCCAATACTCGCTAATCATTAGATGGCTGGTGGAATTTATCTTGCAAAAATTTACCTTGCAAAAGCCATGTGCTTTTCCTTCCACAAGCCTAGCTGCTCTGTGTGCTTAGTTTGTCTTTTTATCTCCATTTCACCAATTTGGGCAGAACAGAGTTAGGATTTCCTCCCTGAAAAATGTCAGTGCAAACTTATTTCTCTTATTATCTGTAAGAAAATTTCCACTGCCACAAATACCAAATTAACAAATGCATAGCTGGGTATGCGTGATTGGTTGGTTCGAATGTCTTGCCATTCTCGTGTGACAGGGATGCATTGCAAGTACTGTTTTGGGGGGGTGTACAACCATTTTTGAAAGTACAGAACCCATGAATAATGTGGATTGCTGATATCATGGTTATTGTTTCCTATCAGCTCCACAATATTTATGTCTTATATTAGATTACTATTATTTCCCAGGGCTAAATCAGGCTCCTGTCTGGTTGGTTCTAAGATCACTCTTCTAAGAAATCATACACACAACCTTCTACAATGCTATTACAAATCTGGGACTGGAACAACTAGTAACCAACAACACTAGACTAAACAACTGCCTCGATCTCATCTTCTGCAACAGTTTGAACCTAATCTACGGAATACAATCTAAAGAACCCTTTTCCAGTAGTGACCACAATATGATCGACTTTTGTCTCAACATACATCCACACAAAAATCACCACAATGATGTAATCCCTATTGTAACTTCAACAAAGGCAACTATGATCTTATAGACAACGATCTCTCATCCCTTGATTGGCAATCTCTATTCACTGGATGCAATACCGTTGAAGACCATTATAACATATTTTACTTGAAGTCAAAAGAGTCATCAAACTATATGTACCAACAACAACTCCCAAAACAAAACAAAAAGCAGATTACCCATATCAATAAGGAAACTTCAATCCAAAAAGAGATCACTCTGGCGGAAAAACAAATCTGGTCACGTTGCCAATTTCAAAAACCGATACAAAAATCTATGCCACCAGATAAAGACCGAATGCACCAATTATCACATTAAACAAGAGGAAAACCTTCTAAGCACCAATTCCACCCGCTTTTTACAATTTTGTAAACAACAAACTAAAAGACTCAAGGTCCATCCCTCCCTTGATAGGACCTGATGGTAAAGACTGCAACGACGACACCATTAAAGCCAACATCTTTAACACATTCTTCGGCTCAGTATTTGTAAACAGCAATGGATCATGTGCAATATTTCCTAGCCGTACCACAGATAACAACAATGATCTAATACATATCGATTTCACAGAAGACAATGTTGAAAAAGCAATACGCAACCTAAAACCATCTCTATCTATTGGACCGGATGGAATATGTGCCTACTTCTTAAGAAAGCTATCCACTGCCATAGCCAAACCTCTAAGCATAATCTTTGAAAAATCTTTCAGAACCAGCTCCTTGCCTAACCTATGGTCACAAGCCACAGTCATCCCCATCTTCAAAAAGGGAGACCCAAGCCTAGTTGAAAACTACAGGCCAATCTCCTTATGCTGCATCACCTGTAAAGTCATGGAATCAATTATTAACCAATCCATCATCCTTCACTTAGAGACAAATAACCTACTCTCCAATAAACAATTTGGTTTCAGGAAAAAACTATCCTGTAATCTGCAACTCTTACACTGCAAAAACATATGGACGACACAACACTCGACCAGGGCAAAACAATAGACGCAATCTACATAGACTTCTGTAAAGCCTTTGATTCAGTGGTACACGACAAACTACTCCTAAAAATAAAATCCTATGGTATCTCTGGACAACTGAATAACTGGATAGAAGCATTCCTGTCAAACAGACAACAAATTGTCAAAATCGGGAGCGTCCTATCAAATCCAGTACCTGTCAATAGTGGTGTTCCCCAAGGCAGTGTTCTAGGACCAACTCTCTTCATACTCTACATAAACGACCTCTGTGATCATATTAAGAGCAATTGCGTTCTCTTCGCTGATGATGTAAAGCTGTTCAATACCACAGACAATACTGCTACCCTACAAAAAGATCTTGACTATGTATCCGAATGGTCAAACAAATGGCAACTTCAAATCTCAACAAATAAATGCTCTGTCTTACATATTGGCAAAAAAATCAGAAAATAAAATACAAGCTGAATAGTCAAGATCTTGTTGATGACCCAAGCTCTGTAAAGGACCTTGGAATACTCACCTCTAATGATCTAAGTGCTAGAGCACACTGCAACTACATAGCCAAAAAGGCATTAAGAGTTGTTAACCTAATCCTACGTAGCTTTTTCTCTGGTAATATCACACTACTAACCAGAGCATACAAAACATTTGCTAGACCAATACTCGAATACAGTTCATCAGTCTGGAACCCACACTACGTATCTGATATTAGCACAATTGAGAAAGTCCAGAAATATTTCACAAGAAGAGTTCTCCACTCCTCTACTCGCTGTAGAATACCTTATGCCACCAGACTTGAAATTCTAGAACTAGAAAACCTTGAATTACGCCGTCTTCGGTCTGACTTAAGCATGGTATACAAAATCATACATTGCAATGTCCTACCTGTCAATGAATACTTCAGCTTCAACCATAACAACACAAGAGCACACAATAGATACAAACTCAAAGTAAACCGCACCAAACTTGATTGCAGGAAATACGACTTCAGCAATAGAGTGGTCAATGTCTGGAATAGTCTACCCGACTCTGTAGTTTCTTCCCCAAACCCCAAAAACTTTAACCTTAGACTGTCTACTATTGACCTCACCCCTTTCCTAAGAGGTCTGTAGGGGGCGTGCATAAAGCGCACCAACGTGCCTACCGTCCCTGTCCTATTGTTTCTCTTATTCTTTTATTTTTCTTATATGTAACCATTTCATGTATTCACAACTATGTATACATTTATACTTATTATCTTGTAAACAATTGGCAAATCAAATAAATAAATAAATAAATAAAATAAATAAATAAGAGACAGTCCATCAGAAATCTGGATCCTTTGTTGTGGTCTAAGCATGAAGGAAGGAACCCAGTCACTGTGAGGATAATTGAAATCCCTGACCAGAGCCTTTTGTCTGCACATCTTCATGATTTACCTCAGGTTCACTTTGATCATGCAAGTGATAGCACATTCCAAGATTTAACTCCCATTTTTATTAGCTATTGCTACCTAATGGCAATTCCATTTGTCTGAAATGCTATAGGGTTTCCTGCTTAAGCAGGGGGTTGGACTAGGAGACCTTCAAAGTTCCTTACTTTGTTATTCCATGAAGGAACCTTCCTAGGTTTTCAAGTACACTTGCTACCCTGTTTGATATAAAGACCACTGGTGTTCACTTCCTGCCTTTTCTATGAAGTTTGAATCAAAGAATGTCCATATTCCTTTCGTTCTCTTCATCCCACTATGTTTTATTCTACACGCTATACTTATGGCCTTGTTTGCAACAAAGCATTCTTCATCCTCCAAATTTTCTAAGAGATTTCTAACATGGGAATGGAATTATCATGTCCTTTTTCAAATGATGGCATAAACCAGGGCTCTCCAACCTTGGCAACTTTAAGATTTAACTTTAAGATCAACTCCCAGAATTCCCTAGCCACCAAGATTGGTGATCCATGGAATAAACAGTTTATAACCTTTAAAAAAAATACCCTGATAGTGATGTCCACTGTTTGAGCTTTCCTACTAATTGCTTTCATTTATAGAATTTCTAGGAATTTTACCTTGGCAGTCATGAACTTCAGCCTGTTTCATAGCAGCCACAGTGAACTTTTAGGTCTTTCTGTCTATTTTTTCTGAATCGTAGCCCCTGCTTCCTCCCCCAGCACAATCTAGCAATTTATCCAAAGAAGTGTATGATGTCTATAACTAAGTAAGCAAAACAGTATATAGTATCTACAAGAAAAAGAAAACGCTTGGTATCTACCAAGAAAAAGAAAACGCCAGGGACCTACAGACAAGTCACAAACTCACATACCTGTGTTTCTAATGCTTGAAGTGTGCATAACAAAAATCTGTCACCCAAGAAGGAGCACCAAGGATTCCTTCTATAGGAATCTAATCCTCAAAATAATGTTCTCCACCCCAAAACATCTGCTCTTCAGACAGCCAGGGAGCTATCATAGCATGAATGGAATGAAGCTATTACATACAAGAACATCATGTCTACATATCTCTCTAGTACTTAAAAGCATCTCTCATTCCACCAGCTTGTTTTCTCAAAGCCAGGAGCTCATTGCCCTGAGTGTGAAGCTTAACTAATGCCCAACATGTATTGATACTCTTTAAAATAAACTAAAAAGTACCTTGCCTCTTTCTGGCTTTCCACATTCATTCTAGGTATTATTTTGAATATTGTTTTCTTATTCTTTTTTTAAACAATTGTCATATATTATAAAGCCATATATTACATTTTTACAGCACTGGGGGCAGGGCTGGGATTCAAATTTTTTAACAACCGATTCTGTGGGCGTGACTTAGTTGGTGGTCATGGCTTGGTGATCATGTGACTAGCTGGGTGTGGTCAACTCAACATCACTCACATCAAGGCACCATCTCCTCGCCTGGCCTCTCATGACTGTGGGGATGCTGCAACAGTCGTAAGTGTGAAAAACGGTCATAAGTCACTTTTTTCAATGCCATTGTAACTTTGAATGGTCACTCCACACAAGCAAAGTACCAGCAAAGGAGGAAAAAAAACTCCAGAGAAGTTCCAGAGACAGGAAGTCTATCCTGCCAAGAATGTAATAAGAGTTAATGGAGAGGCAGTTTTTGTAAGCAACACCTTCCTGCCTTCCTTACAGGATTAGGCCAGTAATTTCTTCTAACAACCTGTTCTCCGAACTGCTTAGAATGTTAACAACCGGTTCTAGCAAATAGGTGCGAACCTGTAGAATCCCACCCCCGACTGGGGGCATTGAGTTTCTCCCACAAGTCTCTAAAGTCACTTTAATGCTCTGGAGGTGGGAAGTCAGTGTTCTCTTCCCCCACTATCTCACAAAACTTTCCTGTTTGCCTTTCTAATTGCTTGCTTTGATTGTGAGCTCTCAAGTGTCTCTTCTTCTTAAGACTGGTGACTGGGACTGACATGTTGACAGAGAATGTGCAACAGCCTACCAGCCATTCACTTCATCAGTGAGTCAACTCAAGCTGCTTATACTATGTGCTGGGCAAAAGAGCAAACAAACAGCTCATTCAGCCCCCTCCCCCCAAAAAGCCTCACCACAACTTCATCCAATTATCCCAACAATTTATTAAAAAATGTAACAAACTCCACAAATACACCAATTCCCTTGCAAAACTCTGTGTTCCTATTTGCTTTCTTGCTCATTAGCTGCCAATTGCCTCACTGCTTTCAAAGACTTGCTCCTTTTTGTCAATATGGAAAAACAGGGTTAACACAGATTGAATGCTACTGGCCATATTCAATGCTTAATTGCAACTATTATTCCTTATGCCTAAAGTAGGAACATATTTTCAAATGAAATTATATTTATAGAACCGTGTGTCAAATAGTCTGCATTAAAGTTAGCCATAGTTCAGAATAATATAAATAATCGATACAGTGAGGATCAATGTCCTTAAATACGTTATATGACTTGTTGAGGTAAGATGACTTATACAGCAACAAAACTAAATACACTTCCTACCTATGATACAAATGCAAAAGTCTTGACAGTTCACCAGCTAGTAGAAAAGCTCCTATTTATCTTCTATCTTGGACCTAAACATTTTCAGACCGAAGAAGCAAAAAACGGGAAACTTGAAACGAGAAATCTGCCATAATCTCCAGAGAAAAGTAATAGGACTATCTTTTAAACCCTTAAAAGGGGTTGATTGTAAGGATTGGTGACTTATTGGAGAGCTTGCCACCCACCTGATGATTAGCATTTACTTCTTTATTGCTACAATCAGCTGATTCAAAAAGGAGAATTCAAATATTTTGTATTTGATAAATAAAGTATTTGTTTTGTAATATCTTCAAGGTCTAAGACAACTCACCATGGCCAACTCACCACAGCCAATAACATGCCTTACTTGGTTATATTTTTGAAAAAAATATAGTAAGCTGAAAAGTGCCTCCTTGCAGAATCATCTTTAAAATGCTTTTGGGCCGAAAACAGATTCAATAAGCTTTCATGAGAAATGAAAATGTGAGGTGATTTGAACCCTGTTCAATAAGATGACTACTTGCCCAGAAAAAGAAAAGGAAATAAGGATGACAGGAAGTATATATCGAAAGAGGTAAAGCAAGAGATAGAAATGGCAGGGAACATTCTAGTAGGTTGGTACTACTGATATCTCTCATGGTGGTCATTTTGGGAAGAGTTTCCAAAATATGTTCTCAAAATTCCTAGGATGTTCACTAGGTTTAAAAAGGTAGGTACAGATGCTGGTCTAGATGCTGAAATGTAGTTTTAGAATCCTCTACATTGGTTCAAAATCTTCTGTTTTAATAAAATAGCAATATTTATTCACTTAAAATTTGGAAACATAATCTGTAGGCAAACTAATTTAGGTGGTAAAAATATAGAGGACAAAAAAAAATAAAAATAGAAGTTTTGAGGGGAACCTGAATTTGAGTTACAATTTATCAAAGGGAAATGTATTTTTGTAACAACACTCAGCAAATTCGAGTAACACTTTTTCTAGAGTTAATGGACCTTGAAATAGACAGAATTTCAGGGACTTACCTATATAGCACTGCATTTTGTTGACTGTGTCTGGATTCACTTGTGTTTTCAGTTCAACTAAATAGATTGGGGAAATTCCAGTTTGCAGTTTCAAATCAAATAATGTTATCTCTCTTTGATCACAAATGGATATTGTTGTATTATTGCGGACTCTGATGTAATGCACATTTAATCGTTTTGCCCATTATCCTACACAGATTATTGCTGTCCTATCTGGAACCAGAATGTATTTCTAGAATAATATTTGGGAGTGTTTTTAAAAAAAAACCATAGTTGTTTTAAACAAAACAGAAATATTCATCTTAATAAATGTAATGACCACTTATCAATTTATGTCATAGGGGAAAATACCCCCCTCAATGATGATCCAAGTTTGTCATGTTTGAGATTAGAGCGGTAGTTTTTGTGAAGTATATTTGCAGCTTTTAAACGCCTATATTATTACCACACTTAGAATCTTAGAAAATTAAATGTAATAAAACTTCTATGTACAATGCTACCTCTTCCATCTCTCTCTCCCTCTCCCCCACCCTCTCTCTCTCCCACATGTGCCTGCACACACACACACACACACACACACACACACACACACACAGAGTTCAGTAAGGTAACCAATTTCTTGGATGGGGGGTAAGGGTAGGAAACTCAGGGAATGTGTGTTTGCATAATAAGAGCTACCAGATTTTGGATATATATTGTACGTAAGGGATTTTTTTTCTACATAACAGCTGTAGTTTTATGCACATTTCCAGTATTAAATGCATCTTATCCCATATTCACATCGCTTTTCAGACCTCAAATAAAAAGCCAGCATAAAGAGTCTTAAACAGTTTTCTATGCACATGTCTGCAATGTTTGCATTACTGCATTATTATACAATTTTTCAATGGTTATAACCTTTTCATGTACGCAATTTTTTCTACTGTTTTATTAACTTATTTTTCTCTATATTTTTTCTATTATGCATATTTTACCAAGTATTATTCAAGTGGTTGAAGTGCATTGCAACCTTAAGGAAACTGCAGCTCCATCTTTCTTTCTTTCTTTTTTTCTTTTTTTCTTTCTTTCTTTCTTTCTTTCTTTCTTTCTTTCTTTCTTTCTTTCTTTCTTTCTTTCTTTCTTTCATGGGAGTTGCGTTTTAGTAACATTAGGTTACAAACAATGGAATTTCTCCTTTCCTCATTACTTCTTATACCTGATTGATAGGGATATATGAACCACTCTGGCATGTAAATTTATCAGAGAAGGGAACACTTCTTGTATTAGGAACTGTCTCCAGAGATGACAAGTGGGGTTTTGAGCTACTTTGCGTAATCATAATCATAGTACATATAAGTTGCAACTGCTTAGATTGCATTTAAATATAAGGAAAAACTTCCTGATGATACAATCTGTACAGCAGTGAAATATTCTATGGACTGGGTTTGTCCAACTCTGGAGGTCCGACAACCAGCTCCTAGGAATGGTTTAACTGTTGTTTTTTGCACACTACAGAAAAACAATCTAGAAAATCCTCACAGTCCTTTCCAACTCTACAGTTCTATGATACTTACATATACTTCTGAATATTAACAACCAGAACCTCATACAGAATGTTGCAGCATCCTGCTTTCACTTGTGTCTTTTGTTCGCTAAAGAGCAGTATGTTCCTCTACTCTTAATCATCCAAGATATATTTGAGGACTGTCAGCTTCATTATGTATATAATAAAAGCTACCAGATTTTGGATATACTGTATATTGTATGTAAAACAATCCCATTCATCAACCTTTGATCCTGAAAGATTCACTGTTGTTTGTTATGGTCTGTTGAACTATATGATTTGGAGATCAAGGTAGAACAGTTTAAATTGATATTGAATACTTTTATGGTCCTAGACTTTTCAGGGGGAATGGCCTCATTTACTGGCACTGAAAATATAATTCAGCATTTAAAATGTTCAGATTTATGGTTTGTCTTCAAGAAAATAACCAAATCAAATACAACCTCAGATCCAGAATTATTTCTGCACCTACTTCATTTACTGAGCCATTGGTTACATTGTTCAACTTGCAATTTACTCAACTTGCAACCCAAGCTTTTCCTAGCTTGGCCTAATTAAATCAATCTTGGTTAAAGTTCTGGATAGTCAGCATTGCTAATGTGGTAAGTTTCCCTCCTTTCCTCACCTTTTAAAATCTCATTAACTTGAATTTCTAAAGCTTCGGAACAAGGAAGGAAGAAATCCTGAGCCTCTTTTCTCCGTGGAGAAATAATGCCACTAAGCACATCTTAGAAATTCAGGCTGCAAGTGCTGGCAGGGTGTTAATTACAATCAGACTTCATGTTCTGGAATTGGAATCAGCATTCAAGCAACAAAAAGTACTTCTCTCTACACCAATCCTAAGAAAGTGGAATCAATTACTCCAATAATTTATCAACAAAAATAGCTGCTTTTGCAGGTAGTCCTCAACTTACAACAGTTCATTTAGGGACCGTTCCAAGTTATGTCACTGAAAAAAGTGACATGACCATTTTTCACACTCATGACTATTGCATCATCCCCAAGGTCACATGAACAAAATTCAGGTGCTTGGCAACGGGTTCATATTTATGACAGCTGCAGTGTCCCAGGGTCATGTGATCCTATTTTGCAAGACAAGCAAAGTCAACAGGGGTGCCAAATTCACTTAACCATCATTAACTTAACAACTGCTTAACGACTTAACAACTGTGGCAAGAAAGGTCGTAAAATTGGGCAAAATTCACTTAACAACTGTCTCACTTAGCAACAAAAATTTTGGGCTCAATTGTGGTCACAATTTAAGGACTACCTGCTCTCTGAGGTGTAAAATAGCCTGGCTGGAGTACCTGAAGGATTATAATTCTGAATTCTTTTCTGACTCATGGAAGCTATTTGTTATTGCTCATTAATTCAGTTCTAGATAAAATGGGCTTTAGTTCTTGAAGTTCCTTCTTCCAAATAGCTGTCAATTCTCTGCTGCACTTGAATGCAACATGACTACCCCTTTGAAAGATCATGACTGGCATTTAGCTGACTAGCAATTGTTTCTGTCTTATTGATTTGTCCACCGGAACAAGCTAGCATTCCTCCAAAGAGCAACATGCAATATCAATACTCAGAAAGATTAGACTCTTTTGGATTCATTGGCCTTCTATAATTATCTTACTGTGGGAATGATTATTGGAGTTTTATGCTGTTATTATGCAGCAGGGATATTAACCTCTAAATCAAAAACAAATTGAACATAAATGAAATCCAGACTGTAATTTTTTGATCTTTATAGAATTTGATGATGATGATGATCTTGATGATATATTTGAATTTGCTGACATGAAAAGTTAGAAAAATAAGACAAAATTTAAAATTTAGTAACCCAAATAAAACAAAACTTGACCAATACTTTTCTAGGGCATGGTGTACCTCAGAAAAATATGCAGATCTTCTAGAATGTTATTAATTTCCGATTTGTGCAATACTTATTAGGACAGAATTAAGGATTAATGTCAAACAAGTTTTATTTGCTTCTAGTCATTTATGAAAATTGAAAAAGATGACAATTGCCAATAGGACTATACTTTGTATATGAAAGCAATTGGTATATATATTTATCTTAATGGTAAGGTACAAAGTGTGATTATACTATTCTGATAATTCTGGGTTGTTTTTTTTTAAAAAAGGGAATGATAGGTGCTTGAAACATTTTTTTTTCAACCTGAGTAAAAAAAAAAAAATCAACTCAGATGCAATGAGTAAAAATGAACTTCAAATGAACCTTTTTGTCCCTGGACATCTTCAAGTTTTTTAAAAAGCCCTATTGTACAACGAATGATTTTACAGAGATTAGAAGAATGTTCCTTCTTTATCCATTACACAACGGCCTTTCTATATTCGAACAAACGTTCTATTGCTGTGAAATTCCAGTAAGGTACTACAGGTAATCTTTGACTTACAATAATTCATTTAGGGATTATTCAAAGCACTGGAAAAAGTGACTTACGACCAATTTTCACATTTATTATCATTGCAGCATCCCTATCGTCATGTGATAAAAATTCAGATGCTTGGCAACTGATTCATATTTATCAGTTTTGGTGTCCCGGGATCATGTGACCAACATTGGCACCAGTGGTGGGATTCAAAAAAAAAATTACTACTGGTTCTGTGGGTGTGGCATGGCTTGGTGGGTGTGGCTTGGTGGACATGGCAGGGGAAGGATACTGTAAAATCTCCATTTCCACCCCACTCCGGGGGAAGGATACTGTAAAATCCCCAATCCCTCCCCACCCCACTAACCTGCTTTCCAGCTCTGTTCTCCTGTGCAGGGCAACAAAAGAAGACCCAACTGATCAGCTGGGACTCAGGAGGCAGAGAATAGATGGGGGCGGGCCAGTCAGAAGTGGTATTCCAAACTACTCAAAATTTCCACTACCGGTTCTCTGAACTACTCAAAATTTCCGCTACCGGTTCTCCAGAACTAGTCAGAACCTGCTGAATACCACCTCTGATTGGGACCTTCTGACAAGTAAAGTCAATGAGGAAGCCAGATTCACTTAACTATCATATTACTAACTTAACAACTGTAACAATTCACGTAACAACTGTGGCAAGAAAGATTGTAAACCTCACTTAACTAATGTTTTGCTTAGCAACAGAAATTTTGGGCTCAGCTGTGGTCATAAGTTAAGGACTATCCATATTCCAAAATGTGGGTTCCATTTCCTGTTTTTCCTAGATTAAGGAAACCAACTCCAAAGCTAATGGGTTAATTGCATGATGTAAACATGTATCTAGGAATTGTTTGGTTTTGTACCAAGGAGATTATGCTTTTGCAGGCTTTTCATTTCACATTTGCTTGCTTATTTCCTTGTTCTTTGCACATCATTTAAAAAAAAAAAATCAAAAGCCTTTAAAAACCCTCTTTGGAATTCATTGCCATAGCCATTCCTGGCCAGGAGATGTTGCTGTATGCGTTCAGCTAAACACCTGCAGAATGACAAGAAAGGCATTAATGAGCCAACCATCTTTAGCTCCAGACTGTCTCTGCGTGAAAAGCATTCTATTAGCAAATTGCATCAGCGGCTACATTGGCTGGTTATTATGCAGGTGCCTCTCAACAGCTTCAACAGCACCACAGAGAAACAAAGCTGCATCCATTCTAAAGCCCTTCTGTCCCCTTTAGAACCACACTATGAATATTGAAGACTCAGTTGTCAACTTTCGACTCCTTGATGTTGGCTAATGAGAGCAGGATGCAGCATGGGCAAGACATGAAACGGGCATCAAAGGTACATTAACCATCATAATATAGGTAATGTTATCTGTTTCATTTGGAAAAATGAAGGCCATAGTTGAAATCAGAGGAAGAAAAGGCAGGCAGCTATCAGTGTGCAGCTTCTGAGGGGCTTGGGACCTACACACTCACACAATACAGCCACATGAATGCCACCATTGAGGAGAAAGAAATTGGAGATACAGAGGCAGAAAATTGTTCCTGGTTGGACAGCAATACCCCAGCTTCTCAGCAGAGCTCTACTAAAATAGTTGAAGGTGTCTGTAGAAACACTGAGAATTTGATGCTTTCTGCAGCAAATAGGCATCCATTTGCTTAGTCACTTGCCAAAGACGTAATCCAGGGATAACCCCTCTTTTGTATACTTAATGCTATATTCTAACATTAGCTAAGCTTTCAAACAGTATTACATTCAATCAATGGTGTTGGAATATGGATGTGGAACCACATGCCATTCAGAATCATGCATGATTATAATGATTAACTGAGTTTGGCAACAAAATTGCTTATGTTTCAGGGCTCTTTACTTAGGTATTCAAATAACCCATTCCATTTCTTTCTATGCATTGCTCCTTCCCATTCATAATCTTGTAGCCCTCCATAATGATTCTGCATACTTCATACTCTGATTTAGACTGGCAATAGCAACCATTGGGGTTCCGCCCAGCCGTTTGATGCCTTCCTTTTATGCCCTTCACTACATACAGGGCATGGCTATTTCCAACGGAGTATAATACTGCTGAAAGTGTGATGGGATGCCTAAATAATTTGTCAGGAGGAAGCATTCTTGTTGTTGTTAGACCTGCCCAGGGTGTCAAAATCACAGCATTGCCTCATTAACCTTTGTAGATTTGACTTGCACCGATACAACCTGGTAATTCCACCCAACTGCGAGAAATCAAGCTGATTTTTGATTTCCAAGATAACTAAGTTCTGGTTAATGAGATCAGAGGCCCTGCGGGTGATTATCCAAAGCAGCCGAATGCTCATTTTCAGAATGGTTATATTACATAATTAATTATTTAATAAACCCTTATAGAAACATTTTGAACTACTTATGTTTGGGATTTTGTGCATTGATTGGCACAAGTTATTGCATTGTCTTGGGTCCAAGATCAGAATGACTAATTTCTTGGCCACAACGATTCCATAGCATCAGATATTTCCATCGGGTGGCCTTAATCAGAAACATTCTTCTTGATAAGTACCTCAACTAAGCATGGAGAAGCTGAGAAAGTACTCAATTTGCTCTAGAGGAAGACTCACTTTTTAAGGATTTGCATGTTGATAAATTAGCCTCCAATTATAAAAACTTATCTATCTTCCCGAAATCGCTGTATTTTACAACATTTTAGACTGATGTACAGGTAGACCTCAACTCAAGATCACAACTGAACCCCAAATTTTTCTTGCTAAGTGAAACATTTGTGAAGTGAATTTTGCCCCATTTGTGACCTTTGTTGCTATGGTTTGTAAGTATATCAATAAAGTTAATAACATGGATGTCAAGTGAATCTGGCTTCCCTATTGACTTTGCTTGTCAGAAGGTTGCAAAAGATGACCACATGACCCTGAGACACTGCAGTTGCCATAAATATGAACCAGTTACCAAGCATTGGAATTTCAATCACATGATCATGGGGATGCTGCAATGGTCGTAAGTGTAAAAAAAACAAAAAAACAATCATAACTTACTGTTTTCAGTGCTATTGTAACTTCAAACAATCACTAAATGAACTGTTGTAATTCGAGGATTACTTGTATCCATGTTTCTCCCAACAATACAAAACAGACAAGTCATCCAAGCAAAGAATGGTTAAAGGAGAAGAAAGTTACATCTTGGAAGTCCATTGTTAGGAATATGAGTCACCTAACAGCTATTTGGGTTAGAAATATATAAACCAGGATAAACATTTTAATACTGTCTCTTTGAGGGAATGCAAGAGCATGCAATTGGGTGTGGTTTCTCAAACGGCCATAAGATGGAGCCAGAAACCTGGTTTATTTAGTCTGAGTCTCAGAAGAGAGTGTGTCTGAGTATCTCTGTTTCCTTCTGTTGGAAAGTATTGTCGTTGCTCCATTTCTTCTAATTGACTGATATTACTGGATTTAATGTAAGTCTGTTACTGAACTGTTTTTGACACTGGACTTTGATATTTGGATTATCCCTGGATTGAAAAACCGACTGATTTACTTGTGAATGACTTTGGATTGCTTATTTTGGACTTTGCTTAAACCTTTCTGGAAGTAAAAACCTACATTTAGTGTGAGTGTATCTGTGTGCTCTGTGTGTATTATTCCAACACTACTTCCATACGTCTCCCTGTATGCGCTCATTCTCCTAACGGGGAATTACCTCAACATCCATGATCTGACCTTAATCCTAGAGAAATGTTGCGGAAGAATATGAAGAGGGCAGTTCATGCAAGGAAGTCCATCAGCAATCCTGAGTGGAAGCTCTTCTGTAAGGAGGAATGGGGTAAAATTCCCCCAAGGCTATGTCTAGGATTGATCAACAGTTATTAGAAATGCTTAGGTTCAGTTATTGCTACCTAAGGAGAGGTCCATGAATTCCTGAAAGCAAAGGTTGTCATATCGTTGCACAAACATCAATCTTTTTCCTGACTATATCAATGAACAAGTCTAATGCTTTTGATTCATTTGTTTAATTGGATTCCCTTTATCTACTTTTAAGATTTGGGTGGAAAACAGATCACATTTAAGGTCATAAAGGTAGTCCTAGACTTACAACCATTCATTTAGTGACCATTCAAAGTGACAAGGGTATGGAAAAGGGGGCTTAAAATGGGTTTTTCTGGAAGGGCAAACAAAATCTGACTAGTGACTATCTCCTTTTATTTTGAGCTACAATCAGTGCTGTTCTAAACTACTGAATTTGCAACAGTTGGCAACGTGTAAGTGTAAAAGCAGTTTAAGTAGAAAAGCAATATACTGTATAATGGCAATAGCGATGTAGAAAAATTCTGGAGGCAGATGAGGATGATCACTATAGTAACCATAGCAAAAGCACCATTCCATACTCCATATTCCAAGGGAGAAAGCAGTGATAAACCTTTCCTGCATGTTACGAAGAAAACTTCATGGATAGGTGGTATAAAGTGATTGACGATACAGTGCCATACAATCAGCCTCTCAAGTTGGGTAACGTACAACATGTGCTAGAAGAAGAGCTGAGGATCTTTCAGACTGCTAATGAGGTTATGGTGTGGCTACACTGAATCCTTTGGGACATGGAGTTGCTGATGTTGCTATGCAGAAATAGAAAATCCAAAACTGCAAAGCCAGACTTATGCTGGGAACAGGGAATGTAAAAAAGCATGAGTATGGCAAACACTCAACGCAGTTGAAGATGACACAAACTGAATACAATCGTAGGCATCGGAGAACTCAAATAGACTGGAATTAACCACTTTCAGTCAGAAAATTGTGCTGTTTAGTATTCAGAGCGCACGCACGCACACACAAACGCAAAGAAAGAATGGTGTTGCTTCCATAGCCAGAAAGGATATACAGAATAATAAGAGTTGTAAGAGACTTTGGAGATCTTGTCATTTCAACCCTCTGCTCAAGCAGGAGACCCTATACCATTTTAAACAAGTGTCTGTCTTCTTAAAAGTCTCCAGTGATGAAGCACCCACAACTTCTGAATGCAAACCGTTTCGCTGGTTAATTCTTCTCACTGTCGGGAAATTTCTCCTTAGTTCTAGGTTGCATCTCTCCTTGATTAGTTTCCATTCCATTGTTTCTTGTTTTGCCTTCTTGTGCTTTGGAGAATAGGTTGACTCCCTTTTCTTTGTGGCAGTCCCTCAAATATTGGAACACTTATCATGTCACGCCTGGTCCTTCTTTGCTCTAGACTAGCCATATCTAATTCCTCCAACCGTTCTTCCCATGTTTTAGTCTCCAAACCCTTAATCATGTTAATTGCAAGGGGAGTTCTTGGGTATACTGCAATGAATGACTAGCTAATATCAATTAGACTTTATAGAAACCTCAGCAACATGATTGTCCCAAAGGTGCTTGAAAGCTGTTACCTTCCCACCAAAGTGGTCCCTGTTTTTCTACTTGCATTTTTACATGCTTTCGAACTGCTAGGTTAGCAGAAGCTGGGACAAGTAATGGGAGCTCACTCTATTACATGGTGCTAGGGATTCGAACTGCAGAACTACCACCCTTTCTGATCGACAAGATCAGCATCTTAGCCACTGAGCCACCGCATATCTATATCTATATATTTATACCTATATCTATATCTAGAGCCACCACATATCTATATCTATATCTATATCTATATCTATATCTATATCTATATCTATATCTATATACCTATACCTATACCTATACCTATATCTATCTATCTATCTATCTATCTATCTATCTATCTATCTATCTATCATCTATCATCTATAGAGAGAGAGTTGAGAGAGAGAGATGATAGATAGATAGATAGATAGATAGATAGATAGATAGATAGATAGATAGATAGATAGATAGATCTCCTCTGTTTTACTATTTTAGTCAACTACTGTTATAAAGTTAAAGGATTTAGGATAGCCCGTTCAGCAGTATAGGATGATTACACATTTGTATAGGTCAGCAGTACAGCCTTTGGTAGACCACCATCTCCAGGTGTTTGGGCCAGCAGAATAGAGCAGTTGAGGATGGCTAGGTAGGGGACAAGCATGTATATGTGAGCCTGAAATTACCAATAAGCATCACTCTGATCCCACTCTCTATGGGCCACCTGCCTTAGCTTCTGCCACAATGGGCAGTCAAGGTTGCAGTGACCACTGATTAAAGGGAAAACACTGGTTTAATGTCAATACAGTTAAGAATAATTTAAAACATTTTGGGGCTGAGAACAAGATGAAAACAATTTTATGGGCATAGAGGAGAAAAAAGAGACATTTATAAGCCTAGTTGGGAAAGGCTCCAAGAGGGTACTGAGGTATCTTTTGAAGTGTTATTATCATAGGTTTCACAGTGTTCTGAAAGGAAAAATCACTGTCATTCAAGAAAACACTGCTAGTTGTCTATACATAGATTCCATACTGATATTCAATGAATAACACACCCAGAATTATTTTTGTCCTACTTAGATATGGAATGAGAACTTTACCAGTTTGAGGTAATTCTGACTACATTGCTGATTTCTTTTTAGATGTTTGGACAAGATGGATGCAAATAATATTTTGAACTGAGAGCATAAATAGAAAATAAAGCAAAAATTTTCTTATTCAGATTTTTTTCTTTTCCTCTCATGTTTAATGAGCACTGATGATATTACATAGTTTGGGTAATAAAATATCTTCAGGAAAACAGCCAAGCCCAGAGAGCATCAAGGACCCTCATTTCAACCCTGAGCTACAAATATTCTCCTTTAATATTATGTTATTATGAACATTGATTACAAGATAAGTAGAATAAGGTAGTTACAGATTAAAAGGTGATGAATCCAAATTCAATCTTCTTGCTTACACTGCTAGTATGCACATCTTAAATAGCCCATTAATAATGGGTTTGAGTAGGAACAGCATTATTTTAGGATCTTATTTGTCCTCTATCCAAAATTGGATCTAAATTGCATAGTGGGTTCCTAGACAACTGTTTAGTTGATGGATGACATTGTAAATAAAGCACTGTTTGTATCTCATGCAAGAAATCCTTTTGGGGAAAAATGATGATCTTTGAATTAACAAAGAGAGAATGATGGAATGTGGTGGCCAGAAGATTAGCCAGAATTACTCCATGATTGGAGCAAAATTTGAAACAGCGCATTGCTGATCCGAAATAAGTGCAGCATCTTTCCTCTAGACTAGCAGGGGTCTTCAAACTTGACAGCTTTAAGACTTGCGGACTTCAACTCCCAGAATTCTTCCTCCAGCTCAGTAATTCTAGGAGTTGAAGTCCATAAATCTTAAACTTGCCAAGTTTGAAGACCCTTGCTCTACAGTTTGAGCAGGATTCAAAAACCACCCAGTGGACATAAACCCAAGCAGGGCCAGCTTTCCCTTTCTGTAAAAATGCTGTTTTTAGAATTTCTCCTTCTTATGCATCTCTTAAAGGCACTGAAACTTTGCTAGGAAAAAAAAGCAACTCTACCTGGCATCTCAAATGACCTCCTATTATTGGACTACTAGTAAAAACGCTTCCATTAACATCTCTTTTTTTGTGCTTGTTATAAATAGCATATGTACCAGGAGGCATTTTGCCAACTAGCTGCCGAAAGGCTCTTTTCTTCTGCCATCTCCTAATTATGCTGTTAACAGAAACCCTGGTAATGAATTGTTCCTGCAATGAGCTGCCCATGGAGCAAGACAGGAAGATATATTTACATTTACTTTCTTGATCCTGGAAAGATGAAGCTGATAGAGTAGGCAATATTAAACAGCTATGCAAGGGGAGAACAGTCCAAGCCTAAGAACTGTTGGGTAGTTCCAATAGAAATTAATGGTTCTAAACCACTGTGTGATTGCAGAATTGTAAGTTCGCAGGAGTATCTGATGAAGTAGAATTTCACTTATAGGCAAGAGATTATGCCCAATTCAGTCCAACCTCATCTGAGTAAAGCAGGGGTCCCCAACCACGGTCCGCGGACCGGCACCGGTCCGCTGAACAACTTCTACCGGGCGCTGGCTTGCTGAGCGCCGCCATCTTTTTGATGAAAAGTGCTTCCGGTGAGCTTTTCCGGGTAAGCTCACCGGAAGCACGTTTTCATCAAAAGATGGCGGCGCTGCTTTTCGGTGAGCTTTTCTGGGTAGAAAGCCATTTCTACCCGGAAAAGCTCATCGAAAAGGCGCCGCCATCCTTTTTGATGAAAACGTGCTTCCGGTGAGGTCACCAGAAGCACTTTTTCATCAAAAAGATGGCGGCGCCCAGCTGATGCCGGTACTGGGCCGTGGCACCCAGCTGATGCCGGTACCGGGCCGCGGCGTAAAAAAGGTTGGGGATCACTGGAGTAAAGCATGCTGGAAATTTGGCTTAGCTTTTTCTTAACAGTTGAAAGCATGGCATCTTTTACCCTTGATAGTGTCTTGTTTTTACAACCATAAGCTATAAGCCGCTTCCATTCCAACAATGAGATTGTTGAGAGAGCAGAGTGTTTACCAACTAACCACAAGCATGTCATGTTCAGCTTAGTAGCATATTGCTACATATAAGGACAGTATTTACTGAGTTTGTTGTGCTCATCAAAGACAAAGGGGAAAAAAAATCTCTGCCTGGATCTCCAACATGTAGAGATATTTTTTTTCCTGGCTATTTGTCTCTGATGAGCACAACAAACTCAGTAAACACTGTCATGCTACCAAGGTGTGTGTAGAGGGAAGTCTCCTGGCATCTTCCATACCTTGAATACATACATTAAAGGTTCATCAGATACTTCATCAGATACTCCTGCGAACTTACAATTCTGCAATCACACAGTGGTTTAGAACCATTAATTTCTATTGGAACTACCCAACAGTTCTTAGGCTTGGACTGTTCTCCCATTGCATAACTGTTTAATATTGCCTACTCTATCTATTAAGAACTGTTTTATGGATCTGCCCTGTCCCAATATTGTCTCTTCTTCCAGGAACCAGTTCTTCAAGATCTCTGGGAGAGGGTTATTTAGGTCAACTATCCATGATTCCTTTTCTCAGTCTTCTCCAACCAATTGCCTTCCACATATATTTCAAGAAAACCTTCCCAAATTCAGCAAATTCTAATCCCAATGCAAATAGAGAATCCTGAGTTGAGGAACGCCATTTTAACTAGAGTTGCCCACGATTCAGAAACTGAAAATTGTTTATAAGTAATGCATCAGTTTTTGTCACTTTCAGTAGTTTCCCCCCCCCCCCCACTCTTTGTTGAACAAGGGGGATCAGTCATGCATTATGAATATTAACTTGCATAATGAAGAAATAAATTCACTGGAGCAAATACCTGTCTATGATGGAACATGTCTTCTAGGAATATGTTTTCCAGATTGACGTATAATTGAGGTACATTCAGTTGAGCATCAGAGGCATAAATTGTCTATGAAGTAGGGGTAGGCAACTTTTTCAGGGTCCAGAGACTTCATCTGTTTTGGAGAAGCCAAAGGACACAAAGGAAAACTTTATATATGATGCATTGGTTGTATCCCCTTTATGGTTATGGCCAGAAATTTCTCATTGCTCCTGTTTTATTTTGGGGAAGTTTTTTTTTAAAAAAAAAACATGATATCTTTATTCTATTTTTCAGTTATTTCCTTATATGGATGAGCCACCCTGTTACTTATATTTAAAACACAATGGATTTCCCACCACTTCAAGACATCAGCTCTGTTGGCAGGAAGCCAATAGAATAATCCCTGTTCACAGTTGGTAACGTTTATATGTTTACTGTATTTATTACATAGATTTACAAGGCCACCCAAAGCAACAGTGATTTGATTAATTGCTCTCTTTTGCTGTGCTACCTCTGCTGTGTTGTTTCAGCTCAGCCTTTCATTTCTACTCCTTTGGCCTCGTACTACTCCATAGCATGCTCAGTGGCTCCACCTCCTCCCTATTGTCCATGTGGCTACCCATGCCCAAGTTTTCAGATGTTGCTTATGAGGAAAGGACATTTTCCATACTTTCTCCTTGTCCTTTGACTCTCAATATTCACTGGTTTGCAGAGAGCATCAGGAAGACAGAGCAACCAGGCTAAGAGGCTCTAGAAATCCACTCCTCAGTTGTTGGTCTGAGCAAGTGTCCAGAGTTTGCTGACCTCCAATATAAGCCTATTTCTAACTTACATATTAAATAAACGTGGGCATAATCTTGTCAGTATGGGGTGGAATTGAGGGAAGGGCCTGTTACGAACTAAGCAAACGCGTTAGTTCAAAATCCCAAATAGTTTTGCTTCCACGGCAGGCTCGTAATCCTGCACTTCTGATTGGCCCGCAAACAGCGGATCATGATTGGTCGTTTCTGGCTGATCTGATTGGCTGCCAGTGGGTCGCCGCTGATTGGACGCTACCAGCGCGGCAAACTCAAATCATTGGTTGTTGTGACAGCAGCCAGCTCTATAAAAGGAGCTGCTGCTGCCCAAGGCTTTTGCTCTGTTCTGAAGTCACTAATAAAGAGTTGGAGTCACTATTTCGATGCCTCGTTCTTTGCGCCCACGCTCCAGACTTAACAGGGCCTGCAGTTAAATAATAAGATATCCCAAATCCTTTATAAAGCAGGTGAAAATACAGAACCAGAGAAATGGAGCTTCAGTCTCTTTTACTTGTATATGGAGAGTTCAAAGTTGGGACACTTTCTGAATGAAACCAAACATGTTTCAACCATACTGAATGTGCTATGTCAAATGAGTGCGTGTAGGACAACGTCAGTTGGCTTGGCTATAAAGCCCAGAATAGAGATTTGGTATGTGGAGGCATGTACGTTTTTCTGTCTGTCTGTCTGTCTGTCTGTCTGTCTGTCTGTCTGTCTGTCTCTCACTCACACATACACAGAGACACAGAAGTTTATATCCATGAATATAACAGCTGTTATACTCTATCAGGCTAAGGCAATATAGGCTAAGGCAATCTACAATAATTAAAAAGATTCCGAATTAAATTCCCAAGAAAGATGGACAATCCTTTGGTTGTTTGGTCAAAATTAAATTTTGGGGAGGGAAGCAATATAGGTGACTATATTTACTTCCCATTGGGTCTTATTAGTGTCAAAATGGATGAAATAAGTTGTGGGCTATTAAATCAAAATACTTTTCCAACTTACCAACTTACCAGGAATGGATAATTATGCAGTCAGCATAATCCACATCATCACTGATTAATTTTAGTTTCTTAGTTTCACTGTATTTTAGGGGACTTTTCCAGATGACAGTCCTATTTCTAGATGACAACAGATGTGCATGTCCACCAAAAAAATAAACATTGAGTTGACATTTCTTCTAATAAAAATTTTATGCTTTTATATCCTGTTTCATTATCACATTAGTAGGGGCACTAGATGACTTCTGTTTGAAATGGGTGTTTTCTCACAGGAATACTGTCACTTGATGGATGCTATAGACCACAATTTATAAGCAGGTTTATGTGACTTGCCTGGGGATTGACAAAGATGGAATGAAAGTCACTGAAGGAAGTAACAAAGTGGTTAGAATGAGTAGCCTTTCAGTAGACACCATTTTATGCAGTATTAGAGCATGAGTAAATCTGTAGTTGCCTAGAAAAGATATACAATGAATTCTTCTGATCTCCCTGTTTTAATTAAAAGATGCAAGCCATAATATCTTAACTCAGAACTCAACATGTTACACAGAAAGAGAATTCTAGATTTGCCACTTCAGAGTCCCTGATAAGGGAGTAGCATATTTTAGAACAATATTTTAGAATGTGGCATAGCATATTTTGGAATGTGGAAAAGCATATTTTAGAACGATACCCCACATTTAAGAAAAGAAAATGTCAATCTATACAGCTAAAAACACATTTAGAATAAAATTTTAACTCTACCATATTTCGATTAGGCAGGAATTTTTCCCAAACCTTTCCCAAGTGCAACCCCATATTAACAACTTCAAACCTAAATTGTATCTTCTAGTGTTCCACCTATCATAGCTTCTCATCTGGCTGTAGTTTTTTATGATTTCCCCCCCAAGCTGTTGAAGCCAGATATGGAGATTTACTTTGGTTCCTTCTTTTACACCAGTGTGAAAACTATGCACATGCTAAAGCAAGTTGGAAATGATTTGAAGAAGCCCATATTGTATGTCTTGGACATGGCTCTTTACAGACCCTCAGTCTATTGATATAAGGGCTCATGTAGTAACCTTTCTTTCTCCTAGAACTTTGCCTGCTGAATAAAGAATGAATGGAGGAAAAAAACTATTGTACAGAGGTTCACTTCTTAGAAAGGCTGAGCAGCACTTGAGGTGGCTAGATAAAGAATGGTTTCCTTTATTCATAACATTTCCCTCACTCTTCTTTTAGGCAAGACAACATGCATATCATTCTTGACTCCAGTTTTTCTCTAAGCATGAAGAAGTTTGGAGTGATAGGTAGCTAAGAATGGACCTGAAACTTGATGTAAAGCCTGTGCTGTTGGAGGACAGAATGTGTGACACAAAGGGCATCATAACACATAAGCAACTAATTTGTGGAATTTGACTTCTCCAGTTTGACCCAGATTTTAGACTGAACCCATTCTTGGTGAAAATTGCAGATGCAATGTCAGTAAGATTCTTATTTTGTAAAATGTTCTCTTAATATTCATCTGTTATAAACAACTGTTGGACTCCTATCCAATTTGATTACTTTTTCATTGAGCTCTCACTTGCTAAATATAGTAAACACCTGGACACAGAGATAAACACCCCATGTTCCATTTGGCAACAAAAAAACCTATTTGGTAGTACTAACAATGCATCTTTATGAAAGACCCTCTATTTTCTCCTTCCTGGGGAACACTTGTCCAAACTGTTCACAAATAGTAAGCATTGTAATTGAATTACAGAGGTTACTGGAAAAGGTCACATCTTAAAAGCCTTAATTCTACTGATGTTGTACTAAACATAAACAAGAGCAGCTAGATTGCCTAGTTACTTCTGTCAACATTCCTACTACACAATCTGTCAAATGTTGAAACTCATTAACTCTCATTATTTCATTATGGGTGTAGATTGCTACTTCCCCCACCAATATAGTATTTCTATGTATTTAAGAGAGGAGAACAAACCTTGCTATTTCATGTGGCTTACATGATTAAATATACAGTGGGAAATTAACGTATTCGGTTTTAATCCAGCATAGCTGCTGGAGAATTCTGGGAGTTGAAGTCCACAAGTCTTAAAGGTGCCAAGTTTGGGGACCCCTGATTTAGAGGCATGTGTGTTTTATAAAATCAAATTAATTTTTTTCTCCTAGCTTTGCATGCTTTTTGCAATGTGGCTTCTGGAGCACTCGGTGTGGCCCTCAACTTGAGAAACTCAACAAACTTTCAAAAGCCACAGAGATCTGGCTTTCGCAAGGCTGTAGAGTAGTTATCCAAATGTATCTTCCAGGCCCTCCCCAAGCAAGGCCACATCAGTTACACAAACAAATCCAAATCCTTTCTGAAATACCAGAGTTTTTTAGGACTGCTAAAAAAGCAGCAGCTATCTACAAATTGAAGTTCAGACCCTGTTTCTGCAATAGCAGAAAGAGAACTCTGTTTGCCACATAACAAAGGATGTTTGATTGGATCTAAAGTAACCAAACATGTCCTACCATCATTGTTGGTGACATGGAAGACTTTGCAGAAGCTAAGAGGGAAAGGCATGAGTCATTCAGCACTGTGTTCTCACCAAGGCAGCACAGAGTATATTTATTAATTTTAAATATTTATGCTGGAGAGGGCAATCTGTAGTCCTGTGCAGCTATCAGCCTATTTTTCTATGGCTTCTAGCATGATTTCTAAATCCCTCTACAATTCATCAGAACATATTTCTGGCAGGCAAGATAACATGTCAAGATAATATGTCAGTTTGGGAAAGAGATAAGAGAGTTTCAGGGAGACAGCAAGAGAAAAAGAGAGACCAGAGAGAAGGGAGGCTTATTTATTTTTCTTGTTTCATTCTACCTATCATTTACTTTAGCCTCTCCTTCCCCATTAATTGTCATATGACCCCCAAGAGCTTATCATCCCAGGCCTGCAGCTCCTGAAAGAGATATGATTATCCATCTGTATTTGTATTCTGCCTTTCAATTTAATTATTGCAACAATACAAAAGCCAACAGTTATATAGGCAAACAGCATCCTTTAGACTTTGACCCATGCATAGGTTTCTTTCTTTTTTCTGATAGAGAATGGATCTCTAAACTAATGTTGTACAAAAGTTATCTTGCATTTTTTTTCTTGCCATTTATCATTTCAATTCATTAAAAATATAACACTTTTAATTTTTTTTCCCCAGGAGAGAATAGAATTTTAAAAAAATTAATTTTGAAAGATGGAAGATGGTATTCCCACACTTATTCAGCGTTACATTGGCTATGTACAAATGTTCTGTCTTTCACTGTACACCCATCTCTTTAGCAGCCAGCAACCTCCTTGACTTCAGACTTGACTTCAGTTCAATTCCAAGGCAAGAAATCATGATATAATGTGCTGTTTCAGTTGGGAATTGTGTATTCTCAGCACAATGCAAAAATGCACAACAGAAAACATCAGCCCTGAGCAGCAGATCTTGTCCTGTAACAATACATTCAATTAAAAAAAAATATCTCAGACTCCCTCACAACTAAGGTAGAACAACTGGGTTATGTTTCTCATGGATGACCATTTTTGAGAAATTGCAGGTTAGGTTTTGGCTCAGCTTTACCAGACGCTGTCCCTCACTGGACCAAAACTTGAGCCAGGCAGGATACCTTTGACTAGTTATTCTTCCAGGAGATAAGGGATGCTGATAGAATTACAGGATGGTGGAAGGGACTGCAGTATGCTTCCTTTTTATAGTTTCCAGTTCCTGATCATCTTCCATAAACTCATTCCAGTTTGTCTAAATTTCATCTGATATTTGGCAGCCAGAACTGAATACAGTTCTCAAAATAAGGTTTAACCACCGCTGCTTCTACACATTGGCTTGAGGCCCCTACAGTTATCCCTCTTTTGCTGATACAACCTCATATGTGCTTAAGAGCAAATTTAAGCAATAAGCTTTTAAGTACATAAGTTATGATTAAGCCAAAAGGTGCTGGCACCCTATTTTCAAGGCCCCTGGTTTGCCTTCTATGGTGTCAAAGTACAAAGTAGACCACTTGAACATTGTAAGCAGTTGAAAGTTGCTTATCACCAGAATATCTCAACAAAAAATCAGCCAAGCTTACAATTCCTTATTTAAAAGATCATCCATTAGATGGCAGCTAGTTAAGACAATGATGCAAAATGGCCACTGAAGGACTGAAAGAATATTTACTGAAAGGCATAAATCCTTCTGCAAGTAGCATTCAACCTTGGAAGACAATCTCCGAGCTGCTTTTAAGTTTTGAAAACAAACTGGATCTTTCAATATACCAAGAATTTCAACACAATGGAATTAAATGTATCTGGGAAGAAACCAAAAAGTGTTTATTTCTCTGCAGTTGTACTATAGCACAGTTTTGCTGCAAAACTCTTCAGAAAACAACATCTCTGTGTGGTAGGATAGGCTGAGAAATCCAGTTGATAATCACCAAGGGTTTCATGACCCACTGGAAATTGGAACTCAGAAAATTATTTGTTAATTTTATAGAAACAAATCTCTGCTTGTACATTCATTCATTCATTATACAAAACATTCATTATTGTGAAATTTAAGGTAGTCTGGAATATGCAGAAATTACAAAATGCCTACCTATATACACAAGCAAAAACTCCACATCCTACCTAGAATGATTCTCAGTTACTAACCAAACCTAACTCTAGTTATTTTTTTCTGTTCATCAGAAAAAAATGAGTCTCCGCTAACAAATTTCCAAATACAGCTCATTGTCTTTATCCCATGGAATTTAAAAACTAAATTCTCCTTCAGCTAAGTTCAGTTCCTAGTGGCTTTACCGACAGTTCCATTGAACTTTTCTTCATAACAATATAAATTGTTTCCATTCTGTTTTCTACCAGGATCTATTTTTTTTAATTTCCTGGTCTAACCTAAAGCCCTGGGATTTCTTGGTGGTCTCCCATCCAAGCACCACGAAATTTAGTGGAAACCCATTATGCTCCCTCCTTAATGCATCCCACCTGTGAAGTATCGTTTCTTGACCACTAGGCAGCAGAAACACATAACATATGGAGACTTTTTATTCTGTATAAAGGCAAGTTCTTGAGTCTGCTGTAAAGAAAACAGCTGAAAGGAAAATGTCATTTTGCTACATTGCAAAATCAAAGTATCTTAGTATCTGACAAGAGAATTCTGTGTTTGCAGTCAGAAGCCACAGAGATGCCATCAAGCCCCAAAATAATTTTTATTTGAAGTGCTGTGACTTCACAGGGTTTTTAGAAGTGGCGGTGGCAGCTTATCTTGAAATAAAAGCAATTTTGTTTACAAGATTTGATTTCAAACATAAACAACACAGGCAGTCATTGGTTTTGCTCTGATCCATTGGTTAGGTCACTATATTCTGTCTTCTACAAATATGCTAAACCATGTCTCATAATCCAGGTTCATTATAGGAATTCAGATCTGAAACATCTTGAGAAAATAAAGCTGGGAAAAGCTATGATTCTGAATTATAATTAACTTCAATGCCAAACCTCTGTTTAGGCATCTTATTCAGATCCGTAGCCAAAAAAGAGGGATAGGAGACAGAAATTATTAAACTCTTTTTTTATATATTTCTGTTTTTCATTTTTACTGATTTCCTTAAAAAATAACACTTGAATCAACCAAGAGACATCACATTGGCAGTAACAGAATCTAAAAATATACATATACAGTTATTACAACATAGACCCAGACATTTGTGTAAATGTAATAAGTTCTTCAGATAAAAATAAACATGAGATTGAAAATAACTTATATGCATATTTCTAAAATGTATGGGAAAATAACTCATATGCATATTTTTAAAAATGTGTGGGTCCATGAGTGTGATCAAAGAATCTCAATGGACATTACTATCTTTAGAATGCTACTAGACAACCTGTGTCCCATTGGATCATCATTTCAGAGATTTTGTTTTAACCTAAACAGAAAAACTGACTAAGAGTGGACTGCTGGTGAGTGGGAAATGAAGCAAGGAATTGTGCGTTGGCTGGGACACTGTCATATACAGTTGAAAATGAAGATCACATGACTGCAGCTATAGCTAGCAATGCAGCAGCAGCCACAACTTTCCAAAATTTCAATCTGTAAGTTGACCATTTGAGGTATCTTGATTAAAAAATTGTTGCTCTATGATGCACAGTTTCACTCAGTTAAAGGTCAAGATATGTGTGTGTGTTCTCTCTCTCTCTCTCTCTCTCTCTCTCTCTCTCTCTCTCTCACCACCTTCATGGATCAGGTTTTATATTATTTTCAGTTTCTCTATGTGTATATCCAATGCAGAGATCTGCTTATATTATTTAGCAGGTTTCTTTCCCCTCTGTGTTGGACTATACTGACACCATAGCCACAGATCTTCTTAAGGAGCGCAACCTTCTAGTGGGAATTGACCTCGTGGGCCATTGTGCTAAATACAGAGCATTAATTTTACAAGCTATTCAAGCTCTAGTACTCAAATGGAAACTCTTATCTGTAGTGTTGCAAGAAGAAATATATAGAATCTATCTTTAGAATGGCATGTATAGTCCACTTTTCTTTTTCTTAAGCTTTCAGTTGAGAGATATACTGCATAGATGTATATATAACACTAAACCTCATGCGCAAAGTGTTACATGACTTCCATCCTCATCTATAACTCATTCATTGGTTAACAAACCGTACTCAATGAGTAGTCCTTAACAGGCCTACGTCTACATGGAGGGAAGTAAGAAGTGGGGTACCACAGGGCTCCATCTTAGGCCCAGTACTCTTCAATATCTTCATAAATGACTTCAATGAGGAAATAGAAGGGGAACTTACCAAATTTGCAGATGATACTAAGCTGGCAGGAATAGCTAACACCCTAGAAGATAGGCTCAAGATCCAGATGGATCTTGACAGACTAGAACACTGGGCCATATCTAATAAAATGAAATTCAATATAGAGAAAAGAAAAGTCTTAAACTCAGGCAAGAAAAACCAAAAGTACACATATAGACTGGGTGAAACCAGACTTAATAGCAGTAACTGTGAAAGGGATCTTGCAGTCTTAGTGGACAGCCAATTAAGTATGAGTCAGCAGTGTGCAGCAGCAGCCAAAAAAGCCAACACAATCCTAAGATCAAGTGATTAATACCACTCTTAGTAAGGCCACACTTAGAACACTGCATCCAGTTTTGGTCAGCGCGCTATAAAAAAGACGTTGAGACTCTAGAGCAACCAGGATGATTAGGAGACTGGATACTAAAACATAGGAAGAATGATTACAGGAACTGGGCTTGGCTAGTCTAGTGAAGAGAAGGACCAGGGGAGACATGATAGCAGTGTTCCAATATTTGAGCAGCTGCCACAGAGACGAAGAGATCAAGCTATTTTCCAAGGCATCTGAAGGCCAGACAAGGAATAATGGATGGAAACTGATTAAGGAGAGATACAACCTACCATAGAAATAAGGAGAAATGTTCTGACAGTGAGAACAATCAATCAATGGAACAGCTTGCCCTTGGAAGTTGTGGGAGCTTCATCACTGGAGACTTTCAAGAAGAGATTGGACTGCCATTTGTCAGAAATGGTGTATGGTCTCCTGCTTGGTCGGGGGGTTAGACTAGATGACCCACAAGGACCCTTCCAATTCTGTAAATCTAATCTAATCTATTCTAATCTAATCTAATCATTCTCCCAACCAGCACTACAACCAACACAGAGGCTCCATTAGCACCCACAGTGGTGTTTCTGAACCTAGCAAGTTTAAGACTTCAAGTTGAGGTCCACGTGTCTTAAAGTTGCTAAGGTTGCAAAACATTGAGATAGGGAGTAATTCACTGATTAAGAGAAACTTTTATAAAGTTGAAGGCTAACTAGTTTTTTTGCCTGATGTGTTGAGCGCCATCAGTGGTGAGCTGCAACCGGTTTAACAACCGGTTCTGTGAGCGCACATGCACAGCATTCAAAAACCAACCATTTGAACCTCTACAGGGCAGCCCCGGTAAGTAGAACAGCTGAGGTGTGTGAAATCCACTGTGCTACGCGAATCAGCTGGAAATATAGGACAGGTTGGGGCACGGGCAAGTGGGATCATCGGAACTACCAGTTTGCTAGAACCAGTCCGAATCTGCAACAGCGCACCCCACTGAGTGCCATTCCCACAAAACAAGCCAGACAAACTTCATGGGGGAAATTCAGAATGTTGTCAGGATACCTTCTGCCTTTCTAGGCTAAATGCAAAAATGAGGCCAGATTTTAGCCCCACCACTTCTGAAGGAGTTCCTAAGGCTGAAAAACTATATATTCTTCAGGGGACATTGATTTATTTATTTTTGCATCACTGCCCTATATGAATAATTACTGTTAACTCCTAGGAAGAAAACAGTATTGCAATTGATCGAAAGTATCACAATGTTAATTCAGTGAATGGTTAGAGTTCTTGGGGATAGAAAAGGACAAAGACAGTAGTTCTACATCCCTCTCCTTTTTAGCCATGAAGCTTGCTTCCTTTTGTTGTTTTTAAAAGAGCCAACTACAGATGTTTTGTTTTTCATCAGAGTAACATGTTAGCTGGGTTTTCTATTATGTGCCCAGAAGGGATTTTGTGTCTGGCATAATATGATGCATTTTATCGTATGAGAGGCAATAGTTTTTTCCTGTAATCTGAAAGGAATAGGTAAATAATGAGTGGTTTTGATTGAATAGTGGGGAGAGAGAGAGAGAAAAGGCCTTGGGAGTAATCAAGATTGTAAAGCTGGCTTGCCACATGAAAAGGATAGATTAAAAAAAAACTCTCCTAAGGCATTAAAAGACTTTATTGGAGTCTTGGGAATTATCTGGTCAGAAATAATTAAGAAGTGTTATTTGCTTTAGCAGAGTTGCACCTCTTCCCTATCGCAATCAGTTAGAACAACTAATGAATGGAACTGCCTTCCCTTCATGGAAAATATGAAAAAGTGTGGGTGCTGCATCACGGGAGGTTTTTTAAGAAGAAATTGGACAGCCATTTGTCATGATAGCGAACCTATGGCAGACGTGCCAGAAGTGGAACGCAGAGACATATCTCCGGGCATGCCAGCCATTGCCCATTCTTCTTCCAGTTTCCGGCATGTGCATGCGCACCAGCTAGCTGGTCTTTGTGCATGCATGCGCGCCAGAAACTGGAAGACGAGCTGGCATGCTGGGGAGCTGCTCTTCTGATTTCCGGCACTCCTGCGCATGCGCACACTCAGTGCCAAAAAGGTTCACCAATACTGGTCTAGGGTTTCCTGATGGAGCAGGGGATTGGACTAGAAGTTCACCAAAGTCCCTTCCAATTCTGCTATTCTGTAATTTGTAAAATGTGGCCTTAGAGAAAACAGAAACAGTCCTTCTCATTCCATTTGTCCATTCCTAGGAGGGATAGCAGTACAAAACAACAACAGCAGCAGCAAAATAGTTGGGATCAGAAAAGAAGTAATTTGGCAACATTAAACAGTAAACTTGATTTAATTATCAGTATAGTTATATTTAAATGTATTTAAATACATTTATATACTACCTCAAAATGACATTATAGGGCACTGCACACCAGAACAACTAGACACAAGGACAATTTTTCCCCGAATGCCGTCATTCTGCTAAACAACTAATTCCCACAACACTGTCAACTTATTTACTAAGACTGTATTACTATTATTCCTCTACTACTAGATTATAATAACACTTCCTAGTACCTATCTCTTCCCACTTATGACTATAACCATGTTGCTTTTATCTTTACAATTTATATTATTTTATTTGTTTCCTAGTATGATTTGATTGCTTATTAGTAACCTATGATTATCACTAAGTGTTGTATCTTATGATTCTTGATGAATGTGTTTTTTTCCTTTATGTACACTGAGAACATATGCACCAAAGACAAATTCCTTGTGTATCCAATCACACTTGGCCAATAAAGAATTCTATTCTATTAATTATTTTAATATGTGTTTAATTATGATCACAGAACCGTAGAATTTTACCAATCGCCACCTTAAACTCAATGGTAATTTTGAGAAGCTATCTAGCTTTATAAAATCCCAGAGCTCCAGATTTAACTTTTTCAAAAATTGGTTTTATCGCAGTCCACTTTGGAATACATCAGGCAGCAGCCAAATGATAAATTATAATCTATTATTTCAGAGCTTTGGAAGACAGCATGAAAAACAGTTCTCCATTCACTTAGTTTCTAACTGTACAGGACATGCAGCTGTAATGCTTCTCCTAGACAATACAGAGGTTCTTTTCATAGCAAGGCAGACCAAGAAGTGATGTTTGCCCTAGAATGACAAACAGTAACAGTTGCCTCTGATGCAGATTAGGTGTGATGATAAAAGAACTGCTGAGCTAGGCTGGACAAAATGTTTCCAGTGAAAACTGAAACCCCAGCAAAACCCACCAGCTTTTCAGTTATACGTCAACTAAGGAACAATTCAGATTTATAAGGTTAAGCAACAGTTGTTACTTTTCCTGACAAATGATGAAAACGGCTTATTGTTTCATATATTATCTTTCCCCAGAGGTACAAATATATAAGAAGTTACATGTATCCAGTGCAGAGAAACACCATATAAATATCAATTTTGCCACACATTCTCTCATTGGGAAAAAATTGCTAATAAGAACTTCTAGCTGAGTAATTGAACAATCAAACATATAAAGTTCCCAGCTTAGGAGTTCAAAGAGATGCCAAAAATAAATGCAAAATAAAACAAAGAGGCAGTTTATGTGGTGTTAAAAAAAACCCAAACAATTCTATGTGAAAGAGAAATTTGGGAAGATTCCAAATCCAGGCTCCAATATTATACTGTGTTGGGCTTTTTTTGTAAAAGAAATAAGTGAAATATACACTTATAAAGAAAAACCTTCTAGCATACTTTTTGCTGTAGATAATCACGCAGTTTGCATTTTACATAGCTGCCAGAACTTGGGGTCTTTCAAAATCAGGAAAGAACAGCAAAAATCACTGAGAATTTTAAAAATACAGCGCACTGTTAATTCATCTATGAATAACTCAGTTGGGGGAGAACTTAAAAGGGAGAAACCCTATAAAGTTAACCTTGCGTAGCATGGATCTTATAAACTAGAGCTATAAATAAACATTTCGTTATTGCCTTTGAAACATCTGGGTCTATTTCAGGCATCCTTCTAAAGTGCCCACTGTACACACACTGGCATTTAGAACTAATACACCCACTGGTTAAGTTTGTTTAACTCCACTCATGATGAGATTTAGATTTTCTTAAATGTTCAGAATAAAAGAAATTGGTTAAGATTAAGGAGATTGAGCCAAGGGACTTCCAATCTCTTATAATCTGGCTGAGATGAGATAGAATTGTTTACTAGGTTCCTTCAATCAAGCAGTGCCATTTATTGGGGACTGCAGAAGTGTACCTTCTCTATCATGAGATGCCAGTTCTCTGGAATGAGATTCTTTCTAATGGTTTCCACCCTGATAGCATTCTAGAAAGCCCTAAAGAACTGAAATATTCTCCTTGGCCTTGGGTTAGTTTGGTTGGGGTGGCCTTGTCAGATTTGTTTCAGAGCGCAAATGCTGTTAGCCACCCTTGCCATTGGTTCTTGTTGTCTTTTATAATTTATTATATTTTACTTTCTATTTTCTTTGGTTTTATGGTCTACTGTCCAGAGGTTGGCAGGCATCTAAACTTTATTCTGAAGTTTTGGAATATAGCTTTGCAATATAACTGGTCTGTTTACATTACTAATACAGCTTATACATGATGACCAGGTTTGAGTAAATTTACCATTCACTGTAGAGTTTTTTAATATACACGTTTGTTACATATTTGTTTCTGCCAATATGACTTTTCATATTTTTAATATCTCTAAGGTGCTTTTTCAGGAGGCAACTGAACTTTCTTGCTTTTTCTTTGAAGACATTTTGCTTCTCACCCAAGAAGCTTCTTCAGCTTCTTCAGCATCTTGGATGAGAAGCAAAACATTTTCAAAGAAAAAAACAAGAAAGTCCAGTTCCCTCTTGAAAAAGCATCTTTGGGACAACCATGGCCTGGATGACTGAGAATCTCTACAGATATATATTTAATACATTTACTTTTCTAAAGTTTTGCAAAAACAAAACTGGTAAGTAACAACACGACTAAGTCAGTAAAGATTCTATTCTATTCAATTCTGTCTTTCCACAGTTAATTGTTGATGAACTGTTGACAGGGATTTAAAAATAATTTTATGCTACGTTATCAAATCACCCTCTCAGAGTTTTTGGAAAGATTCTTAAGACTCTCATGCTTAATTTAAGAAGCAATATTGATTAGATTACCTTACTTTTCAACGATAAATGAAATCACTGTTTCAGGGTTGCTAATGGCTTTAACTAGTGAGATCAAGATAAATTACATGGGAATTAATCTGACTTGCTTGAAACCAAATTGGGATTCATTACGGAAAAACATATATAGACAAGATTTCCATTACATTTCCACTGAACTGTGTTCAGTGAATATTTTTCCAATTTTTGTGAATGTATGCATAATGCAGATCTATCATGCTATGTGTTTTGGAGGCAAACAACATTATATAAACTACAGAAAAAGAATAAGAAATAGTAAGCCAGATCAATTAAGACATGTGATTAGAAAAAGAAATATAGTTAAATGAGTTTATGTCTACTTCCACTCTGCCCATTGATTATTCCTTTATATATTGTTTCACAATTCTTTTTTTATACCCATCCCAGTCTTTAATTCTTTAATTTTCAAATCCTTCCTCCTTCTTGCATTATAGCAATGCTTCCCAAGCCTGGATAAATTACCCAAAATTGGATGAAAGTGGATTTTCTTTACATAACATCCCACAACCTCATTACCCAATCACCATAGGGGCATTTAAATTGACTTAAAGTGTCTTATCTACATCGGGTAGAAAGAGCTTTCTAATAAGTTGTGGAAGGTAATGAAGGGAAAAGTTTGTGAAGCGCTACATTACACATTCTAGCTAATATTTACTGCAACTCATATAGGTTGTCAGCCAACAACTTACCATCCCCACCATATAGAAGTATCTGCATATATATATCCCCTAACTTTACTATAAGCTTTCTTTAAACTTTAAACAACAAAGATGATATAATATAGTTTTGTCATACTACCTACTTTTTAAAGACATGTTTTACTTGCATTTTGGACCAATCAATCAAATTTTATTGATGGTCATTGATCAAAATTCCTTATAAAACACCATACGTAACACAATACATCTACAACAATAAAAGGTTAAACACATAGTTAAATGTTTCTACATAGAAACCACCAGAATTTAATTATACCCAACTGTTCCTTACTACAATCTTGACTGAATATTTTGCTATTTTTTGAGGTTTCTAAAGACTTAGCAGCTAATAATTACTCTGATTTATAATGAGGAATGATATTAATTCAGAGCTCCATCATTAGTACAGTGGAGAATTTAGAAAAATTATGATGTTAATTCAACCTTCCACATGGGAACAAATGTGATCAATCAGCTTTCATCCCCATAGTTGTGCCAAACATTCCGTAATTCAAGTCTATTCATACCCTTTTGGTAAACTGACAAAAATAAGGTAACTTTCTTTTTCACATCCATGTATTTCTCAATTAAATAATGAGAAGCAAAAATCTGATCTGTACAACCTGTTTCATATTGTTGGAAGAAATATTCATCTGGTTCATCTCCAAGCCAGGAGACAAAATGGAGGATGGTGGCTGATTGCACAGAGGGTCCGTTTATTGATGAACATGACCACATGGGTTGTGGTTCTGGAACAGCTGACCAGATGGAGTTGAGAGTGGGGGGTATTTATACCTTCTCTTGGGCTTTGTACTTGAGCTTCCTGTTTCTGTTCAAGAACATGTGTTCAATTGGCTGTTGTCAGACTCCCATAGTGCCATGTACAAATCCTAGGAGTTTGTCTGAGCTAAGTTTGGTTGAAGTTTCCTGGGGTGGGGGGAGTGCAACTGAAATGATGTAATGAAGGGGCTTGTGCTCTGAAAGAGTGTTGGGCAATTCCTATTGTAGCTGAGGGCTATCTTTGTTGGATCTTGGGTGAGGGTATTTGCTATGAATAGAGCTAGCTATCTCTTTATCTCTTAAGTGCTGACTGAGGACTATTAAGAAAAGTGGGAGCTGCTTTCCAAGAACATGTTTTTCAATTTCTCATCCAGGGAAATATCATATACTGCCTTTTTAATATTTCTCAAAATATTAATTCTTCTAGGAGAGGGTTGGATGCTAACTTTCTACAATATAAAGCCATACTGCATTTCTCAAGTTTTGCTATTTATTACCTTTTATAACTTTTCCAGTAGAATTCTTCCAAATACCTTCCCAGCCATACTTTTCAAACTAGTAGCTTCTACATTCCTTCATTAACTATCTCTTTGGCTAGGGGAACAATAATGACCAGTTTCCAATCATAAGCCTCAGATTATGTTTTCACATACACATTAAACAAGTTGCTCAGGTTCTTCATAAGGAAACCACAGCCATATTTGAACTTTTTTCATGTTCCCTCATCATCACTGCAGCCTTACCATTGTTTAAAACATTCTTACATCACTATTTTTCCCTTTTCATCATTTTTCCTGGGTGCTAAAGCTTCCAATATTGTTTAATTCTACTGTTATAGCTCAGTAATTTCCATGCAATTCTCTAAAATTTTCTTTCTGGAATTCCCTCAAAAATCCTTGCTGTCGTTGACTACAAACTTAACAACTTTTTATTCTCCATATTCTTCTTTTTCTTAATCTCATTTCTGAAACAATCATTTTCTTATGCAGTATGCATTCTTTCTAGTCAGAGCCTTTTTGACTTCATCATTCATGAGGCACTTTTTCATATTTTCCATTAATGTAATTCCACATGGTTCTCAGTCATTTTTTGTTCTCTTGCAAGCAGCTTCTATATCCTGTTTTATTACATGTATTTCCATAAATTCTGTCAAGAAATGTATTGATCTTCTAATACTTTTTCATATAAGACTCATATTTTCTTTTTACCTTCATTCTATTATTATGTAACTACACTTTTTTCCTTTTCTCCTATGCCCATTTATTCCCATGATTTAGTCTCAAGACTAAATATAACGGCTATATTTAAACTGATTACGGTTTGTTCCACCATTCCTCACTCTTGTATCTTTCATTATTGTTTTTAAATCCAACATAATTTTAACCAGGGGTGGGATTCTACCAGTTCGCACCTATTATCTAGAACCGGTTGTTAACATTCTAAGCAGTTTGGGGAACCGGTTGTTAAGAAATTACTGGCCTAATCCTGTAAGGAAGGCAGGAAGGAAACATTCTGGTGTTGCTTACAGAAACTGCCTCTCCGTTAACCCTTATTAAATTCTTGGCAGGACTGGACTTCCTGTCTCTGGAATGTCTCTGGAATTTGTTTCCCCTCCTTTGTGGTACTTTGCTGGAGTGGCACTGAAGTTACAGTGGCACTGAAAAAAGTGACTTATGACTGTTTTTCACACTTATGACTGTTGCAGCATCCCCACAGTCATGAGAGGCCAGGTGAGGAGATGCATGCCTCGATGTGAGTGATATTGAGTTGGCCACACCCAGCCAATAACATGACCACCAAGCCATGTCCACCCAGTCACATGACTACCAAGCTATGCCCACCACCTAAGCCATGCCCACAGAACCGATTGTTAAAAAATTTGAATCCTACTCCTGATTTTAACCCATTCCTTTCCCATTGATTAACAGAATTGGAAAGGACCTAAGAAGTCTTCTGCTCAAGCTGGAGACCCTATACGATTCCAGACAAGTGGCTGTCCAGTCTTCTCTTAAAAGCCTCCAGTGATGAAGCACCCACAACTTCTGAAGGCAAGCAGTTCCATTCATTAGTTGTTCTAACTGATTGCAATACAGATGAGGTGCAACTCTGCTCAAGCAAATTACACTTCCTAACTATTTCTAAGCAGATAATTCCCAAAACTCCAATAAAAGGAAATTTCTCCTTAGTTCTAGGTTGCTTTTCTCCTTGTTTAGTTTCCATCCATTATTTCTTATTTTGCCTTCTGGTGCTTTGCAAAATAGGTTGATTTACTGTTCTTTGTGGCAGCCCTCTCAAATATTGGAACACTGGTATATTTGAGGGGCTGCCACCAAATCACCATATGCAGTTTATATTTTATGATTTTTTTGCCTAAATCTTTCATAACTGACTAGAAAAGCTACTTTTTTCAATGGAATAACCTGCAAATTGATGTGCCTTTTGATCTTTGAAGATAAATAGATGTAAATACCAAAGCTTTATTGCTATACCACAGTGATTCATATCTATATGTGTGTGTGTGTGTGTGTTTTCTTAAGTTTTCGCAGGTACTTACATGTATGGTATTCAGCTTTGTTCGGGTACGTTGCCGTTCTCGCGGGTATTTGCATGTGGATCTTTGGTTATTCAGGTTTTCTCCCGCGTAAGATTGGAAGTATCTAGGCGACGTTTCGATGGTCTCATTCATCATCTTCAGGCTTGTTTCTTCAGCTTTGTGCTTCTCAGAGTAATGAGAAGCACAAAGTACTCTGAGAAGCACAAAGCTGAAGAAACAAGCCTGAAGATGATGAATGAGACTTCATCGAAACGTTGCCTAGATACTTCCAATCTTACGCGGGAGAAAACCCGAATAACCAAAGATAGATCTATCTATCTATCTATCTATCTATCTATCTATCTATCTATCTATCTATCTATCTATATTTGTTTGTTTTCTTAAGTTTTCACGGGTACTTACATGTATGGCATTCAGCTTTGTTCGGGTATTTTCCCACGTCATTGTAGTTGTGCTTTTAAAGTTGTAGCAACATTTTGGCAGAATCTCATCTACCATCATCAGGCTTCTGTATTGTGTAAGAATAGATTAGATAGATAGATAGATAGATAGATAGATAGATAGATAGATAGATAGATAGATAGATAGATAGATAGATAGATAGATAGATAGATAGATAGATCTATCTATCTATCTATCTATCTATCTATCTATCTATCTATCTATCTATCTATCTATCTATCTATATTTGCCTTCAAATCCAAAACAAGCATCTCATTCTCTAGGTTACTTTCCAGTCTGGCAGTTCTTACAGATGTCATGTTTCCCAGGTTTACACATCAAAAACTATTTGAAGCATATCTTCTCTATGAGTAAATGGTGAGTTTATAGCTGTCTAGACATTGATGACCTATAATCTCTGGTAGACTTAGGGAAGATTATAAGTAAAGAGGGATGCTAGGAAGCATAATTAAACAAAATTTTAGGGCTATAGTCTACCTGTATTTCAATCATCAATACAATCAGTTTCTGAACGAGAAGTAGAAAAAGCTGGAAACCAAAAGAAATGAAATTTTAATTTTGGGATTTGATGATTAGAACTGTTTATGATTATAGAAATACTGTATGCCACTGAATTTTAGAGCAAAAAGTTAATGCACCAAAGAAAGTTGGGAGTTACTTTTTTCTTTTTTTCTTACTCTTTGCACTTCTCCCCTTAGTTTTTTCCTTTTCAATTTCTTTTTTCTGTCTTACATTTTATCTTTTCTAGAAATTTAATATACTACATATACAAAAAGAAAAAAGAAAATTCCATCAACATCATCAACAAAACAAACCACTCAACTAAATGACACTTTAATACAGATTTTAAAGACAATGTTGGCAAATTCACATTTGATCTAAGGAAACAAGTGGAATTTCCCCCCAAAAATTTAAAAATAAAATATATAAATCAGACAAATATTATTTTGAAAACATTGACAGTTTCCCTGACACTTAAACTAAAAGTCTATTAACTGAAAACTTCATTAACTTTTTAACAGAGTCTGTGTAGATTATAAGATCGAAGAAGCAACTGAAACATTTGAATAGAATAAGACTTCTAGGATAAATGAATATCCTGAAAAATTCCATTGAACTCAAGGTGCAGTTCTCATGCTTCATATTAATTGCCTTTTGAATAATATTTTAGAAGAAATATAAAAGCAGTCCATACTGGCCTCAGAAGTATCTTTGCTCTTGGGGGCCAACTTGTTAATTGCAATCCTTGCCAAATGTTTTATTCAGTTTACTATCAATACAATTCTAGTGATCAGATTGGGAAAGGGCCAAATTGCCAAAAACCTGACACAAAGCTCTTTAGAATGTTTGAATTGGCTCTATTTGCTCATGCTGCTGAACAAATTGTGATATGAAGAAAAAATTATGAACATAATAAGGCTATTATATCACAGATTCAATGTAACCACCTATAAATGTGATGACTCGTCTCCAATCCAATTTTACAAAGGCATAAAATGAAGTGCCTCCAGAAAACCTTATTGTTTAACATAAAAACTGAAGTTTAATGGAATTAACTAGCAGCTTCCAAGCTCAAGAGAGTTTGCATTAATGAAAAAAAAATCATAAGAACAATTTACTTACTGATTACATTCTTTTAGTTGGGTGTTAGTCAAAGAGAGTTACAGCCCCGTTTGCTAAAATACTGAAAAACTTTCAAATTAATAATAGGTTTAAGAGTCAATTATCATTATCTGGGACTTTTTTGCTTTAATTTTCATTTTCAGTACACAAAGAACTTTGAAATCTACATTAGCAGTAAAATATTCTGATACATTATTTGATAATTGTTTTATTCATATTTCCTGCAAAAAATAATAATTCTGATATTAAGATGGGCCCTTGTGACAAAGAAACATTTGTCAGGAAAAGAAAAAGTTCTGCTTTCTGAACTAAGATGATCCTAAGATATCCCATTTTAAAAATAAATTATTTGTGGAGTGGGGAAAAAAACCCAGTGACTAAATTCTTAAAACAACTACAAATGAAAAATAACGAAACGGTTGGTTGCTTTTAAAAAAAAATCATAAAATTACATGGTAGCTAAAAATAGGAATAATTATGATTATGACATTTGCAAATTCCCCTTTTCAATCTAGTTATGATCAATATTATTTATGCATTTTATTTATTATGCTTAATTTGCCCAGTAACTGAAATTCTTTGGCAGATTACAACAATATTTAAAACACTAGAGGTTTCATAAAACATAAACACATTAATAGAAATGGGCAAAAATGTTTTAAGACTTCATTAAGTGTGACGAACAGCATGTTGTCTAGACAGCATGTAAAAAAGTTGGACAAGATCTTAAATTTAAGATTATGTTATCTCATAAGCAACTCAGCGTGTTTCTATTGAATTACCTGATACTCAGGAACCATTACTTACTAAATTGGAAATCATTAGCTGGAACCCTAATCATTCCAATTTCATATTTGCATCCTTTATTACATTATCCATTCTTTAGTAATTCTAGCATCTCATAATTCAAGAAACAGAGATCAGAAAGCATTTTGAGCAAAAGCAAACACTTCTAATCCTGACCATTTCTCAGTTTTAGTCAAGTTATTAGAAGAAAAACTCTCCATCAGTTATAAACATTTCATGATGCCTACTGAACTATGCTAATATTGCATACGAACTCGCATGATTGGGAATGAATGGACTATGATTATTTTAAAAACTTCTCTACACAAAATAATGGAAATATCTGTACAGTCATTTAATATGTGGCTTATTTATTTATTTATTTATTTATTTATTTATTTATTTATTTACTTATTTACTTATTTATTTATTAATTAATTAGATTTTCCACCCTCCCATTTTAAAAACCAAACTCTGTTTCTGGTGTGCATGCACACATGAAGACCAGCTGGCTGGCATGCATGCATGCGCCGGAACCTGGAAGAACAATGGGCATGCCCAGAGAGATGGCTCTGTGTGCCTCTTCCAGCACATGTGCCTTAGGTTCGCCATCATGGGTCTAGTCCATTTTTGTAATGGAACATCTTAGCCAGGGGTAGGATTTTACCAGTTCGCACCTCTTCACTAGAACCAGTTATTAACATTCTAAACAGTTCAGAGAACCGGTTGTTAGGAGAAATTACTGGCCTAATCCTGTAAGGAAGGCAGGAAGGAAACATTCTGGTGTTGCTTACAGAAACTGCCTCTCTGTTAACCTTTATTACATTCTTGGCAGGACTAGACTTTCTGTCTCTGGAACTTCTCTGGAGTTTTTTTTCCTCCTTTGCTGGTACTTTGCTTGTGTGGAGTGACCTTTCAAAGTTACAATGGCACTGAAAAAAGTGACTTATGACTGTTTTTCACACTTATGATTGTTGCAGCATCCCCACAGTCACGAGAGGCCAGGCGAGGAGATGCGTGCCTCGATGTGAGTGATGTTGAGTTGGCCACACCCAGCCAGTAACATGACCAACAAGTCGTGTCCACCCAGTCACATGACCACCAAGCCATGACCACCACCTAAGCCACGCCCACAGAACTGGTTGTTACAAAATTTGAATCCCACCCCTGATCCTATCTATGGTTGTACTGTACCGTATCTTTTTTGAACTGCCACAGCAGCTAAACTGAAGGAAATAATTACAAATATAAAAATAAATGAGGTTAACATTCATTAGCAGGTATGTGAAATGAATGACTTTTAGCAACATTTAGCCATTTGGCAGCTATTGAGCAAGGATACCAGATTCAAAGAATAAACAATATAATTATACATTAAAAACAAAACAAAAATACACCCTAGATGACAGGTGCTGATCCAGACTGACTTATAATTCTTGGATCCTGTATCGCAATAGATTCATTTCAGGGTTTTTAAAATTGTGCCAGACCTTGGATCCTATAATTAAACCAGTCCCAGGTTTTGCTCAACTGTTTCTTTCCCAATCCCTCTCTCTATCTTTTGTCTCCCTGGGACAGCCCAAACTTTCAGAAATTCCTAAGAAATCTGGAATTTCATCTATGCAGTAGTTATTCCAGAAAATTATATGTGTCATTTGAGTGGAGACAATTGCTTCATCCTGTGTTAATTAACTGTAGGAATGCTGGATTTCTTTTCTTAAAGTTCTGATTAAAGACTTATAAAATAGCACGGGGTACAATAATAAATTATAAACTGACCGCTTCAGCCAAATGAAAATAAAATAAAAAGAGGATCCTAGATTGAACCAAGAGTCCATCTACTATGATGTTTGGCTCATGCTGTGCCACTCAGATACATTGGAGAAACTTACAAACAGAAAGACAATATGTTTCTTCTATTATTTTTCCCTACTAACTGGTCTTCATAACACATCCCATTATTCTGAAAATAATATGCAGTTATCAAGATGAATAAACACTGATAATGCAATCTTCCATGAGGTCTGAATGTATTAGACATTTGCTTAAAATAGTAGAAGGCAAAATTAATCTATTAAAAAGCCTGGGAAAATATACTTTTATTTTATGGGAGCCATATAAATACAGAAATAATACTTCTAGTCTGTTCCAGTCTGTTCTGACCCACCTCCCCAAACATGACAAACCCTCTGTAGTTGAAGCAATGATTCCTTTATTAGGAGCGCCAGCAGCCCTGACAAAAAAGTTTCTCTCATACAGTAGGCTAACTAGTCTACCTGGCAGGGAGATGAATAGTTGTTTGCCACATCTATTCATCTTCACCCCCTGCATTTTATCCCCAGAGCTAGGGTGCAGCTTCGCTAGCAGCAGTGGCTCTTCTGTCCCAAGGATCAGCCTACAGATTTCCACTGCTCTCCTCTCTTCTGCTTTCTGCGTATCTGTGTGTCAGGCACTGCAGTTCCTCCTCTAGACCTGGGGGTTGGTGATTCTCCATCTGAGGGCTGATGGACTGCCCAGGCTCCACCTCTGTCTCCAGTGGTGGGATTCGAATATTGTTGCCACCGGTTCGGTGGGCGTGGTTTGGTAGGCGCGCTTTGCGCATGTGCACACACTTTGCGTGCATGCGCGCACCAAACGCACACTTTGTGCAGGCACAGAGGTATTTGCGCAGGTGCAGAGGCATGCTACCTCACCTCCTGCAAGCCTGCACAATTTCCCGATCGCTTCAACAGCTGCTGTGCGGCACTATTCTGTGCCGCGCAAAGCAGCTGCGCTTCAAATTCAGCAGATAAAGGTGAGTATGGGAGCCCGGGTGGACGGGCCCAACAGCAGAGCCATTAGAGCAACAGAGAGAACTGATTCTGTCTCTGTTGCTCATCGCTCCTACCGGCTCTCCAGAACCAGACAGAACCGGTCGAATACCACCACTGTCTGTCTGTCTGTCTGTCTGTCTGTCTCTCTCTCTCTCTCTCTCTCTCTGACAGCTCCATTCCCTCTTCCCCCTCAGAGTTCTCAGGTTGCCTTGATGCTGACCCTGACTCCCACTCCTCCTCCTCATCTGATTCAGTTGCTGGAGAGGCCAGCAGCCGACAGGCCACAACACAGTCTTTTTAATAACCTATATATAAAGCAGCATATCCTCATGCAAAACAAACTTGTTCGTTGCTTCCTTTAAAAATGCCAGGAGAACCAAAATTTTGCTCTGTATGGAGTTGGTGGGCCCAAGAGTTTATGCTGTTGGAGACAACAGTGATTCCCTTGCCCAACAATATCCACATTATTATTACAACCAAAGTATAAAGAGTTTTTTGCCCTCCTGGGCAATTAAAATACACTAGAAATACATTCAATGACTATTTCATGATATCTAATATCAACTACTGAAAGCAAGTTCAAGTCATAGCAATGATGCCTGACCGAGAACTTGTTGGTTGCTAGATCCCTTGAATGAGATTGTAAAGGATTGTCAAGAGAATGGAGACCTTGTGTTGTAACAGCCTATGTTGCAACCATAACCAATCAGGTATTATTCAGATTGCTGGGCTATAATCTTCAACCTAACACTCATGCTACATGGAGGTGTCCCTGGTGGAGACTGACTCTGAGGGAGAGGAGGAACAGCCGAAAGGGAGAGGAAGTGGCTCTGGAGGTTGTGGAGGAGGCTGGGGAAGGGCAGAGGCCGGCTGAGCAGTCAGAGGAGGACCCAGGCCCATCCCCATCCATCCTAGGGCATGCAGGGATGAGAGGATAAGGGAGAGACATGGTCTCCTCAGGAGGAGAGGGCCTTGATCCTCTTCATGGGCCGCAGGTGTGACAACTGAATAAGAGTTTGGACCTGCATACTGGCAAACGCTGGAAACAAAGCATGTAAATATCTCTAGTTTATAGTTCCTCTCTGAGTTTGGCATCCTTCCCAGTGTGTGTTATCTGTGGACATCCTCCAGCCCTTATCTTGCCTGGTTTGTGTTGCTTCTTCATGTAACTGCTTGTGTGGGAGTTTTTTTTTGTTTTTTTTTTGTCTTCTGTCAAAGATATTCGGAGCTTGGAAGCAAACTGAAGGAATAAAAGGGGCTTCACCTATTTTCTGTGATTGTGTTTGTTTTGTATCCCACCCTGGGTCATCACAGAGGTAATCACAGTACTGGTCCTCCAGATTTGGTGGCAACACATTGAAAATGTATTATAAGTATGGGGTAGGGGTTCAATGTAACGGCCCTAAGATTTTGCTCCTTTCCCTTATCCTTTGAACATTGAGAGCCAAAGTCATGCTCAGGAATGCCTACACATGTGATTACTCATTCATTTAGGATTGGCTTTTAAGAAGATGAATCAAAGAACTTCTTTCTTCAGTGGGCATCTCCCACTGTTGTTTTTACTCCTCTCTGTTTTAGCATCTGGGTTTTTTTTCCCCAGCTATATTTGTATAGTGTTGCTGTTTTTGTATTCATTTTACTTGGCCTCTGACCAAGAGAAGATGGGATGAAAAGCTTTTTACCTTAAAATAAATGCCAAAGAAGTTGAACAGCAAATTTTGTAGCAGTGTGATGAGGGATGAGTCCTGCTCAAATAAGAATTAATATTCTCAATAAGTCTGTTGTTTATCTAACAGCTCATTTTTAGGAAGTGAATTTTGTATCAGTACAAATTTTGGATGAGAGAGGTCTGTTCCTCTGTTGAAAAGAAGGAACTTTGCCCTCCTCACTGTAAAATTCTATAACCTGTCATCACGAGATATCATAATTCATTCACTCGCATTCCCTCCTTCTCCATTTTTTAAGCCAGGCGTCTTAGCTATACATCCTGTTAGTTTCCATCATCTGCCATTTTTAGGTATAATGTGCCCTGACATTTGACAGATATCTCAGAATAACTGCCTGATCAGTCACTGGAGGTTTCTGGAGTTATTAATATACTTTGACCAATTGACAACATTCAATTTCTGCTCTTTTTGTATCATTATTAAATACATCCATTTTTTTATTACAGTCAATGATTCACACACATTGCAATAATATATAAAATATATATGATAATCAAGAATACATTATTTGATGACACGTCTTGATTGCTGCTGTGGAAAATTTGGCCACAATTTAGTGATGTTGGCTTTACAATTAATAAGTAGAAGCTTTGCATACTAAAAATCTGTTTGCAATATTATTGCAAAATAGGTTGAATAAATATGTTCCACAGATCCCTATAAAATTACAATACAACAGTATAGGAATGATGCTTTCAATTTTTATTGAACTGCTTGGGCAAGCTGTTTCAAAGAGGGGGAGTTGAGTATCTACTCAGCAAGAGAATAGATATCAAAGGATCATACCATAAACAGTCAAAGACCAAAGTCAATGTTTATTACAGTATACCATATACAAAACAAGCCCTAGGAAATTACTAGATACCAAAATACAGTGTATTATTTCCCTTTTTATGTGTGCACCAAACATCTGATCACTATATGAATGAAGGTATGTATATCTTAATGTGGTGAATAGCAACATCTCTGCTATAAGCACTACAGAAAACTGGAAATATAAATTGACATTTTAAGACAGTTGTTCTAACTGGTAGTGATGGGAACCATAGTCTATCATATCTGCCAAATATTAATTTGGACAAAGCAGCTCTATAATATGAAGCTAAGACACATCCGACTCTGGCAAGACTAGGTGTCTAGCCATTTGGCAAATCTTTAGAATACTAAGCATTACCATTAAAATGTCAAAAGTATGACTTCAAAACACTGGGCTGCATAATTTAGGAAACTATCTTCATCAAATATTTTCCTTTTTTTTCTGGGACAAGTTGACAGTTTTCATCTTATTTTAAAAAATAGGTTCTTGTTTTAGTGCCACTCTGGTATGTGAATACTGAAAACCATCAGGAAGAAGGGGTGGGGAAGATCTCAAAATGCCAAGGGTTTTATAAAGTTCATTAGAGAAAAAGTAATGAAACCAGGAAATGAGTCAGAGTCCTCTAGAAACCAATGCTTTCATGTTTCCAGGATGCCTAATTTGGCACCGTGTGAATTCTTTGTCATGCACTCTATAATTTGTGTCACCTGCAGTGGGAATTATTTAGACCATCAAATGTTTTTACAATATTTTACAAGAATGCCTTCAAGGGTTCTGCAGAGGATAGTCTTCTGATATTTTTATTTATTCAATTTGTCAGTTCACCATCAACCCAAAGGTTGTGTTGCTATTTTAAAAGCTGGTGCTCATTTTGGTCTGCTTAGATTGGCTCAGTGTATGCCAGCGTTGGATTTTTACAAGGTGCAGCAAAGACTCAGTTTGGCTGTGGATTTGCTATGTTCTAATGCACCTACAACTTAACCTGTAATTAGTAACAAAAACAACACCATTAAAATATTGGGAAATTTGATTGTGATGCCCACGTTGGATCCTGAAATGTCTTGGTTCTGACTCAAAGAGATTTCCCAAAGTCCATCTGAGGCCATCCTGGTGGCAATGCTTTAATTCAGCTCCCAAGGATCCGCATTAGCTTTTTGAATTTTGAATCCAAGTCTATAGCAGCAATGCTTATCAACAGTCCAAGGCCCTTTGCCTTTATAAGCATTTATTTAGTAAGCATATTTACTAAGCCACTTTACATAGAATACAACTTTATTTAGTAAGCATATGCGGGGCTTTTTGAAGTGGAACTGATGGTATTTATTGATTCATACTGTTTGACAAAGGATGCAATAGTGCCACTTAGAATATTTGAAAGTTTGTGATTCTTTATCGTTATGACACTGCATATATGATGGATGCCTGTTGGGAGCAAAAAAAAATTAAGAGCTTCCCAGAAGCCAAAGCCATCTGCAATGGAATCCTGCAGTAAAATTTCATAATTGCAATTTTTGAGAAAATAGCACATTTCATTATATAGTTTAAAATAAGAGAGATGGTTGGGGGAAGGAGGAGAGAGAGAGAGGGAGGGAGGAAGAGAGATGGTTTAGTGTGATGTGTAGTAGTCAAGATACTAGACTAGGAGTAGGAAGACCCAGATCCTATATCGTTCAATGCTCCGTTCTTCATGGATAAGGGAGGTGATGATTGGGTGATTTTTAGATAAGCCACTATTTCTCAACCTTATCCTGAGAAATCAAAATATATCTATCTACCAGCCTGCAATGGACCAGTATGGAATAATAACCTTTAAGAAGAGACATTTTTTTCTTGAAATGGATCAATTGGGGATGCTGATGATGAACACACAAACACACACAAACACACACACACACACACACACACACATTCTGTTCACATTTGCGTAGGAACATTACAGGCTATATGGTTTAATCTGTCAGCCAACAGAAAGGGTTAATATTTCATACAGCTCTGTGTTTTCCACCGCTCTAAAAGCAGTGCAAAAATATTTTTTGGTCCACCAATTCATTCTCCAATATAAAGAAGTGCATTCTTCTTCCAGATTCATAAAAATTGAAATATATCAATTTTTTGAGTTTTGTAAAATATATATATATATATACAGATACTATCTAAGCCATTTTCAGTACTTGGGGCATCCTGGGTCAGTGGAAAAACCCAACAAGTACAATTCATGCCTCTCACTGAACGTTTTAAGGCTTGAAATAGAAATGGAAACACTATGCAAGTCCCTGAGGAATGTTAGAGAGATGGACTCCCCCTCAAAGTCTCTCTATGTTAAAGTTAAAGTTAAACTGAGGACGACCACAAACTATTCACCAAATTGCTGTTTTCTTTGCATTTTGCATATGACCAGCTAGTTTTGCTTTATCTATACTGGGTGGATTTGTTTTCTATAAGAAGTTATATAGTCTTTTAAAATATATAATCGTAACAATATCTATGTTACTGGAGAAAAGTCATAAATTTTACAGTTCAAGATGAAATATACTGGAAGAATATATATTTTTGGACAGCATTCTGCCCTGTTGTAAATAATCATGGAGCAGAGGATGGCATATTCTGAAGATAACTTCAGCATTTCAACAACCTGGTTTCCTTCCTGCATTCTACAGTTCTCTTATTTTTAAACACACCTTACTAATTGCCATAGTTTTCTTATTGATTACTCATACTTACACTTCATTTAATTATATATCCCTACATTAGTCATCCCAAAGATGCCCATGCCCACTGGGTAACATGGAAGCTGTAATGCAGTGGCCCCCAACCTTTTTCGAACCAGGGACCGGTTTCACGATTATTTATTCTTCCACGGGCCGGTACCTGAGTAACATGAGACTCCACCACCATCGGGATGGCTCTTCATTCGAAGCCGCCCCCCCCCCTTCGACTAAACTAAGGCACGAGCACCCAAACGCCGCTTTCCAACTGAAAACCCGGAAGCACTTTCCAACTGAAAACCCGGAAGCGCTGTCGAAACAAGATGGTGGCACCCAAGCTTTGCAGTCTGGTAAAAAATGATCCACGGACCGGTACCGGTCCGGGGACCGGTGGTTGGGGACCCCTGTTGTAATGTAATGAATTTAAATGACATCAGATTGGACAAAACTGGATACTAGGGTTGACAATGGCTTTGAGATTTTCCCCCAGCTTTCTGCCATATATATATTGTGCTTATACACACTAACCCTCCACCCCCCCCCCCCCCACTTCTTATACATAACACACACAAACACATCCAATATAGGCAAATCCATAATTACATTAATATATTATATTCTTAATATGCTCTTAACGATTCGAAGTCTCTAGGCTATCCCCCGTGACCTTGAGAACCTCAGTAATGGCATTTAGAGGATCTAAACAGAGTTTGGAACAATCTTGAGCTCAGAAAAATTGCAGGGCAAACTCATCTTTTCCTGCCCTAATCCTAAAGTGGCTTTCACCAGCTTCCTCTGGCACAAGCTGTGCCATTCGGTCCACTGAAAGTGCATGATACCATGAGTGATCTGGATGTTAGGCACAAAAGACCAGAGCCACGTGTTAAGTGCCAATTAAACTGATTTATTGCTCAGACCTATGTACAGGAATCTAGTCAACTAATGGTTAGCATATTTTGGCACTAGATAAGGTTTAGCAGAATTGAAGCTGAGTTGGACTTAGCCATTTGTGCCTATGTAATGACTCTAGTCTGATTCCTCTTTTGCCTCCATCCTCAATTTCTTTCGCTCCTTCTCCTACATACCCTGTCCTTTTCCTGTGGATCATCTAAGGCCACTGCACGTACATAACCCCCCAGTAGTTCCTGGCCACTGATTTGCAAGGCCTTTCATCTTTTGGCAAATGGGAGTCTCAGAGCTTTCCCATTATTCCAAAAAGTATAATCTCTTCCACTTCTATTAGCAAAGTATGACTGAAAAGAGAAGAGGGGGAGAAAACTTGAAAGTGGTCTTTTGAGGTGCCATTTGTTCTGGCATCATAAAGATCCACTTATGAAATAGTGACTGAACAACTACATTCTGTTATTGTAACCCTATAATAAATATATCTTTTTGTATTCATGACTTTGGTGTTCAAGTCTGGTCTACCTTGAAGGCTTTAGCCTGCCTTTATCACACAGAGGGAGTTACCAGTCTGAGGAACTTTCCTCAAATTCCATTCATGCTTGTGCTGAGATTTCTCTTGTCTGATCACTGCCTGGGATGCAGCATATCTTCCTCGAGGTTGTTCTCATAGCTCATTGCATCTGCAAGGCTAATGGTTAGTTTTGAGAAGTCAGTATTGTTAAGTTCGGAGGCGTGGGCGCAAGAACGGAGACAAGGCATCAGTAGTGACTCAACTCTTTATTAAGTGACTTCAGAACAGAGCGAAAATCCTTGGACAGCAGCAGCCCTTTTATAAGGCTGGCTGCTGTCCCATTAACCAATGAACTACATTTAATACCTTTGGTTTCTGTCCAATGGGAACGGCCCGTTGTAAGCCAATCAGGATGCCCGGAATGGACCAATCCCAACTTGCTCTGATGGGCCAATCAGAAAAGCAGGATTTTGAGCCTGCTTTTCTAGCTAGCTTTGTTAACTTTTAATAAGGCGTATTTTATTAGTTCATAACAAGTATACTCTTTGCTGGCTCCCACAATGAATGATATGTGCAAAACAGCACATCACCAAACCTAACTCCTTACCTCTATTTTAAAATGTCTGCAGGACACATCACTCTTTTGGGCTATTACATTGATTGAAGGTTTAAGCAAGTCACTGACTGTGTTCACATATCAGACTAACTTATACATTTAAACATACTTTTTTTCAGCAAGCTTTACAGATTTTGCAAGGCAAAGGGGCTGGGTTCATACATTGCACTTAACCAAAATTAAGCAAATCCACTTTTTAATTTTGTGCAGTATGCTATTTGATCTTTATAAAATGGCCTGAGACTCCAGTTAAACAAACATAGCCTAGTTTATTTACAACAGCTAAATTTATCAATGTCAGCAGCCCCTTAATCTATTTTTCCTAGTAGTAAATTCAATCTCCATCTAATCTTTCTGAATTCTTTTTCATAAGATATTGGCTCTTCCTTCTCCTGGTCACTGATTAGACTTGCATATTGCTGTATTTCTCTGAATCATAAATTCAAAAATACCCAGTAAACAAACTTTTTACGCTCCTGACTCTGAGATGCTGAGTAGTTTGTCAGTCCTTTATTATCTTGAACAGCCTTGATTCTTCTTCCAGTGGCGCGTTTCTTGGCTGTTGCGTTTCTATAATGCCGTTGTCGTCCATTTCGTCCTCGGACCCATCTGTATCGGTATTTCCTCCCGCCCAGTCAGAGTTCCTGGGGAGTTATGTGAGCCGGGTTGCAATCTGGAACGCAACTGATCTATGTGCCATTTCCAGGATTTGCCATCGGCAGTTTGCAAACGGTAAGATCTGGGGCTGGAGAGGTAGGTTATGGTTGCTGGGACCCACAATGGGTCACCGGAAAAGTTTTTAGCATAGACCAAGTCGCCTACCTGGAATTCGCGGCATTTCCCGCTGGAGCCGAAAGGTCTCTCCGGCGTGTAGGCAGGGTGCAATCAGTCGAGGTGGGAGCGAAGTTTCCGCCCCATTAACAATTCAGCTGGGGTTTTGTTGGTGACGCTGTGTGGGGTTATATGTTGAAGCAAGAGGATTCTGTTTAGTTTTTCATCGATGTCCCCTGGATCCATTTTGTGCAGAGTTTTTTTAACAAATTGAACCATTCGCTCGGCTCTTCCATTGGCGGCAGGGAGAGCCAGCGAGGTTGCCATGCGCAAATGCCCTGGTCCGCAAGATATTGTTCGAATGGTAAGGCGGTGAATTGGGGCCTGTTATCCGAAACTAGAACGTCCGGTAAGCCATGGGTGGCGAATAGTTTATTGAGTTTTTTTGTAACTGCTTCGGTGGTGGTGCTCTTCATTCTGTCCCCCGCTATAATGCCGAGCAACGGCTTGTGATCCGTAATTATGGTAAATGATCGTCCATAAACATATTCATGAAAACGTTTAATAGCAGCGACAATAGCAAGAGCCTCCTTATCGAGTTGGCTATAGTTCCTTTCGGTTTTAGATAATGTGCGGGAAAAGAAGGCAACAGGTGCTTCTTTGCCGTTCGGTAGAACATGGCTTAAGATGGCTCCCACCCCGAATGGCGAGGCGTCACACGTGACGGTTAAAGGCAAAGTCTCGTTAAACTGCATTAAGACAGTGTCGGAGGTCAAGAGATCTTTCACTTGCTGGAACGCTTTCTCTTCCCGTTGTCCCCAGACCCAGGAAGCCTTTTTGTCTAACAAACGATGTAAGGGTTCAGCTACAGTCGCCTTCTGAGGCAAGAAGATATTATAAAAATTAATGAGTCCTAGGAAGGCTTGTAGGTCCGTTTTATTCCTAGGTCTGGGGGTGTTTTTGATGGCCGTTATTTTTTTTTTGGTTGGATGGATCCCCCTTTTATCGAGGAGGTACCCTAGAAATTCAACCCTCTCAGTACAGAGTTGACATTTGTCTTGTTTTACTTTAAGCCCTGCGTCTTTAAATTTTTGGAGGACCGCTTTGAGTCGGTTTTCCAACACTTCTCTATTTGGGGCAGCTATTAAAACATCATCGAAATAAGGCACGACCCCTTTTATGCCTTGTAGTAAACGCTCCATCAGGCTTTGGAAAATGCCTGGGGCTACACTCACTCCGAACTGGAGCCGATTGCATTTAAACGCACCATGGTGCGTAACGATAGTTTGGGCCTCAGCAGTCTCTGCGTCTACGGGTAGCTGTTGGTATGCTTGTGCTAAGTCCAATTTTGCAAAGATTTTTCCACCACCCAGAGAATGCAGAAGGTGTTGAACCACCGGTACGGGATAAGCGCTTTGCTGGAGCGCATGGTTTAGGGTGGCTCGGTAATCCCCAAAAATTCTTATCAATCCATCCGGCTTAATGGGTGTTACTATCGGGGTTTCCCAACGGGTGTGATCGATTGGTTCTAATACCCCTTGGGCTATCAATTTGTCCAATTGTTCATTGATCTTAGGTTTGAGCGCAAAAGGCACTCGACGGGGTTTAAGGCGTATGGGCGCAACCTTGGGGCTGAGATTAAACGATATGGGGGCCCCCTTGTACTTGCCTAGTTGCACCGTGAATACGTCCTGGAACTCCTGGACAAGGGCTGTTTCCCAGTCACCGCTCCCGGTCTGGTGTATGCCGGCTAGTTCAATTCCCAACGGAGCGAACCACTGTAGACCCAGCAAACTGGGTCCGTCCCGATCGATGATGGTAAGAGGCAGTGTAGCGGTGCGGTCTTTAAATGAGACTTGGACGTTACGGGAGCCGGCGACGGGAATTCGGTTTCCCTGATAGTCTCTTAATATGATTCTCTTGGTGCTGAGGTCTTGACGATGGATGTCGGGGATCAGTTGTTTGCAAGTCTTCCACGAGACCATGGATAAGGATGACCCAGAGTCTACTTCCATGATGCAAGGGTGATTTTCGATGGCGACCTTCACTCGGATCTTCTTTGCATCCAAAGATGAAGCGTGGCCGATGGTGATGGTTTGGTGCATCTCCTCTCGTCTAGTTGATGCAGGAGGTGCTCGGTTTCTGTAGTGATAGTGGTTCCATTGGTGGTTCGGGCGATCCCGGTTCACGGGCGGGCTGCCCGTGGCTTGGCGGCCATTGTTTTCTCTACGGATTGGACTTGACCCCCACTTGCTCCTGCATACTTTAGCAATATGGCCCCTCTTCCCACAGGAGCGGCAGAGTGCATCGAGGAATTTGCATTCTGCTCGTGGGTGATTTGCCCCACAACCAGCGCATTGACGTGAAGGCTTCCGGCTTCGCTGATCTTGCTGGTCGCATTCAGAACGGAGTCGGTTGACCTCTTCTTCATCACTGTCTGATGGAGACTCGAGGTCTTCATGGTGCGCCATTGTAGCGTGCCTCTCTGGAAGAGGTGAGGCATCCTGGGCAAGTTGGCGGAGCGGTGCGTTGGTGCGGCGCATTCGAGCGGCCGACTTCCTGGTTGCCTCTGCTGCAGTAGCATCAGCGATGGCATCTGCAAGATTGATGTCCCCTTTGGCCATGATCTTGCTCTGAGCTCTGTGGTCATCTAATCCCAGAACTATTCGGTCTCTCATGGCTTCCTCGAGGTTTGAAAAACCACAGAGACCACCCAGGTTCCAGAGATCTGCGATGAAGTCTCCAACACTCTCGCCCTTCCGTTGGTTCCTTTGGTAAAATTCGTGCCTCCGGATGAGAGTAGGCACTGCGGGTGCGTAGTGGGCCCGCAGTATTGGAGCGAGGTTATCCCAATCCATCGTCTTCACCTCTGCAGGTTTTGCAAGTGCCTTTGCCATTTTAAAACGGCAGGCCCGCAATGGGTCAGGAAGACAGCTCGTTTCTTGCCAGGCGAAGCGTCCTTCAGGTTATTGGTCTCCAGAAACATCTGGAACCGGTCTATGTATGAGTCCCAGTCTTCGTTAGCCGGGTCAAATGGAACGGGTGGTATAGCGCCGCTGGCCATCTTGCCTTTGTTGACGCTCTTTAAGCCACGTGCTCTGTTCAGTGCACAGCGAGTGCTTAGTCGGCTCTATTGTCTCCGCATCCCATCCTCGTCGCCAGTGTTAAGTTCGGAGATGTGGGCACAAGAACAGAGACGAGGCATCGGTAGTGACTCAACTCTTTATTAAGTGACTTCAGAACAGAGCGAAAACCCTTGGACAGCAGCAGCCCTTTTATAGGGCTGGCTGCTGTCCCATTAACCAATGAACTATGTTTAATACCTTTGGTTTCTGTCCAATGGGAACGGCCCGTTGTAAGCCAATCAGGATGCCCGGAATGGACCAATCCCAAGTTGCTCTGATGGGCCAATCAGAAAAGCAGGATTTCGAGCCTGCTTTTCTAGCTAGCTTTGTTAACTTTTAATAAGGCGTATTTTATTAGTTCATAACAAGTATACTCTTTGCTGGCTCCCACAATGAATGATAGCATTTTCCCGCTGATGTGCAAAACAGCACATCACCAAACCTAACTCCTTACCTCTATTTTAAAATGTCTGCAGGACACATCACTCTTTTGGGCTATTACATTGATTGAAGGTTTAAGCAAGTCACTGACTGTGTTCACATATCAGACTAACTTATACATTTAAACATACTTTTTTCAGCAAGCTTTACAGATTTTGCAAGGCAAAGGGGCTGGGTTCATACATTGCACTTAACCAAAATTAAGCAAATCCACTTTTTAATTTTGTGCAGTATGCTATTTGATCTTTATAAAATGGCCTGAGACTCCAGTTAAACAAACATAGCCTAGTTTATTTACAACAGCTAAATTTATCAATGTCAGCAGCCCCTTAATCTATTTTTCCTAGTAGTAAATTCAATCTCCATCTAATCTTTCTGAATTCTTTTTCATAAGATATTGGCTCTTCCTTCTCCTGGTCACTGATTAGACTTGCATATTGCTGTATTTCTCTGAATCATAAATTCAAAAATACCCAGTAAACAAACTTTTTACGCTCCTGACTCTGAGATGCTGAGTAGTTTGTCAGTCCTTTATTATCTTGAACAGCACCTAGAAATTATTCCTCCCAATTATGATTGCTATGTCTACTTGCACAATCTAGCCCTTATAACCTTATCTTATATTATAGTTCCATCTATCTCTCAGCTAAAATAACAATTGTTAATTTTTCTGGATACTCACTGCAAAAAAAAAAATGGCTTGGGTGTGGTAGGTAAGCTATAGGCCTACAGTGGCTTACCATTTGGTATAATGTTCAGTACTGTATTGTTAGTAGCTCAGGTTCAGAAACATATATTATGGCTTCTATGCTGGTGAAATTAATTAATGAAATATTGTGTTTTATTTATATTTTCCCTAAAAGTTAATTTGGGACTTTTAAGAGGATTTCAGCAAGTATTGGATAAGTATATTATCTACAAATATTTGGCTAGGATGATATTCATCATCAGGGTTATATTCCATTGGTATTTAGTCCTAATCTTTGAATTTTATTGAAGAAGCAATAGCTTGTGGTCTGTATATTATGGGAAACTTCCAGCCCATAAGAGTACTTGGAGTCTGGTTCACACCGCTATGAGCATTCTTTCTCCAATACTGGATTTTTCTATTGCTGTTCTAAAACAATAGGCTCTTGGTTTCAATTCTCCTTTTTCTCTCCGCAATCTTGAAGGAATATCCCTACTATTTCATTGATGCTACTATTGGCATCCACACGAGCAGAGCAGTTGATATGACAGACTGACTGGATCTTTGATTAAGACTTGCATAAAATTCCTGAAAGTTTTATCTACTCATTGCCAAATGCACGTTTTGAAAAATTAATTTAAATGCTGCAAGTTGCCTACCAATTGTTTTACAAATCCTTCAGGATATTGTAGCAGGCCCCAAAGTGTTCAGTTCCTAAGTCTTGGGGGAAGGGGGTAGAGATTAGTTCCCAAACCAGCCTTTAAAAAAATAAAACCTGGGTTCGCTCTAAATTCAGTTATGAGATGTCCAGGGTAAATGAGTTTCTTCAGAAATAGAAGCCATTTCCTTTTGTTCAGTTTCAGATATGTGGTTGTTAGTGTTGCTAAAAGTTTAAATGAATTCTGATGATGTTAATTCTGAAGGAGACTTTGCACAAGGTGTGCCCATGAATACTGAAACACCTTCCCAGTATTTACACGAATACTGCTCTGGGGAACAGCTTATTTTATTTGTGCTTTGACTTTATAAGGTCACTTAAATTGATATATATGAATGATATATAAGTACAGGTAGTCTTTGACTTACAGCAGTTCACTTAATGACCGTTCGAAGTCACAACGGCACTGAAAAAAGTGACTTATGACTATTTTTTTCACACTTATGACCATTACTGCATCTCCATGGTGATATGATTTACATTCAGGTGCTTGACAACTGACTCACGTTGATGATGGTTTACAGCATCCCGGGGTCATGTGATCTCCTTTTCTGACTTCCTGACAAGCAAAGTCAAGGAGGAAGCCAGATTCACTTAACAACCTGATTAATTTAACAGCTGCAGTGATTCACTTAACAGTGAGAAAAGTCATAAAATGGGGCAAAAGTCACTTAGCAAATTTCTCACTTAGCAGCATAAATTTCAGGCTCAGTTGTGGTCATAAGTTGAGGACTACCTGTAGACATAAGCCAACGAACTGAAGTCATTTTTAAAGAGAAATCTAAGTCAGAATAATTTGGGTCTAGCTGGATTTTCTAAAATCCTCTGACAGCTAACCTAACCCTAACCCATCTATTCTCTGCCTCCCGAGTCCCAGCTGATCGGCTGGGTCTTTTTTGGTTGCCCTGCATAGGAGAACGGAGCTAGAAAGCAGGTTATTGGGGTGGGGAGAGAATGGGATTTTGCAGTAACCTTCCCCTGCCACACCCACCAAGCCACACCATGCCCACCAAGCCACGCCCACAGAACAGGTAGTAAACTTTTTTGAACCCCATCACTGATGCCCATGCACACATAAATCATATTCACTGCCTGTATATGGGATAACCCAGCAATGTCATGCTTCTAGAATCTGGAAAGAATATAATAATGTGTTAGACATGAAATTTCTGGATTTTTTAAAAAAAGATTTTGAAATCAGTTCCCTCATTCCTGTTTCACTTTCAGAGCACATTACAACAGCCTTTGTTTTGCAAAGACATTTACTTTGATCTGGCAGAATCATCAGAACATGACTCCAAGCAATTGACTCCAAAGAGAAATGCCCATGAATAACTCCAAGTTTTTCAAGTTCTCCCACTTCTCAAGCACGATAAACAGATACAAAGGAAGCTGCTTTGTAGAACTCGTAGTTTGATCAGGACTTCTAGACCTGAGTGCAAGACTTTTAACCATTGCGTCACAGACCCATGGTGGGGCAGTAGTGAGAATGTAGTACTGCAGGGGGCGTGCATAAGCGCACCAACGTGCCTACCGTCCCTGTCCTATTGTTTCTCTTATTCTTTTATTTTCTTATATGTACCCATTTCATGTATTCACAACTATGTATACACTTATACTTATTATCTTGTAAACAATTGGCAAATCAAATAAATAAATAAATAAATAAAAATAAATAAATAAAATAACTCACTGCTCACTCCAGGACCATGATGGCGAACCTATGGCATGCATGCCGGAAGTGGCACGCACAGCTATTTCTGCCGGCACGCGAGCAGCCGCATGGAACTGATCCACTGCGCATGCATGCACTCTTCCCCCAGCCAGCTGATTGTCGGGTATCTGCCGCACATGTGCGGGGGGGTGGGGCGCACGTGGGAGGTCACATGCGCAGAGGCGCAGGGTGCATGGGTTAATGGGTACAGACACGCATGCTTTCAGCATGCAACAACGAAAAGGTTAGCCATCACGGCTCTAGGAGTTCGAGTCTGAGTGGCTCAAGGTTGACTCGGCTTTCCATCCTTCCGAGGTCAATAAAACGAGGACCCAGATTGTTGGGAGCAATATGGTGACTATTTAAACCGCTAAGAGAGGGCTGTAAAGCATTGTGAAACAGTATATAAGTCTAAGTGCTATTGCTATTTATCTAGCCAGTTTGGTTTAATTCATGAGAAACATTTGTTTATATTTTCTAAAAAGGGGCACCTCTTTCCTCAGCTTTGTCTGAATTCTCAAGAGTGAGCATGCTTAGAAAAATGAAGGGGGCATAGCAAAGCTTCCTTGAGTGTGCCTGGCAATGTCGACTGGCAACCAAGTATGCGCTGGGGCCCTGCTTCTCCTTGGTTTTTTTTTTTTTTTTTTTGAAAACAATTTTATTGGTTTTTAAAGACAAACAAAACAAACAAAACATAAAAACATCCAGCTTTCTTTCATAAATATACAAACAGTGTGTCGGTTGGTTTACCAATTTTTTGTGCATCCATTTCGTAGTCTCAATTACAGTTACATTACATAATAACTCATATTATCAATCAGAAATTAAATACCTTAGTATCATTATTAAACAATCATTTGACTATAATTTTATTCATACATACTTTGCGAGATAACTATAATTTACTTAGTTTATTTTATAACAAATCATATAATCATACCAAATCTATCCTAAAAACATTTTATAGATATGATATATATATAAAAAAAGAAATATATCTTTATATATTCATTATTTCCTAGAATTCTAGATATTCTATTATTGTATTTTATTATCTAACCATTGGTAGAAAAGGTCCCAAATTTTATAAAATTGTTTATCCTCTTGTTCTCTAATTTCAAATGTCAATCTACTCATTTCAGCACGTTCCAATATTTTCTTAATGATTTCTTCCTGGCCCTGCTTCTCCTTGTTCCAAGTCCAGGAAACTACCTCTAAGAGTGGTGAGTTCGGTTGGCCCCAGTTCGTATTGCACATGAAAAAGTTTTTGCCTACTTTAGATAACACCCTAATTTTACCACAGCAAAATGCAACCACAGCATTTTAGTGACATTACTTTGATAGTGTGGCAATACTTGCCTAGCTTGGCTCACTGTTTCCCAACTGGAAGCTTGTTTCACTTGTCTGGGGCCTTTAAACAATCTTCTGCCAGCCCATTAAGAAAGACTTATTGCATGTAGAGTGCAAAAGTGCAATGAACTAGAGAGCAGGGAAGAGTTTTCTGTATCTCTTTGCTCTTTTCTATATTTCTTTGGAGCCCAGATTTGGTAGCCCTACAGTAAAGATTCCTTGCTCCTGACCCCAGGATTAGTTCAACTCAGGTCATTCTAACATTAAAGCTGCATTCATGTGTAGTTTGAGGGAGACAGTCATGCCCAAATTTTCCCCAACACATCAATCCATGATAATTTCTTTCCTGACATCTCTAAGCTCTCGGGTCGTCTCCTTTCTCAAGGAGGTCTCTCAAATTAAGCCTAGCAGATTCTTCAGACTTTCAAAGTTCTTTCAAAGGAACTCTGACCAAAGGAATAGCTGTTAGTGCAGCAGCAGTACCTGTAACTTTTAAAAGTTTATACTACTTGTGGCAAAAACGGGGGCATGTATAGCTTATGGTCAGGAGTGGGCTTCAAAAATTTTAGCAACAGGTTTTCTGCCCTGTTGCTAGGTGGTTTGGCCGTGGTGGGCATGGCCTAGTCAGCCTCCTGCACCACGATGGGGGTGGGGGACAACCGATTTTGCCCTCCCCAGGTTCCGGAGGCTTTCCTTGAATCTCTAGGAGGGCGAAAACAGCCTCACCAGGCTCCAGAGGCTCTCTGGAAGCTAGAAATGGGCCCATTACCAGCCTTCCCGAAATTCTTTGGAGACCCGTTTTTCACCCATTCCCAAGCCTCCATGCGTACCCTGCACTTACCTGCATCCAAAATGGACCATGTGGGGACTCCTGGGAGCGGCGGAGCGGGGTGGGTGGGGCCAGCCAGGAGTGGGATTTGGGGTTCTCCAAACTGTACAGAATCTTAGCTAGGGGCTCTCCTGAACCCCTGCAAAACCCCAGCAGCCCACCCATGCTTATAGTCCTTTTTTCTATCATTCCTAATAGCCGTTTCTGCAGTTTCTTATTTCCAGTTTTTGTTCTTCCAGGTTTTTGGCTTGCCGTACTGAAGTCTGACTCCTCTTTACTGATTAAAGTTGGATTTCACTACATCAGCCACTATCTCTCAGATCCAATCTATTCTCAGAATAGTGATGACAAAAGAAAACAAGATAACCCCTTTATGATGCCTTGAGCTCCTTGGAGAACACACAAATATACTATAAGCAAATAATTGACTATCACACAGGGAAAGTCTCTTAAATGGTATTGGTCTGTCTGAAACAAAGCTATATCTGGACTACTCAGTGTATGCCAGCTGAGCTGCATTTTGTTCAAACCAAAATTGATTTTTGATCTTTCCTTACTATATGTTCTCCAGGCATTGCTGAATAATTCAGCACAACGCCCTCCATGTCTCTCTTCCTGCCTGTCAATATTGAGCAGCGTTCCTGATGAAACCTGTTTCATTTTCAGTCTGTTGCCTAGGACGTGTTTGCTTCAAACCATCACTTAGCAAACAGGATGCGTCTACTTTTTATGTAGTCTTAAGCCAAGTAAGATTGCTTAATGTAGCCATGAATTGTAGCCAGTGTTGTAGTGGTATTCCAATAACATTGTGTTTTTCTGACAAACTCTGTTCCAAACAAATGAATTACTAGGACCAAAAGCTTAAAAATTTCCAGCTTTCATGGATCATCCTGTCAACATCCAATTACATCTGAATTCTTGGAATGTTTCCTATAGGATGGCATTTTGGTACTTTTGTGCATGACTCACCCCCACATACCTGGCATCTCAAGACTCTTCATAGCTTTTCTGGTCCTTTGGTCCTCAAATGTTTTGAACCATTTTAAGGGCACATTTATTCTCACAGTTGCAAAACTATCGCATTGTTGTTGGCAAACAGCACAGGAAACAAAAGAGGAAAAATTCCAGTTTGCAATTTTAAAATGGATCTACTAAAAATTGCTTAAGAAAATCTATTGAGATGATTCATCCTTCTCTCCATGGTGAATAGACATATTGAAAAGGCCATATTGGGCAGTTGATATTCTATTTCATGGAGACCTTGTGACATTTGATAATGTCAGATGCTTCTGCAGTGATTAATGCAGAAGAGATTTGCAGATCACTTCACAAATGCTACCAATTTTATAAGTCTCTTCCACATTAATAATCTAATTTGTAGAATCCATGCAAGTGGTAATCTAAGCTCATTTCTTCCTGATTTTATTATCCACGTAAAGAGAAATAGCTCAGTAACTAGAGCTCTCTCTTAGTCTTAATCCACACTCAGACATTGTGTCATTTGCTTGGTTTTGGCTTAATGTGTTGGTTGAATCCAATCAAATGCGAGATAGTCAACAAACTATGACTTGGCATGGTATGAAACCAGTTTGTGGACAAATATTTTTCCCATACTGGACTACAGAAGATGTGAAAAATTACAACCATTTCTGTTGCAAAAACTGGACTATTAACCCGAGGTTAGTCATCAGTTGCAACTTTTGGATTGTAGAAACCGGAAGTGGTAGTTATTCTTGGTTCATACAACAAGCTTAGCCTTAATGAAAGTTCAGAATTTGATTAAAGGCCTGTGCAACACATGGAATAGCAGATAGTTGTATGAGAAAGCACAGTGACATACTTTGAAGAGCTGCAGTTTTCTGCTAATTCTGATGTACTCAAAGTAGTACAATTCAGGCATGAAAAGATGTCTCGGCAAGTTTACATGACTTCCAAGATTTAAAAGAGTAATCCAAATTACATCATAAAGTAGAGTAGCTGGAAGTTTGGTTAGCAGACATATAACGTTGAATGATTTGTGGGATAAGAATACAAAATCAGAAATGGAATGGAGTATTATCCTAGCAAAGAGCTTGAACAGGAATGCTGCTTCCAGTAATGTTTTTTTTACAGATTCAATCATGTATTAACATCAATATTATTACATACACCGCAGCAAGGACTTCATTTTCCAAGACTGTGTAGACACTCTGTAAGCAGAGACAAAGGGAGACACCCTACAATCAGATTCTTCTACAGAGAAAGTGTTTAGCTTAGCTTTACAATGCAAGAACATTTATACGTTTAAAGAAAAAATGCATTTTTTTATTCTCAAATAAACATTTTTTTAACTTGGCTTGCATATTAAAAGCCCAACACAACAAAACATTATAGATCAATTATCTAAACTCAACGTCAGTAGAAATACCCATCCCAGAGAAAACTAATATATGTTACAGTGAAAAATCCATTCAGGTAAAATACAGATTGAAAGATTCCCCCAATTCCATTTTTATTTTTAAAATTATTTTATTAATTTTTTTTTAAATTTAATATAAATTTAAAGAAGAAAGAAAGCAAAGTGATAAGAAAGAAAGAAAAAAAGAAAAGAAAAGAAAAGAAAAAAAAGAAAAGAAAAGAAAAGAAAAGAAAAGAAAAGAAAAGAAAAGAAAAGAAAAGAAAAGAAAAGAAAAGAAAAAGATAATATACAGTAGTGGTTTCCAATCTTCTTTACAGTTCTATTTTATCCTCTCTAAGGATTATATCATGGCTATCTTTCTATAATCTACCCTTTCTAATCATCAAAACCCATTAATCACAAGTTCATTTTTTTCACTTCAGTAAAAATACAAAATGGATTTCAAGTCACGAACAAATGTAATTATTGTCTTACCAATAAAAGAGAGCATTTGTAGCTAAAAGTCAAAATGAGGAGTCCTTGGTGTTCTCTGAGGAGTCCTTGGTTATTTTATTACAAATGTTTCATTCCCAAACTAGGTAACATCATCAGTGCTAGTCTGAGTAAAGAAATGACTGCAAGAAAACAACCAAACCAGTGGTGGGATTCAAAAAATTTTTACTACCATTTCTGTGGGCATGGCTTAGTGGGCATGGCAGGAGAAAGATACTGTAAAATCTCCAGTCAGAGGTGGTATTTGCCAGTTCTCCGAACTACTCAAAATTTTCACTACCGGTTCTCCGGTTCTCCAGAACTGGTCACAACCTGCTAAATACCACATCTGAACCAAACTCAGAGAGCATCCAAGGACCTCTCAGTTATTGTCTTTTCTCTCATCAAATCTCTCAATTTTGTCATGTCTGAAAATTTTCCTCTTCACCAATCATTCCTCCACTGTGGATATTTCAGAGTCTTTCCAAGTTAGATAAATTTTCAAAGCATTCTAAAATCCTGCAGTTCTGAGTCCATAGCATCTTAATAACAATAAATTGCAGAGCTTGGGTGCCGTTACAATAAAAGGCCTCACCTGTGGCTCCATAAGCTGCCATCAATAACTGATGAATGAAGCAGAAGGTGGAGCTGTACAGATGGAGCTCTCAAATTTTCAGGAGCTGGAAGTAGTCTTGCACTTTCATCTGTACTAAGTAGATCTGACAAAAGGAGCTTTTATGTCCAACAAGGGCTATAACGATTATGAAATAGTACAAAAAATAATCTTCAGATCCTAAAACTATTACTGGCTGAGCATCTGAGCTTCAGGTAACAACGAGTCCATTGTACTTCATTCAGCTGGTGGTGGGGGGGGAGGGAGGGAAATTGCCTGTCTCCGACCTAAGATTCACAACCAAATGTGGAGTGTGCTAAATTTAGTTTATCTCTCTGAGGATTGGTGCTTGAAAAAGAATAAAACACACACAGAGAGGAGATGAGCAACTGTAGAAACAATCTGTTATGCTTCCTGATTCAAAACCTTATTATACTCTGCTTAAAAGCTTGCTCAGGGAAGTAGGGAATTGAGATATACATTAAACAACTGACAGAAATGTGGTTGGTGCTGTTTGTAGTGGGATTTTAAAAAAACAATTTTGTAAAATGGTCTGAATTATTGCGGCCCTTACAAGAGCCATAAGGTGCTGAATCCCATCCATCAGGTTAATTAAAATATTTTTATGACTTCTGTATAAGTTTATTAATGGAATGTCAGCATTGCTTTCAAAAAACGGTGAATTGAAATAGAATCTGATAGCTTCCTAATGTTTTTGGAGGATTTTAATAATAATACATGCCGCTTTGGTGGATAAAAATACAGCTTTATTTTGTTATAATCTAAGGTAAACCAGTCTTTTCTGATATGCTACAAATCGGGAGAACAGGATTGAAGTTGATATGTTTTCCTTAAGATTGTCTGGTAACTGGCTCAAAACTTCCTCTGAATATTCTGAAAGATTTTATGCAACCACACGTACTGTAAGATTGAAGCTGTGTGTCATAAAATTTGTGGCAGAGTAATAAGCAAATTCAAATTGCATATGATTCTTTCCTATCACTGACAATTATTTTGCTTCAAAGCAGTAGATGTAAAAAAAAAAAAAAAGAAAAAGTAATAAGGGAGGGAAAACTAAGAAAGATAGGGAATCTCACATAAACAGAATAAGAATAACCAAAAGAAAACGGACCCCTCATTGGATTTCATAGCAAGTTTGTTTAAAATGAGCTAGATCAGTAAATATTTCGTTTGTTTTATGAATCTGGCTATTTGGTCAAAGTAAAGTCTCCCTACAATGGGCAGTGGGGCTAGAACCAGAGATGGTATTCAGCAGGTTCTGACCAGCTCTGGAGAACCGGTAGCGGAAATTTTGAGTAGTTCAGAGAACCGGCAAATACCACCTCTGACTGGAGATTTTGCAGTATCCTTCCCCTGCCACGCCCACCAAGCCACGCCCACAGAACCGGTAGTAAAAAAAAATGAATTCCACCACTGGCTAGAACATCCCATGATAATCAGTGTGTGATCTGACCATGACAAAGGAGAAACCCTGAGAACTCCCCCAATTTCAGATTATATAACTACTGCTCCGACAGGAACATCGGGTCAGATGTTTGACTAGTGTTCCATGTTGGGCTCTGGATGATCTGTTCTAGTGTAAACTTGCCAGTGGAATAACAGAACTAGTAAATTGTTTGGTCAAACTTTCCACTTCAGATGGTGCATTCATGCTAGTCTTTACCAAAATAACTGATATTATTTTATCCCTGGAAATTTTAAAATACCAAATTACTATATAGTGTGGTCTCAGTCTTTCTGTTGGCAAACTGCCTCTGGCAGGGGTGAAGATAAGTTCAGATTTCTCAGGGAGTAAAAGTTCTATGAACAGCATTGCTCTTGTTTAAATTCGTCTGAACTCATGAAGTCTCTACCTGATTTGGTTGTTCAGACTGCTCATTTCCTCTGATGCTGTTTAAGTATAAATGAGGAACTCTATAAGTGTCCAAAGTAAATAAAATCTTATAAAAAGAAATGGTTATGGGGGAAAAGTTGCAGACATTTTTAAAAGCACTATACATCAACTGAAATCAATCAACTGAAATGGCATAAAAGCACCTGTAATAAAATAAATAGATTTCATTTAGAAGTGCTACAAGACACTTGAGAGAGAATACAAAGAAAAGCTCTTCTTTAGTAATTATTTGAAAGGCATTTCTATGTTTTCATGATATCCCAGAGATGTAACCTCTTGAGCTGTGTGTGCAAGAATTATATCAGAGTTCCTATTAAATTAAATATTGGGTAATTCCCTCTGAGCCAAATTGTCTGGCCATCTAAGATGGAATGGGAGTTGTAGTCATTATATAATTTTCAAAAGTTAAAGCCAGGAAAACATTGAGACAGGGCAGTATTAACAGATAACAGATAATCAGAATTGGAAGGGACCTTGTAGGTCATCTAGTCCAACCCCCCCCCGCCCAAGCGGGAGACCCTACACCATTTCTGACAGATGGGAGTCCAATCTCTTCCTGAAAGTCTCAAGTGATGGCGCTCCCACAACTTCCGAGGGCAAGCTGTTCCATTGGTTGATTGTTCTCACTGTCAGAAAGTTTCTCCTTATTTCCAAATTAAATCTCTCCTTGTTCAGTAATGTCCACAAGTACCACATTCCTTATTCTGCAGAGCAATGTTGGCCCTTGTTCTGCTTACTTGGCTTCTGTTTTTTGACTTGATAGTGGCATCCCATGCTGAGACCATTTTTTAAAATATATATCCCAAATGAAGACTTTAGGAAAGTGTGTTCCAAACTAGAGGAAAAAAAATGTAGGCTTTAAGATACCTTTGCTCTAATTCAGTATTGTCTGATGAAAGAGTGAAGAATTCAGAATGAAAACCTAACATCCATTACAGTATTAAACAATGGCATGGTGTTAAAGTTGTAATTTCCTACTGTTCTGAGGAAATACTGCCCTCCGGACTCTCTTTCCCCCTATTAATGACAACTTCTATCATTGTCAGTAACACATCTAGAACAACAGTGATTGTGATTACCTCTCGAAGGACACAGTGTTTTTATTCTCAGCTTCTACAGGTTATCTGAGGCCAGGGATTTGGGGCCAGGGACAAAACGAGACAAATTCTTAGCAGCAACTCAGGAAGTTCACCTGATTTGGGCAAAGGGAATACCCAACAACTTATTTTATGTGCCTGAAGGCAGCCTGTTACCAGCGGTGGGATTCAAAAAAAATTTCCACCGGTTCTATGGGCGTGGTGTGGCTTGGTGGGCGTAGCTTGGTGGGTGTGGCAAGAGAAGGATACTAACCTGCTTTCCAGCTCCGTTCTCCTGTGCAGGGCAACAAAAGAAGACCCAGCCAATCAGCTGGGATTCGGGAGGCAGAGAATAGATGGGGGGTGGGGCCAGTCAGAGGTGGTATTTTCTGATTCTCCGAACTACTCAAAATTTCTGCTACCGGTTCTCCAGAACTGCTCAGAATCTGCTGAATACCACCACTGTCTGTTATACTAAGGATAATAAAGGGAATTAGCTTTGATTGGTTGCATAGTCAGCGAGATGTTTAGACTGGATTTAGCATTTTTATCCACCTATCGACTTCTTCCCATCTAGCTATTATTGTCTACTTGGGATAAGCACGCATTTGTTTTTAATAATTTTAAAGGTATTATCGCAGGAGGTAAGCTGTTTTATTTTTGGTTCTGTTATTTCTGATTCTGGATGATCTTTCCAGGATTGGTACATTCTTTTCAGAGATCTTTTTCTTGTTGAACTTGATTTATAATACTATATCATTATTTCTTTGTTTTTAATCTCTATATTTTTGTGATGGGTAAACACCTTTTCTTCCATAGTTCTATAGCTGCTGACCGTGGTTTCTCAGCCAACAGTCCTGAGCCCTGTAACTGATATTGGTATCTGGAATGTGGATTACCACAATTGTATTTAACACAAATAATGAAAGCCTGTAAACTACCATTTATTACACATTGTTTTAGCCAAGTCTTACCATCTATATTGTCCATATGATCACACTTAACATCAGACATTGCTCCAAACATATTATAGAACACATTTGTCAAACTATTAGAAACATACACCAAGGTTTGAATTTCATACATGCCAAGGTTTAAATTCAAGCCCCTTTCTTTCTGCCTTTTCAATGGAATCAATAGACTTTGGGCTATTTTTTCTTACTCTTGAAAGTCAAAAATGTTTCCATGATGCTTTGAATGCTGGCTTGAAAATTTCTGACTAGACTTTACACAAAGTAGTTCCTAAATACTAAATACCAAATTTAAAGGCATCACAAGAAGTGAAAAAAGTGGTTCAGCATCTCATATTTTCCACCAGCATTTTCTTTTCATCAGTGCTAGAGCCCATGCTCTACAAGGGCAAAATCACAAATTCAGTATCCTTAGAAAATATCTATCTATCTATCTATCATCTATCTATCTATCTATCTATCTATCTATCTATCTATCTATCTATCTATCTATCTATCTATCTATCTGACAAAGAACACTCTGGAGATCCCAGCTAATTAGAATTAACTATACAAACACACTGCCTGTTTTACACATTATAATGAATGATTATGATTTGTTTGCTTTGCAAGTCACAATTAGCTGGGTTCACATATCAACCAAGTCAACCACATCACTATTTATATGTGAATCCAGTCAGCCTGATCAAACAAAGGTAGTTTTCTGCAATTGGGAAAAGAAGAAGCTGCATTGTGCTGAAAGCTTCAAGTGCAATGCAAACTCAAAAGACTGGGCTTTCAACATAGGCTATTTCTGAGCAACAGAAGGTCCTCAACCTTTTCTGACTCTGACTTTATTAGCTATATTGCAAAAAGTGGTGGGAGAGCAGGTTGTCTTTGGCAAACAAAATGCAAACAACCCCCACCCTTGTTTTTGTAATTTAGATAGGAACACTCAAATTCCCCTTAGGAAGCCCGTTTAAAATCACCAATGAAGCTGCAGACAATATTAATGTGATGATACAATTTTCAGTCTGTAACAGTTTGTGTAATACAGGAATAATTTTTTTATGGGAACATGTTTGAAATCCTTGTAGAGCAGCTACACTTTCCATTGATAATATACATGAAATCAATTTGTTCTGTTCCCAATTAGATTGTGTTTGAAAAACAAAGCATCTATATCACCGCTGTTCTCTTTCAAACACATAATTTATAGTGTCTTTCCTTTTTTAAAACAATGGGGTTGGACAGGAAAGGACGGGAGATTATGTTATGAGTTTGGGTTCCATAGGCATTAAGTAAATGGTTATGAATTGGTATGCTTGTTCATAATTTACTGCAAGAATCTAAGAGCTCTGATGGATCAGACTATTGCTTGCATTGTCAAATGCATTATTTCTTACAAGAGCCAAACATATGTATTAGGAAGCAGAAGACAACAATGAAACAAAAGCCATCTTCAGCATCTAGGATTTACAGCCATAATATACATTTCAAAAACTCAGCAACACTATCTTATATTTACTGAAAAATGGGGCATACTGTTGACCTAATTGAGTATTGGTATCAAAATAAAGAGTGATGTATTGTACTTACTGTTATCGCATAGGTCTCCCTGCAACTGAGCTATCCTGTTCACGTGGACATCCTGACTCTGTGGACATTGTAGGAGGAGAGCTCTGCTAGTCTATGGTATCAAAACCTTGGAAGTAGCTGTTTTGACCAAGGCTTCCTGAGACACCAACAAACACACGTTAAATCCAAAACCCTTTTATTTTAGTTCAACAGCTGTGAATTATCATCATTCACAGCCCGTAATGAGTCTCAGCCAGTTATAAATAGTCCTAATGAAGTCTGCCAAAGTCCTTCGGGAGAAGTCTGATAAGAACTCACCTTTATCTTTCTTGAAGTGCTGCCAATGACTGAAGTACCAATTAATCTTTCAAAACCAAATGGAGCACAAATTCACCAGAGAGCTTTCAGGTTCCAAACTGACCAGAGCAAACAGCATTGCTTCCTGCAATGGTTCCTGTCCACTTTCACTTCCTTTATATCTTATGGGAGGGGCAATCACCTCCAAGCCTTACTCCCAAGTCACCCCTTTTGTATTAACTGCTCTTGCCTTCTGGCAGCTCTGTGAACACACGCACTGGGTACAGGCTCTCCTTGTTCCTCTGCCTCGCTGCTGTCAGATTCTGGAGGCTCCGGAGTCAGCACATAACTCCCAGATGGCCCTGGCCCCATCTCTGTATCGTACACAGGACCATCGTCTGAGTCCTCCCCAGACTCCCGGACTGGCCCATGTTCTTCCCCACAGTCCAATTCTGCTGCCGTCTCTGCAGGCTGCTGGCAGAACCACAACAGTAGTCTATCAGCTTTAAAATTCAGCTGCCACATTTTTTTAAAGAGAGTTGGAGGAGTTGAAACGTTCAAGGTTATCCTGCATGTCATATTAAGAAATTCCAGTGGCAGTTAATTGGTTCTCATGATTTATGAAGTATAGAAGTGGGAGGAGAGAAGGGAGGAGAGAAGGTGAATTCTGTGTAACTCTCGAAAATAATTTCCTTTGACATGCCAGTCTTGGAGTGATTGATATCATAGATACTTTCTGGATGCCTTACGTAGTCTTGGTTAGTTAGACAAGACTATAGACAAGCATGGCTCTCCACTTAGAATCAGAACTGACTTCTTTTGATTCTCTGTGTGGAAATCACTGTATGCATAGATTTAATCCATAATACATGGATGTCTACGAACACAGCTGATAACATGGCCCTGTTCACTGATAAAACACATAATCCTCCTTCAAAGGATGCTTGGGTGAATGAAATAGCTACTGATAAACTGTGAGACCCGATGTAGATATCATAGCTGATAGCACTTGTCCAAGGAGTCTCTCCTCCATTCATGATCAGATTTAAAGACAAGGAGATTTAGTGACATATGTAAGGCAAGTCACTGAAGGCTCTTTTTTATCATGTTCTATATTTGTTATCTTATTTTACATTCAGGAAATCTCCCATAATTTGTACTTTCAATTTGGATAGTGTTCCAGTCCTGTAATTGGTTTGATTGATACTTTCTGTACCTTTCTGGGTCCATTACAATAGACAGATGAGCTACAGTGTATCTACTGAATTAGAACTCCTTGCAATAGTCTAAATATAACTTTAGATTTCTCCTACCTGATGCCTTTCAGCTGTGCTAGATAGTCCATGGAATTACAGGACCTGTCCAACACACATAGAGGGAAATGGGAAGTCCACTTTATATAATGAAAAAGTAAAATGAAGTTGCATTTTGACTATTGCAAACAGTTTATTACATACATTTAAACAATAACTACTGGTCTCTCCATCCTCATTGAAAGAGAACAGCAAAAGGTTATATATTGTGATGCTGGCTATTTTTATTCCCAATTGCATTTTTACAAGTTTCTGTTATTACAAAGCCAGACATGATTTGCTTTAAACTCCTCACTCTGAATTTCTCTGCACCTGTTATATCTTTTTGCCATTTTTATGAATATCCCATAAACCTGGCTGGACTATTTATGTTATCTGGGTAAAGGACAGTGAAAGCACCCCTGTGGAGAGAAACAGCTTGCTGGCTGCATGTGGGCACAGCTGCTGTGCTATACATAACATCTGTCCCACAAAATGTTTTCAATTGGCACCAGGTCTTTTGTTTTTAAATTACAGTGGAATCATCCAATGGTCTTGGCAACATACAATTTCCCCACCATGTGAAACATAAAGAGAGGGGGGGGGGAGAGAGAGAGAGAGAGAGAGAGAGAGAGAGAGAGAGAGAGTATTAAATAGTGGGAGGGATGTATGTCAATATTTAATTTGGCTTATACTTTCTGAAATTCTTAAAGCAGGCATTATCTCAACAGCTTTCTTTGACATTCTTTTTCAGCATGGTCTTGGACAAGGTATTGCCACAGCCAGTCCTAAATATCGCCTCTCAGGGACAGAAATCGTCCCCCAGAACTCCTAGAGTGAGGGTGTCAAACTCGCATCGTCACGGTGGTGTCAAGTGATATATTGCGACTTTTTCCCCCTTTGCTAAACTGGGTGTGGCTATGGCCAGTGTGTGACCCACAGGCCACGGGTTTGACACCCCTGTACCTAGAGGAGGTCCATAGCTTCTTTTTAGTCCTCTGTAATGATCATCCATACAGCAGAGCCATGTTTTATTCCACGTTTCTCTGAGTTTTGAAATCAGGAGTTCTTCCAATGAGCTTGGGAGAGGAGCAAAATGGCACATAAGTCAAGTAACTAAATGAAACGTTACCTCATATTCAGGAGCTAATAATAAAAGCTAAAGCAGCTGATAAGAGCTGACCATTCTGCGACAACTTTTCTTTTCTTTTCTTTTTTAAAGATTTTTATTTTTTAAGACAAACATATAGACAGAAACATAAAAACATAAAACTATCTTCCAATTATATACATACTGTTGTGTCTGGAAGGATGGGTCCAAGAACGGAGACAGGCTCAGAAAGTAATTACAGCTCTTTATTAGTGACTTCAGATCTGAGCGAAATGCCCTAGCCACAGCAGCCCCTTTTATAGAGCTGGCTGCGGCTATACGGCCAATGACAGAGGTTTAAGCTTGCCGCGCTTGGTTAGCCCAATTGCGGCAGCCCGTTTACCAGCCAATCGGATCAGTCCGGAGTGACCAATCACGACCCGCTGTTAGCGGGCCAATCCGCTTTGCAGGCTTTCAAGCCTGCTAGTCCGGAACATATACAGTGTGTCAGTTGATTACAAATCTTTTGTGCTATCCTTTCATAGTCCTTACTCACAAATTGCATAGATTCTCAAATTGTCAATCTAGCATATGCTTATATATTTATCAGTTATTAATCTTTCGTTTGACTAAACTATTATTCCATCATTTTATACGAGATATTCTAGATTTTATTATAAATTTATATTATACATTCATCCAATGGTTATATATTTTATATTATATTCTATATCAATCTACTGATCTTCTATTACAAAACTTCCTAATTTGTTTCATTGCCATGTCTAGCCATTGATAAAAATAAGTCCAATATCGTATAAAATTGCTTATCTTCTTGTTCTCTAATTTCAAATGTCAAATTATGGACTGTGCTGAAATGAGAACTTTTCTTATTGTTTTTATCATTGCATCTTCCTTAGTTAGGAATTCTCATTCTCTTTGGTTCTATGAGTTTGTGTGACCTCTCCATCCTCATCTCCCTCCCACCCCAAATAAAAGTAATGACTTTATAGTGAGTTAGCATTGGACATGTATCAATATGCCATTTCCTTTTTGTAATATAATTTTAATCTACATATGAAATGTAATAATAATGGTACCACAGCTTTATCAATTAAAACCATTCACATTGGAAATAAACTACATAACATTCAAATCGAAAAGCATATTTATCAATGGGAGGGATGATTTTTTTGGGGGGGGGCACTTTGTTAAACATGTTTAGCATAGTCTTTGAATTTGGGATTTTACGGCTATTCCTTCACTTACAACCAAAATTGACCCCAAAATTTCTGCTGCTAAGCAAGATAGTTGTTAAGTGAGTTTTGCCCCATTTTATGACCTTTGTTGCCAAAATTGTTTAGTGAATCACTTCAGTTGTTAAGTTAGTGATGTGGTTGTTAAGTGAAACTGGTTTCCCCATTGACTCTGCTTCCCAGAAATTCATAAAAGGTGATCACATGACCCTGGGACACTGCAACCATGCGGCCAGTTCCCAAGGGTCCGAATTTTTGATCACTTGTGGATTATCCAGAATGTTGCTCTGCAGTGATGCTGCTTAATTCTTGATAGCTGTTTACAGAAGATAGCAGAATATCTGCTTGATCCCTTAGCTTTTACCTTTGGGGTTTTATAGGCTTCTTATTCTCTATGCTATTTAAAACTGACATGAATTTCCCCAGGCTGTTTAACTTTACTGTAATCATTCTGAGATTTAGGAAGCATGGCTATCAAAATGTTGATGCAATGCAGCTCTACTTTTGTATCAGATCCCGGTAATGCAGTGAAGATGCTTTAATCCATTTATTATTGTTGATTGATTCATTTATTTGATCAAATGTATATAGCACCCATCTTACCAAAGAAGACTCTGGGAAACAAATGAGTAAAATGAATATATATATATATATATTTGAAGAATAGGTTGACCCCCTCTTTTTGGGCTCCTTAGATATTGGAACACTGCTAATCATGTCTCCCTGAATCCTTCTTTTCGTTAAACTAGTCATACCCAATTCCTGCAACTGTTCTTTATATGTTTTAGCCTCCAGTCCCCTAATCATCTTTGTCGTTCTGCTCTGTATTCTTTCTAGTCTCTCAACATCTTTTTTAATCCCAGCAATCAAAACTGGATGCAATATTCCAAGTGTGGCATTATCGAAGTATTATAAAGTGGTACTAACACTTCACGTGATCTTGATTCTACCCCTCTGTTAATGAATCCTAGGATGTTTTTTGGTGGACCAGCCTCTGAAACACTGAGTAAATTTAAAAGATGCTATCCATGATCTCATTTGCCTGGTAAATGTATTTTTAAAAAATCTTATATTTAGGTTACTGCATTCTGTTGGAGAGATCAGCTTTTCTCTGAATAATTTCCAGAAATTTTAGAGGCAACTATGGTAACTCAGGGATACTGGTTGGAACTGGGTGTTATGATTGCATTATGCCAGTACTGGATCATCTTCATGGGATGTCAGTCCACCACTGTAATAGAATGTATGGATGATCTTGAGGGAAAAGAGAAGGAGATACTGTACAAAAACCATCAGTCAACAGAAGGTGGAGCCCTCAAGGGCTTAAAAGTTATTGCAGGCCTTGCTTAACAATGGCCATTCAGGAATGGACTTTGTTGGTTGTAGCTTCATAATTATAGAATAATCTGCTCAGATTTGCCTGTTGCCTAACTTACCTTTTTGACCCAAGGTGAAACCTTTTTCATTTCTCTTTTCCTTCTAATGTCCATGCAATTTCTCTGTTCTAAAGAGATTTGTTATTTCTCTGGTGGTTTTACCTGCTTATTTTATTTTATGGTAGAGATTTTCCTTTGACAGTATAATTTTACCTTTTTAATATGCATTTCTACATGTGTTGAGGGATTAATAATAGGAACACATGGCCATGTGCTACATTTGTCTCAGTAAGTCACAAATTGGCAGGCCTATTTTATCTTCTTTTTAATGCTAAGTCATGAAGACAATGGAACCATTTCCTCCGTTCCAAATATCTTGCTAATTTGTTTCCATTAACTAAAATAAAGAAATCCTTATTTCAATTACCCAGTTAGATTTTGGCCTTTAAACTTCATTTTAAGCATTTGGTATTCTCATTTGCAGCTAGGCCAGTTAGTAATTTTAGGGAAGACCTTAACGTTTATTTATAACGTCTAAGATAGATAGATAGATAGATAGAGAGAGAGAGAGAGAGAGAGAGAGAGAGAGAGAGAGAGAGAGAGAGAACACTAGGAATACTTCCATTAGATAATTGAAAATTGCAGATCAGAAATATTTTAATATTTACAATTATTTGGAAAGTAAAACAAAGCCAAACTGTACAAAACAAACACCCAACCACAACATTTACATTGTTTAAACTTTAGAATGGTAAGCCTTCATATATGCAATACCCATTTTTCTAAGAAATAAATGCATAAACTATTCCAAAGTTGAGAGATGCTCAGAGTAGCAGCAAAGGCATCCACATAGGTGTGATGATTATCTAGGAATGAAGAGACCTAATTTTAAATCAGGCTTCAGTAATGGAAACCCACTGACTGACCTTTGGATTGGTCACTCTTTTTAGCCTAGCCTACAGCATGGGATGGTTGCTGTAGGGATAAAATGGAAATGCTCCTTAGAAACCCACCTTGAGCTCCTAGAAAAAGCCTGTGATACAAATCTAGCCATTCATCGTTATAAAAATAAGTGAACATGGCATCTTTAATTAGAGTTACGCAGAGGCAAATATGTAACACCCACTCTCAGTTAAGAACCGTGTACCTATTGGGCTGGTCATTGTGTTTCAGAAATGATGGATCTGCAATGGTTTTGTTCATTATCAAAAGCAGCATCTGTTTGCTTCAAAAACTCCCATCCCTTACTCTAATAGGGATCAGAGGAACACATTAGCAACCAGGACCTTTAGACAGCTGACGTAGTTTGTTCCTTGAGAGATGTGCCTTAGATGAAAGGTAGCAAGAGAAGAGTTTTTAAATTTTCTCTTCCATCGAAAATGGTTAGGGTCTACATTTGAGCAAGGAATGCTTGGTGACTACATCAAGACAGATTAAATAAAAGCTTCCCTACATTTTGAATAAATGGTACAACTAGAGATGGTGGAATATTAATTATGTGAATGCGATTATGTTTTCTACTCATGCAAATAACAACCACAGGACCTCTGGGACAAAAAAAATCCAATCCTTTCCTGGTGTCATCCAGACAAAAAACCTTCTCTTTCAAACTGGTTTGTGCATTTGTCTCTCTGAAGCTGTTGTACATTTTACAAATTTCCAATCGCATAAATGGACACTTCCCTTAAAATGCAAACAGAATAGGACCCAGGAAGATTATGTATCATTAGGCTGTTCAGCCAGCCCTGCCGATGCTGTTTACATAACAGGAAATGATGCATATTAATTGCCTTCACATAATTAACCCAATTTCAAGCTTTACTCTGAGACACTCTTCACAGGAGTCCTATGTTAGTGAAAATATATTTAATGAGGAAATTGACCTCTGGGGGGCACATCCTAAAGTACAGGTAGTCCTTGACTTACAATAGTTCATTTATTGACCGTTCAAAATTACAACGGCATTGAAAAAAGTAACTTATTATTGTTTTCACACTGTGATGACCCAGAGTGGAATACAAAATAAACACAGTCACAAAAACAGATGAAGCCCCTTTTAGTCCTTCACTTTGCTGCAAAGCTCCAAATATCCTTGACTGGAGACAAAAAAACTCCCCTACAAGCAGTTACAAAAAGGAGGAAATGCCGTTTAAATTAAAAATGCCTATAAATTAGAAAGAGTAAAAATAATTCAAACCACACTGAAGCAATTAAGGGAACCAGCCAAGATAAGGGCTTGAAGACGTCCACATATATTGGGACACACACTGGGAAGGACGCCAAACTCAGAGAGGAACGACAGACTAGAGATAATTCCACGCTTTGTTTCCAGCACTGGCCCATACCCATGTCTGTCCTTTTGACCAGTTCTCACAGCTGCAGCCCATGAAGGGGATCAAGGCCCTTTCCTCCCTCGTAAACCATGTCATTCACATCTCTCCCTTATCCTCTCCTCCCTGCGTGCCCTAGTGGAGAGGGGATGGGCTTGGGTCTTCCTCTGACTGCCCAGCCAGCCTCTGCCCTTCCCCAGCCTCCTCCACAACCTCTGGAGCCACACTTCCACTCCCTGTTGGCTGTTCCTCCTCTCCCTCGGAGTCAGTCTCCAACAGGGGCATGACACACACTTACAACTGTTGCACCATTCCCCATGGTGATGTCAAGTAGTCAAAATTCAGACACTTGGCAATTGGTTCATATTTATGATGGTTGTAGTGTCCTGGGGTCATGTGACTCCCTTTTGCAACCTTCTGACAAGCTAAGTCAATGAGGAAGCCAGATTTACTCAACAACCATGCAGTGATTTACTTAACACCTGCAGTGATTCACTTAACAACTGTGATGAGAAGAGTCATAAAATGGGGCAAAACTCATTTAGCAAATGTCTCACTTAGCAACAGAAATTTTGGGCTCAATTGTTGTCGTAAGTCAAGGATTACCTGTATGTGTCCTTGAATATCAGGGGGGAGAACCGAAAACCTTCCTAACATTATTGAGATTCCAATGGTGAGGGACACTGTATTTCAAAGTCAGGTGACCTACAGTTTTCCTAGAGAAGACAATTAGATCCCATGTCTAAAAGTCAAAACCTGGAAAAAAGAGAGAATTCGTATTGGGACTGCATTAATGCATCCCCAGACTTCAAGAACCTGCATAAGCTGGTCTCCCACTTCTGATTCTTTTGACATAAAGAATACTTAACTGAAACCATACTTGTACAGGAAGAGCATTGATATATACAGAATATGCCTTACTGTATAGCAGACACCTGGGAGACACCTGAGGGATGGGACTGAGGGAGGCAGGGCCGAGGCGCCCTGAACTTTGTTTGCTGGCAGACGTTTTATTACCCGACTAGGTAACATCAGATGTTACCTAGTCAGGTAATGAAACGTCTGCAAGCAAACCACCAAACTCGGATTCTCCCCCCCGGTCCTTGAAAAAGTGTTTGTGCTTGAAACTGGTCCCTGGTACAAAAAGGTTGGGGACCACTGGTATAGCATACATTTCTTCTTTCCTCATATAGCTCTTTAGTAGCCAGCAGGGTCTGGTTCACTTTTTCTGCCAAAACAATTTCCAAGAGGAAGATGAAATGAACTCTGTGGATAAGCACCATTTAGCTGTTCTTAAGGGCATTATTACAAAACCTAAGATTAATTTAACCATTCAAGATCACTTCTGCACAAAACAAAGCACGACTACATATCTGGCCTTTAAGATCGTTTTGCTGTTATTTCATAGAGATTTAGTGAAGATTTCCACTATGAACGATGTATTTGTAATTAAAATCTTTTCCAACATCCTGATTAATATGTTTTTTTCCCAAAAACAAAAAAAAAATTGTTTTACAAGGACATGTGCATGATTGTATGCCTTTAAGTAAAGGGGTAAAGAGGCGGTTGGAAAATATAATAATAATTCATTATTTTCATATAATCATGCCATTACTAGTAATGTCTGGATGCGATTCCTGGAGCTATGGACAGAATGAATAAACTGCCACAATATATTTAGCAAATGCTAATGTGCAAGATAGGCTGCGACAAAAACAGGTCAGGCAATATATCTCCCCTGGGGGCCTATGGCTGGATAACAGATAATTTATAAGAATGAAAGAGGGCTTCTTTCTCTCCTCGTTTTAAAACCAAACAGTACATTGCTAGTTTATTTTTAATTTCCAACTTTGGATGCAAATACACTCATATTCTCAACAAGCCACTTTCTGTGCCTTTTGCCAGTCCTCACTGGCAGGGTTAGCCCTGCCTGGTTTTTTGTCTCCTGTTCTCCATCTCCAGGTGGTTCGTTTATTTGAAAAGGGAGGCAGCCCTATTTGCGAAGCCTGGGTGATGGCCAGAGGCAACTCTGCAACCCAGATGTCCCTTTGCTGCCTATGATTCCAGTCAAGGCTGGTTCACCATTTAAACAGTCAGATGTGTCTCATCGCTATTCTACCATGCTCTGTAGGGATGGAATTGGAACTACTGCCTTTCAGAGAACAATGTAATACCTCTTCTGAAAGCAGCAGCTAAGGAATCATGTATGTATGTATGTGTGTATGTATGTGTATATGTATGTATGTATGTGTATGTGTGTGTGTGTGTGTGTGTGTATAAAATATATATATATTTATATATATATAAAGCCTGACTCACAGACGAAAACAATACAGAAGCCTGACGATGGCAGATGAGATTCTGCCGAAACGTCGCTACAACTTTAAAAGCACAACTATAATGACGTGGGAAAATACCCGAACAAAGCTGAATACCATACATACATACATACATACATACATACATACATACATATACCAACTACCCAAGGATGCATAAGGAAGGAAACATTTCTCTTAGTTGTTTCCGCTACCATTTGGCTCATTAGTTATATTTGTCTGGCACACTGAATCATTGATTAGACAATGGATTTTAGCTTGTATGGTGAGTTTATGGTTCAATGTGTCATGCAAGCTTTAGAAAATCAGGTTAATTAGTAAAGCATGCATGGTTTAATTGGTTATGGATAAATATGGCAATATTTTCTTCCACTCCTTTATTTAGGAATCATTAACGAACTGGGTCTCATAGGGATGGATATCATGCTGTATATAGACAGCTTGCATTTACTTATTTATTTAACTACCAGTCCTGGATTAATTACTAGCTTGCTTCCTACAGGGCTTCTAGATTTTTTTTAAAAGAACTGCAATAGCCTTATTCTTTTCTCTAGCTTCTTTAATAGTAATATATTTATTTATTTATATTTCATATTTCTAAACCACTCATCTCCCTCAAAAGGGGGCTCTGGGTGGTGTACAATATAATGTAGAATGGAACCGAACCAAAATGAATAGAACAGAACACTTTATTGGCCAAGTGTGATTCGACATATAAAGAATTTGTCTTCGATGAATAACCTCACAGTGTACATATAAACAGCAAACAATAGATCATAGGTCATAATCATAGTTACAATAATTAATTGTAAATTACAAACAACAATAGATAAATCATAAAAAACCAATAGGAGTAGTAGGAAAGGTGAGAAGATGAGAAAAGTTGAGAAATAAGACAGTGTTGTAGGAATTCAGCAGAGTGATGGCATGGGGGAAAAACTCTCTTTATTTATTTATTTTATTTATTTATTTTATTTATTTATTTGATTTGCCAATTGTTTACAAGATAATAAGTATAAGTGTATACATAGTTGTGAATACATGAAATGGGTACATATAAGAAAAATAAAAGAAGAATAAGAGAAACAATAGGACAGGGACGGTAGGCACGTTGGTGCGCTTATGCACGCCCCTTATGTCTGGTTGTTTTGGCATGCAATGCTTTATAGCAGCATCTTGAGGGGAGAAGTAGAAATATATTATGAACAGGATGTGAGGGGACTATAGATATTTTCTCAGCCCTCTTTCTGGTTTGTGCACTATACAGATCCTCAATGGAAGGCAGGCTGGTTGCGACTGTAACCAATAAATAAAACAATACATAAAAATTCACATTAAAATTAAAAATTAAATTAGGTTTAAAAATTAGGGTTAATAATTAAACATCAAAATGTGGGGGGAAAGCACAAGATGGCCGCATACACCATGTTGCTTCTTTTCTGTTTAATATAGCAATAGCACTTAGATTTACTGTATATATTGCTTCATAGTGATTTACAGCCCTGTTTAAGCAGTTTCAGAGTCAGCATATCGCCCCAACAATCGGGTCCTCATTTTACCAACCTTGGAAGGATGGAAGGCTGAGTCAACCTTGAGCTGGTCAGGATCGAACTGCTTGCTACGGGCAAAGTTAGCCTGCAATACTGTATTCTAATCACTGCACCAGCACAGCTACCAGTCAGTAAATGCTTCTTGAAATAGTAAATGAGATAGTGTACAATTAAGTACATCCATACGGGAACAAATTTACAGTAAATTTAATCAGAAACTTTAATGTTCTAGCTAATGATTTTTATTGTCTTCAGAGACTTAAGAAATCAGTAGTTGTACTGACCACAAGAAGTGTGTGTGGGGGGTCTCAAATCCATCTTAATATGTTTGTTAGGAGAACTGACATTCAGAGAGTCCGATATATTTTAAATCCCAGGAATTCTTATCAGGTTTATGTAATATGTGCCTGTATTGCTATTTGGTCTTAGAACAACCAGTGTTATGTGAAGTGCAAACAAAAACAGTAAGTAAAAGAAATTAGAGACAAGAGAGAAAGAAAAAGAAACATCACTGGATCTAGTTTATACCCATCCCATTCTTTATATACTATCATGCCTTCACTGCCTTGCAAACCATCCCTCTATGCACTGTTTATGCATAAATTCATTTCGTTTGTTCCTCAGTTCACTCCTCTCTTTCTAGAAGATATTATTAATTCCATTTAGTCCCAACTTTTTCTGACGTCACCTTCTTTTCAGCCCATTTACTCTTCCTTTATATGTTTGTTTCACAATACAATTTTATTTATTATTTTATTTCTTCATTAAATTTATATTGCCAGCCAACTCACATAGGTGGCATACAACTTTTAAAATATACAGTTAAAAGGTTGCAACTTAACCCTCCACTTCTCAAAGTAAATTTTAATACACCTATTTAACAAATTACTTGTTTCTTCTTTTAATTGATCCATCCTGTTTATATTCAGTTCACATTCATTCATCACTCATCCATTCTTCTGATTTAGCCACATATATTTCCTAAGAAACTTATTTCCACTGCATTCAACTTTTTATTTCTCCTGATGCATCAAATTTTCACTTCCATTTAATACAATGGACAGAAACATACCTTTATACATAGCAATTTTCTATTCTGCCTTTATTATTTTTAAAAATAGCTCAAGGAGGCAAACATATCTAATACTTCTTCCCCGTCCTATTTTCCCACAACAGACCTGGGAGATGAGTATAACTGAGAGAGAGTGACCGAACCAGCGGCATTAAGCTCAAGGCCTACAGAATGGATCCTGCCCACGGGGTGCTTAATTCTGGCCCACGGGGCAACCATGGAAACAGTGAAAGATGGCCTGCAGTGCCTCTGCCAGTGAAAATGGAGCATGGCCCTCCCAGGCCCCAAGTTTGGTCTGGATGGCGTCCTGCAGCCCTCTGCCAGCGAAAACGGAGCCTGGGGACAGGAAAGGAGAAAGAGAAAGATAAAGAAAAAGAAGGGAAGATGGGAAGAGAGCAAAGAAGGAAAAAGAAGAAAAGAGTGGAAAGAAGAAGAAGGGAGAAAAAAGAAGAAAAGGAAGGGAAGGAGGGAGGGAGGGAGGTCCTGCCTTAGCACTTGGCCACCAGCAGATGGCAAGGCTCCTCTGGAGGACAAGGGTTTGACGCTCTCCCTGGTCTCGCCTTCCTCCACTGGAGACAATGGATCCCCCCAGCCCACCTGGGCCACCACAGGTGCCTCCAACACAAGTGATGTCAAGCTGGCCATGCCCACCCGGGCCACATCTACCTGGCCCTCCGAGGTCAAACACAACCCTGATGCAGCTCTCAATGAAATTGAGTTTGACATCCCTGGAGTGAACCAAAGTCACTTAGCTGGCTTTCATGTCTAGGGCAGGAATATAGTACCTGGTTCCTAGCCTGGTGCCTTAACCACTGGACCAAGCTGGCTCTCATTTGACCTTCTTTTAACTAATATTCCTAACTCATAATAGAATATATAGTACCTAGTATCTTGCTTTCAGCATTTGCATGTCTTAACATTTCTCTATCAATTTTTCCATCTTCAGTAAACATTCTACCAAGATAGAAAAGAATAATCTCTTCTACTTTTTTACCACTTATATTTTAATTTGGAACTATTCTTTCTATTTTCACTGTCAAATACAGTGAAAATACTACCTTGGTATTTTTATGTCAAAGGTCAATACACTCTCTGCATGTGTTTCTGAGAATGGGAATCTAATCTGAGCAAGAGTTATAGAAGTAGGTTTTATAACAATAATAAAAATAAGGTGTTACTTTTTTCAGGAAAAACATTATAGGACTAGACAAAGCCTGGCATTTAGCTAGCCACATCTTTTCAGGAGCAGAATCTAAAAGCATTTATTTTGTGCATGTGTGCTTGGAAAGAACGGCAGAAGGAAGTAAATTCAAATTAGAAGACAGTGATAGGCAAAGGAAAGACATAGAGTAATGACTTAGCTTTGCCTTTCACCCTAAAGCCCTCATAGTCAGTAATGAACGGTCACTGCTAGATTTGATACATTAATTTGCAGATCCATACTCTTTGTTGTGTCATACAAACTTACAATTCTTATAAATCCTTCGGCCTTTCAGCTAGCAACACGGCAACATCTGCATGCAAATGTCTCCAATCTCTAACACCATCACAAAGCATTCCTTATACATTTATCCATAAAAAGCTCACACCTCTTTGCCTGACTCTGTGCTCAGTATTAAACCATTTGCTATATGTTCCATTTATTCTCATGCCTTCTTACATTGTATACTTTTGCTACATTTAGCAACCTGCCTTCAACTCCATCGAGGCAACAAATGTTCCATCTTTCAAGCCAATTGATTTATCATTAGTTTTTTCTAAATAAACCTACGTACAATAATGTTTTTCTCATGTTCATATACTGTATTTCTTAGTGACCTGCTAAAGAGCAAAGGACAACAATACGTTAACATTTCTTAGGTTAGCTATAATTTGTCCCAGCTTTTTTACACTCTTCAACAATCACACTTCAACATATTATAACTCCCCGAAATTCCCTAACCTGAACCTGTGTCTCCCTAGTCTTAGGCAAATGTCTTAACTAATATACCATGCAGATTATCTGTTTATTCTGCTAGAACAGGGGTGTTGAACTCGTGGCCCACGGGCCAGATGCATCATGTGTTGGCCCTGCTCCCTCCTGGTTTAGTGAAGGAGAAAATGTTCCCAACACGTCACATGATGCTGCCGTGACGCGAGTTTGACACCCCTGTGCTAGAGACTTCTTGTTTAGCCTTTTTCACCTGCTTCCAAAACCTTTAAAAAAATGTTCATCAAAAGTGATTTAGCGTTTTCTTTGCTTCTTTTATCCTCTCTAGGTTCTTTGGCATAGGTCTCAAACTTGCCGCATCACATTGATGTCACGTGACATATCACAATGTTTTTTGTCTTCACGGAGCTGGGGTAGGTGTGGCCTGCGCATGACGCATCTGGCCCAAGGGCCGCCAGTTTGACACCTGTTCTATGGCAACATTTTTCTGAATTGTTTTTTTCCTCTAAAAATATTCTTCAACATTTTATCTTCATTTTTTAATTATTAATTCTCTTATACACATTTTTTATCTCCACATTTTTTCCTCACTTTATCATTCCAAACATATTTGCCATTAACATAACCACACACTCTTTTGTGGAGTTTATACTATAACATTTTAGCTTTGTTCCAGAGGGCTTCTACATCCTCTTTCCTTGTTGTCACTCAATTCTGTTGGGAAATTAATCTTTTATACAGGACTTGTTTCTTTTCCTACAACTTTCTTGTAGTTGTTCTAGTTTACCACTAGGTTTTTTTACTTTTTTATTTCTCTATTTTTCTCCAAGATCCACTTCTGACACTATTTAACAATGGTCTGTCTTATATTCAGAACATCACCTTGATAAATGAACCTTGTATCTTTCATTAATTCTTTTTTTCATCATAAAGAATAAACACAATCATTCCTTTGCCATGTGTATGCATAGACTTATACTTAAAACCACACAGGAAAAACACGTATTTCTTCCTAAGCAGATTCAATTTTTGATCAGGCAAATTAAATGTCACAGAAAAAATGTGAATGTTATTTAAGCCTACACCAGATTACTCTTCATTTCCTGTAGCACATAGACATGTAGGTAAGTGCTTAGCAGTAAGTATTTACTTATTTCTTTTTCTCAGGAAATGTTGAGAAAGTTCTTTGTGCAGCCTGACACCATCTCTGCACCAAGTAGATTCTAATGTGCACTAGTGATTATTATAGGCCTACCCGGAGTGACAGATTAATCTGATGAAGGCACAGTTTAAATAAGCAACCACATTTTGTTCTGCCTCCTACTTTACTGGACTTTTAATCATTATGTCTGTGGAAGAGTTCTTGCCCATTATTTTGTAAGCTTTTATGTGACTTAATAAAGTAATTATCTTAATATAGGTGTAGTTTTAAGAAATCATTCTGGTAATTTGACAAACATTTCCTCCTTTAGAAGAAAAACAATTAGTTGGCTTGATTCACACATCTTGAACTACAATGTGGCTCATTTGGCTTCATCATTTTTGTTTATTCAACAAAACAAACAATGTGCACCATGACTGGACTCACAAAATAGTCAACAATACGCCATGGCTAATATACTCTAATGATCGTTATCACTCAGTATAATGCATGAAACTAAAGAAAATGTGTTATGGCTTAAGATGGTAAGTGAACACATTTATCAAAGCAATATCCAAAGAAAGAAAATAAGTATTTCGAAGTTTGGAGACAGACATGATTCACTGTGAGAGAATAAACGATATAAATAAAAAACATTAAATTGTGTGCTTTATGTCCTTTTCAGCAATAGCCAACCCCGTCATTAACTCACATTTATTGCTATCCATAGAGAAATTAATAGAAATCTCAGAAATAATTATTGATATTTCTTGGAGACAACTATTGGCTCAGTGAAGTTTGAAATAACAATAAAAAGTATTAAGGAGTAAATCCAAGATACTTCAAAGAACTACCAAACTGATAGTCACAGAGGATTTGGATACCTAGAATGGTGTACGTCTCAACCTTGCCAACTATAAGATGCATGGATTTCAAGTCCCAGAATTTCCCAGCCAGCATGTTGGCTGCAAAATTCTGGGAGCTGAAGTCTACATATTGTAGAGTTTCCCAAGGTTAAGAAACACCGATTCCTAGACTAATACAAATCCTCCTCCCCTTTCCCTTTTAAACCCATTAGTTGACTAAGGATGATATGCGTTGAAATCTTTCTTGCCAAGCTGTCAACTGAACATTTTCGTTTCCTTTCGGATTCCATGTAACATGTTCCCACACTTCTGAAGAAAAAAGCAGGTAGATCAGAGATGGTATTCAGCAGGTTCTGACCAGTTCTGGAGAACCAGTAGTGGCAATTTTGAGTAGTTTGGAGAACCGGTAGCAGAAATTTTGAGTAGTTCGTAATACCACCTGATTGGCCCCACCCCCACCTATTCTCTGCCTCCCAAGTCCCACCTGATCTGCTGGGTCTTCTTTTGTTGCCCTGCACAAGAGAAGGAGCTGGAAAGCAGGTTAGTGGGGTGGGGAGAGAATGGGATTTTGCAATATCCTTCCCCTGGAGTGAGGTAGAAATGGAGATTTTGCAGTATCCTTCCCCTTCCACACCCACCAGGCCATACCACACCCACCAGGCCACGCCCACAGAACCGGTAGTAAAAAAATTTGAATCCCACCACTGAGGTAGATGCAGATGAAACTTCAGCAGCGAGGGCTTTGTAGTACATCACCATTACCCAATCAAGTGCTTTAAAATGAGGTGTGGGAAAAACTGTTTCTCCTTGATTGTAAACTGGGAGTGGTGGCAGGGAACTAAGTGATCAGAAGCATGGGAAAGGAGATGGCAATGAGCGAAGAGAGGAAAAGTGGGGAAACATTGGCAAAATACTTAGGAGAATAGTACTTGAACAGACTAAGGCATTTCTTGGAGAGGGGGAGAGGGAGTCTGGGGAAAAATGACAAGGATCCCCTCAAACTGTATATTAATCTTATATATTACTATTTTATTTCTGATCACTCAGTTGAGAATGTAAAAATAATCTGTGGCATCATGCTAAGGCCCACCTGAGTTCACTGCTTTAGATGGTGGTTCTGGAATGGTTGTAAGCAGGAAATGGAGGTACAATCCTTTCCTGTTGCTCTTCCCACCAAGTGGAGACATAATAGCTACAACTGGAAGTAGCACAACCTTTTCAAAACTAAAAGCATATGCTAAAGACCAATCCAATTCTTTATCTATTACAGGTAGATAAAGACTTTCTCAACTTCATTATATAGAGGAAAAATATGATTTGCTTAAATTTATCGTGAAGAGATTAATTAAATGCTTCTGTGATGGACATATTATGCTTGAATATAAGATGCTTATTTCTATTTATATCATACTAAGCAAAGGAATTTTCTAACTTAACTTTCTGAAGTTAAATCCAGCTTATCCTGTACTTCTAACATTTTCATTATATTCCTTCATGAAATATGAAATATACCTATGTCCTTTTTTAAAATTCTGTTATGATTTTGCTCTGAATTATTATTCAACAAAATCCAGCCCTTCCTAATTCAGAGGAAAGCAAGTGTTAGCTTTTGCTTGTTTAGTAATTTGACTATTTTTAGTCAATGAAGCAACATTTCAAGATATCTAGACATTAATAATTTCCCTTCCTACTCAGGAATCTATTTTAAATAAATCTCTTTGTTTTGTAGAAACTTTTTTTTTTCAAATACAGTACAATTTTAATATCACATTTAATTAAAATGAACTAATATAGCCAATTTTATACACCCTGTGTAGAAATAAAGTCAATATCCTTCAGTTGTTTTGCACCTGTTTTTGGACAGATGATATGCTGCTAAGGAATGTACCAACTATTCTGCTCTAGCAGGAATAATTTGTCTTTGTTGGAATGCCAATATTTGATATACTGTTTTCCTCTTTACCTATTGCTTTGCACTGTGTGAACTGATGTGGGCCTTTTTTAAAGAGGGATATGGGAAGGTGTGTGTGTGTGTGGAGGGGGGGAGTGAATTCTTGCAATTACTCTGGGCCCCAAACATCAAAAGGTGAACATGGTTCTGAATTTTAAACGATGAGATGGATCAACGCTTTCCATACATACAAGGCGGCAAAATTAATCAGTTAAAGTATAATTCGAAGAGTTATTTCAATACTTTTAGGCAATTTCACTCTTTGGTTTATTGATCTGTTGACCATGGACAACAACAACCAAAGCTAAAGATATTATACCACGTAGGATGCAATGAGAAGAAAGAGTATAGAGCAGAAGGGCTCAAATGAATCTTTTACAGAATCAATTTTCTTGATGTCTGAAGACATGAAACTGACTAAAGACTTATGTATATTCAATAATCCATTCCAATATGGACAGTTTTGTAGCCAACAAATCATTAACCAACAAGGAAGCTAGAGTAGATATTCGTCACATCCGGGGATCTGAAAATGGGGATTATGATTTTTGGCATTATGAAAAAAAAGCCATTGTAATATAGTGATTGGCACCAGAGACATCTAGACTTCCAGCAAGCCATTCTTGCTCAGTGTAATCTACTACACGGGATTGTCATGAGACACTTTGTGTGTGTGTGTGTGTGAGAGAGAGAAAACTTTATATGTTATTCTGCTCTCCCTGAAGTAAGAGCTAGATAAAATGCAATAAACGGAACTGCAAAGTAGTGCCACACACCTGAGTTCTCCCTAGGTTTGTATCTTTCCAGGAGCACCAGAAGGACTTGTGCCAAAGTGGAAAATACTTCACCACATCTTTGCATACAGCAGGCTACAATGCTTAACAAATGTTACCATGTCAGAGTACAGGTGTGTGATACCATTTCTGAAGAGCACTAGTTTTAAAAAGGTCCCTGAAAGCAAAACACTTGAAGAGGAGAGAAAACAAAAACCTTTTCCCCTGTTGTGCTACTGCTTTATTTGCAGAAAGCTGAATATGGAGAGGCTGAGAGGCTTGCTTCATTTGGTGCAGCATATGGACCGCTGTCTAAATTATAGCATCCAAATTTTTTGCTTAATGGATATAGTCCAGATTTGGTTTGGGTACCAAGAGGTGGAACAACGCTGGATTGTACCATTCTAGAATTGCAATGGGAATTGCGGCAATTGCTTTGTTTTGACACAGGGGACCCAAAGAGATCTTCACCCCCCACCCCACCCCAGAGCAGAAAAAAGAACGCAGCGATAGAAAACGGTCGGCGTCGTTCTCTCTTTTGCTTCAACTTTTCTAAGAGAAAGGCCTTCTCCCCCCTTCCTCTCCCCGCGTTGGCCATCGGAAGTGGCCCAGTCCAGTCAAACACCTCAGGATTTTACCGCTTCGTTTTTGACGCCTCTGTCGGTGCAGCGCGTAATTGAAGCGGGGGCGAGGTCGTTCCTCCTGCGGGCTTCCAGGTGTGCTTGCCAGCTGTTCCCCCCCCCCCCCATCCCTCCCCTTCCCGCTGCAATTCTGTCCAAAAAAAAAAAGGATGCTTTTTGCGTGGGCACCCCAGGCCAGAGGGAGGAGTTTCGCTCCGGAAGACTGAGAGAGGCTCGAGTAGGACCTGCGTAAAGGAAGAGCGGGCTGTAACCAGCCGCACCGCTCCCACGTCGTTCTCGTTTTTTCCATTTGTTTCTTCCCGGGCCGAGTTCCTCTTTCTCCTGTTCTCCCAGAGCCGTTGCTGCGCGTCCCGCCCCTTCCTCGCTTTCGGTCCCGCCTCCGACTCCCCGGAGAGGCCGCCCAGCGCCCGCCTGTTTGCCTAGGCTGCTGCCGCTGCCTCCACCACCGCCGCCGCCTGCCAGCTCGCTCGCTCGCTCTCTTTTCCCCCCCAGCCCCTCGCGCTTGCTCCCTGCCTGCTGCCGCCTCGCCGGTCGCGCGGACGGGCTGCAACTCGCGACCTTCTCCTGCCCTGCTCTCTCCCCCGTCCCTCGCGAGCAGCAGCCGGAGCAGCCCTGCAAAAACTAGCAAGCCGCGCCGTCAAAACGCGGGACCTGAAGCCCAAGAAGACACACTTCTTGCAAGCCCGGCCGTCGGGGCTTGAGAAGGGGAGACGGCCAAGGCCGTTCGGCAGCGGAGCTCCTGAGGTGAGAGCGATAAGACAGCCCAGCCTGCCTCGCAATCTCTCGGGGTCGCCTCGCTCGCGTGCATGGAAACGCGCGCCCGTCAAAGACAAACCCACCCACCCACCGCCCCCAAAGAGAAGAGAATTAGGGATCTGCTGCTGGCGCTGGAAGGAAAGGCGATGCTGCTGCTGCTGCTGCCTTTCCCAGGTCCTGGGAGGCCTGGCTTTTCGCACTTTGGACGTTTGGCGTTAAGCTGCGACCCAGAGCTTTGGCGCTGAGCAAAAGGCACCCGAGCATTCCCCCCTCGACTAACTTGCCGAGGGCGAGCATCTTTCCTGATACGGGGCTTGGTTTAGATGGGGTTGGCAGGTGATTTAGGCCCTCCAGGATTTGGGCGCCCGTCTTTCATCTCTCCCTCTCTTTCATTTTTGGTGTGTGTGTATGCTTTCGGATTGCTCTGCTTCCCATTACGGTATCCCCAATGCCTTCTGCTAGGTGACAAGCCGGGTTGATGAGGGAAAATAATCCGATTTCTCATCTCCTTCAGTTCCAGTTATTCTGGAGAAGAAACAAAAAAAATAGATGAATGTCTCTGTTGTTTATTTTGGTATGCATGTTGTTTCCCCATAGAGGAATTCAGACATAAATACTTCTTAGTGCTATACTGGGAGCCAGACTTAATTGGAATATTCCAGTCATGTAGCTGCTGGCAGTTGTTTGAAGGGGTATCTGAAATTCACCTATTGTTTTTGTGTTTAGTTTGTAAAAGTTAACTAATAATAATTAAGTTCCCTTTGGGAATTACTTCTTTTTTAAAACAAACAACAAACACGTAGGTCTTAAAATCCTGTTGTTATCCTTTCCAGTTTAAAAGAAAATACATTTCAACATCTATAAGAAAGCCAGCATTTACATTATTGCTGATTTAACTGTAGGTGTCAGAGTCTGCTTTTCCTGGCATGATGATGGATACATATATATATATATTTGCAGTTTTATACTTCCTCCCAAAGAGGCCAGTGGAGGGCTTCCTGTTTGTTTTCAAGCTGCATGTAGCAGTGTGAGTAGTAGTAATATAGGCGTCTCCCTACAATCTCTCCAATTAGTGCATAAAAGCTTCATTTCTTTAGGGAGTGTCAGTACTTTGGAGGTGCTACTATATTGCAAACTTGGAAGAGTTGTTTATTTATTTGTCATTCATTGGCTCCTATATGTATCAGTTGCATTTTTGGAAATATCAACTGCATTAGAGAGCCATTTTTCACAAGGTTTTCTTTGTGCAATTTATACTGCTATGAGTTTTTCCTGTTTGTGATGGACAGCTGTTGTTTGCTGCTTATGTATGCCAGTGAAGAATAATTCTGGAATGGTGGGATGAGTTTGCCCATTGCATGCTAAGTATTCAAAGACATGAATCGAAGTGGCTAGGGAATTCTGGGAGTTGAAGTCCACATAGTGGTCAAGGTTGGAAAGCTCTGCCTACAGCTTCGAGATTGCAGTCAGACTGTTCCTATTTGTCTGACAGATGCACTGCTGTTCAGTAGAATCAAATTTCATGATCTATTCATTTGGTGCTGAGAAGAGTTTCTATTTGCAAGAAACCACTTAGAATTCAAAAGGAATTAGTTAACCTAGTGTAGCCCCTTCTCCTCAGTTCTTCAAGCTGAGATACTATGATGAAATCTTCCCAACACATGTTGATTTATCTTTTTTAAAATCCTCTTCAGAAGAGAGGAGGTTTTACAACTTAGACAGTTTATCCCAATGCTGTGAAGTTTTAACAGTTGGCATTTTCTCTAAATCTTATTTCCCCATAATATATATCCTATTATCTTTTTGGATGGGCAGATTTATTTACACATTAACTTCATTGGTCTCTATTTAAATATTTTGATTAAATCGTAATATAATATTCTGAGTTGGTAAAAAAAATGATGTCAGATTATTTAGTGAAGCTGTCTTGCCTTATTGTCTAGGGAATGATTCTTAGTCATGTAGGCAAGTTGGTATGAAATTTATTTTTGGTATTCTGAAAATAAACAATCATATTTTAATATAAGAAAACAGCACTAGTTTAACACTGAAACATGGTAGCTGAGTTACTAGATGCTACAGTGTAACAAGGGAGCCCTAATCCTTAATTGAACCATATGAACATACCAAATCTAATAGCATGATGGAGAAAAGGGATTCAGACTAGCAATTTACTGTAGTTGCACATAATTTTTGTCTTCTCCTTACTGGCTATTATGTCTCAGTGAGTAGGTGACTCTATTTTGATATCTTAAAAACATTTAATGGCCTCATAATTTTAATTATAACAGAAAGCTGATATATTTTTAGGCTCTACATTTTGTAAGTGTGTGCCTCAGGAAGTTTTGTTAATTATGATTAAATATTTTTTCAAAGTTTAAAGACATGGATGAACTGTCAGAAATTCTGTCTGTGTGGCAGTGTTGGCAGGGGAAATGATTTAAGTACTAGGATTGTTCAAAGTTCTGATTTTCAGATATGTTGATAATACCTGTACAATCAACTTCAGAGTGACAGGACCCAAGAATTATGACTTATCTTTTCTCAATTCAGTAACGTGTGCTGAAACTCCCATGTCATGTTCTTTTTTTTGATAGCTTATGTTATAGCAGCAGCAGAGCACAGCAGGGTGTGTGTTTTGTTGTGCAATAATATTGGCGGCTGAAAGCCATTTTTCACTTTCTGTCTTGCAACAGGCTTTGGGACTGGGTGTTAGTAGACAACATCTGTGCATTGTTCCCTCTTACAACATTAAATATTCTTCAAGATTGATAGGTGGGTGCTTTTGTCCAACAGAAATCTTTTTTTAAAGTTAACTTCAGTCTTTCATATCACTGCAATTCTAATGTGCATATTTCTGTTTCCTCCCTTATTTTTTTCTTCTCTCTGACTTCCATATGTGGTCTTACAACTTTTTAGGCATTTATTTCTATCTTGTTTGACCAATGTAGGTTTGTATGTGGCTTTGTGTATGCATGCATTTGGAGAAGTCTGAGAATGGAACATGATGTAAAAATTGTCAATTTTTGTCTTTTACTCATGATTAGTTTACAGGATAGTTTTCAGGGTAAGTGAGAAAATAATTCATCATTCAAAAAGTACCTTATATAATGATAATTGTTTTTGACTAAGGTTTTTGTGATGGTTTGAAAGGGAGTGATATCTGCATATTTTACTCTACAGTTTTAAGATTTGGTGCAAGAGGCTTCTATTGTGATAAAGTGCTTGTTATGCAGTGACACTTGCTAGAGTTTAGGGTCATAAAACTGATCCTGGAGTCAGTAAGCGTCATAAAAGTGAAGAAATACCTTGCTATTGAGTTTAGAAAATGGACTTTTTAAGTTTGGGAGTGGAGGTCTGGGGTAAAAATTACAGTGTGGTGGGCCTGCCTGTTGCTATGCCAACAGTGCTCTGTGAGCTGTTACATTGTTCGTTGCAGGTTGCTTTATACAGCATTGGCTTGCCAAAAAGATAACAACAACCTATGTTTCTTGGTATGGCTGTTCTGCATGATACATTGGTATGGTGTGTGTGTGTGTGTGTGTGTGTGTGTGTGTGTGTGTGTGTGTGTGTAATTGGACAAGAATAGATGTACTATTTAAGGAAGTTTTCCTGTTTCAGTTATGACTGAGGAACATGCCTTGCTGTGGCTGTGGCTGTTGTTAGTCTGAACTGAGCTATCCCTGTGTATATCCTTAATTTTATCATATTTATATTGTGCTTTTACTTTAGGGGTTATAGCAAGCAACATGAATAGATAAAGAGTGACTTCTTACACAATGGCAGACTACAGAGGATCTTGGGTTCAATGCTGTATGTGTGTATCTTCCTAACTGCTTCCTTTGGGGCAATTATGCCTGACATAATGAATTGGACTATGTCTCTTTCTATAGCATATGCATCTGACGGTATTTTGCATGTGTTTGTTTTCTAGCCCTGTGAATTATGGGCAGGAAAAAAGAAAGGAAACAAAGTGCTTTTTTAACTTAAACTTTTCTACCTTTGCTTCAGGTAAAGAGTATCTATATCAAAATATATAGGGTTTTGGTTTTCATTTTTGTATATTTCAGCAATGTTTGGCGGACACACAAATAGATACCCTCTACCGAAGAGGCTTTTTTTCCATTGAAAAAGGCAGATCAGACTAAACTATTTGTGACTATATTTTATTGTCCTATACTCCTGAAGTGTTGGACTATATTCTGGAAATAGTAGAAAGTTGCTTATGCTGTTGAAGAATCTTATTTCTCTTGACTGGAGGTGTGTACTTTTAAGAGAACCAATGTGGTACAATAATTAAAATGTTGAACTGGGTCTAAGAAGAAGCTCAATTCAAACCCTGCTTTGATGACTTGGCCAAGCATTATTTTTCATCCTAAAAAGAAAGGATGAAAATTTTGTCTTGATGAGATAAAATGAGGGAAGGTTCCATTTGTGCTGTCTTTTGTTTCAGCGTAAAGACAGGATATATGTACAATAATAATAATAGAGATGCAGGGATGTATGAAAGATGTATGAACCAGTTCGAGAAAAACCTAGTCTTCCTCTTAAGAAAAATAAGTATGATTTGTTCTACTTCTTAGCATACTATCAACCTTAGTCCCTTTCAGATCTACCTGCTGGAGTTGTTATGACAATTGTGGCAGTTCAAAATTATAACATCACTGAAAAAAATAACTTATGACTGGTTTTCACACTTACGACCTTTGCAGCTTCTCCATGGTCATGTGATCAAATTTAGGTGATTGGCAACTGGCATGTATTTATGACAGTTGCGTCATCCTGAGGTCATGTGATCACCATTCATAACCATTCCAGCTGGCTTCCAACAAGCAAAGTTAATGGGGGAAGCCAGATTTACTTAATAATCATATGATTCACTTAACAGTTGCAGCGATTCGTTTACCAACTATGGGAAAAAAAGTCATAAAATGGGGCAAAACTCAATTAACCACTGCCTTGCTTAGAAATGGAAATTTTGGGCTCAACTGTGGTCATAAATCGAGATTACCTGTAGTATAGAGTAATTTACTAAGAAATGTCAATTTTCATTTTAATTTACAGTATGTTATCGTTAAGAAATATCAATTTGCATTTTTTATTTTTATTTATATTAAATATAATTTAATGTGCTGCCTGTAGCTAATAATAATCATACCTGAAGCTGTACTCCCAAGTGAACAAATAGAACCAGGGTTTTATGTTGAATATCTGGATATATTCAGGCAGACATATCCCTGGAACCACTTTCTTATTATTAGTCAGAATCATAAAGAGGAGGAAGAAAAAGAAATGGAATTTGTATTCGACAAAAATTATCCCCTTTTTCATGAATGTATGTTTGAGGTATGCCATGTAGGTAGCTATGCAGGTCTCAACAGTGCCCAGATGAGAGGTCACTTAGAATCCCAAGTAAATTCCGTTATGATTAATGACAAGAAATTAAAAAAAAAAATACTGCCATGATTTGTCTTCTAATCTGAGTTGAACATGGGGTTGGAGGGGGATTCCTAATTCTTATCCATAGTCCAAAGCATTAATAAACACAATATATTTCTTTAAGTTTCTTGATACTATTGTATTTTCAAATGCTGATTTTTTTTATGATTAGAAAGAATGTCTCAGAGGCCAACAAGTAACCCTTACAAAAATCATTGTAATGGGAGTTAAAACTTATAACAATCACTTACTTTGCAAGAGAAGTTTAATAAGACTCACTTTGCAAAAAATTCATTCTGAATGAGCAATTGAGGATAATTTTTAGCCAGTAACCAAAGTGGTTAGGAATTTGGGGTGTCATGGTCTCAAAATCATAGGAAACTCTAGGACAGTGATGGCGAACCTTTTTGTTGTGGTGTGCTGAACGCGCGCATGCGCCAGCCCCCATAATGCAATGTGCCCTGCCCTCCTGCGCATGTACGTGCAACCCCCCCCCTTACCTGCACTGCTCATGTGCGCGCCTCATAGCTGTTTTTCGGCCTGTTTGAGGCCTTTTTGCCTTCCCAAAGGTTCGAGGGAAGCCTCTGCAGCCTCAGGGGTCCGAAAAATGGGCCTTCTGGAAACACCAGAATTTCCCATTTTCAGCCTTCAGAGGGACTCTGGAGCCTAGGCGAGGCCATTTTCTCCCTCCCAGGGGCTCGAGGAAGCCTCTGCATCCTTTGGAAGCCGAAAAATGGGCCCATTTTGGCACTTCCGTTTTCTGCACTTCTGGTATTTCTGGAAATACCAGTAGTGCTGAAACCAGCTTTTTTTTTTTTCAGCCTCCAAAGACTGCAGAGGCTTCTCTTGAGCCTCTGGGAGTGGGAAAAAGGCCTCAAACAGGCCGAAAATCAGCTGGGAGGCACGCGCATGCGCAATGCAGTGCAGGTAAGTTTGGCTGGGGCTCGCATGCCCACACAAAATGGCTCTGCGTGCCACCTGTGGTGCATGCGTGCCATAGGTTTGCCATCACGGCTCTAGGATAAAATATATTTGTTGCATCCAGCACAGACAAGTGCAAGCTAGTGTTAAACTAATGAACAGATTGTGTCTGAGAAAATATTTTTGTTTCCTATTGCTTTAGATCTATTGTGGTTTATGTATTCAGAAATACTGTTGCAAATCATTCTATTGGTAAATAAATAAAGATAGCAACATTGTATACATGCGATTGAATGAAAGTTTAAAGCTTGCAATAAAATATATCATTAAAGGTGGCATTTTTTCATTAAAATAATAGCACTCGAAGCTGTCCTTATAATCTGGAGATCCTCATCAAGAGTATTTTCAAATCAAAAATGGCATATAAGTAGTTCTCGATTTATGAACACAATTGAACCCAAACTTTATGTTGTTAAGTGAGACATTTGTTAAGTGAATTTTGCCCCATTTATAACCTTTCTTGCCAGAGTTGTTAAATGAATCATTGCAGTTGTTAAGTTAGTTAGTAACACGTTTGTTAAGTGAATCCAGCTTCTCCATTGACTTTGCTTGTCAGAAGGTCGCAAAAGGGATCATATGACCCCAGGACCCTGCAACCGTCATAATTATGAACCAGTCACCAAGCATCCAAATTTTGATCACATGACCATGGGGATGCTGCAATGGTCATAAGTGTGAAAAACGAACATAAGTAACTTTTTTCAGTGCTGTTCTAACTTTGAACAGTCACTAAATGAATTGTTGTAAGTTGAGGACTACCTGTACAGATTTATCGAAAAGGAATTTCATTGTTTTTGTATCTTCTTTGACCTGCAGAGTTGTATAAAAAGCTTTAGATATATTTTAACCTTTATGTAATGCAAACAATATATTAAAATTCAAGGAAAATGAAAATACCTTCTAAATTTACAAATACATTTTGTCCTATTTTGGTATAACACCAAAATAGGTATAACACCAAAATTTGGTTGTCTCTGTGGTTGCTGTACTGTCAATTCCTCCTCTAATGATTACATGTCTTAGGATTGGGACTGTCAATGTTTAGGGCTTTGTACTCCATAATTTTTCAGCCCTTGTTTCTACCATGAGGTGTATAGAGCCTGAGCATTTGAGAGTAGAAAATTTGCATGCATATCTTAAATGTAGGACTCTCTGGAGTCTCAAGTGGAGCTGAATCTGAGAAATATAATAAGGACCACTTTGTAATAAAATAAAATTCTAAGGGAAGAGCTGAAAAAGGTGTAGCTCATTCTTAGTAAGTTAATAAGTTGGTTCAACTAGGCAGAGGCATCTATTATGATGTGGTGATATGTGAAAACTAGACCATTGTGCCTAGTTTAAATAATAGTAAAACATTCCTCCTCTAGCATTATGTAGAACTAAGCTCTATAAAGCATAATTATTGTGGCAGTGTCCAAAAATGAAGTTCAGCAGAGTTTCAGCTAGTAAAAGCCTTTTTGTCTTGTAGAAACATTGCTCAGTAGCAGTGAAGATATGGATAAATGAAGTTTGATGAATGCCTTTGTCACATTGGTTAGGAATGTTAACAGAGAGATCCTGATTCTAATCTATCCTTTGGCAGAACCTTTTAACCTTAACTGTGGGTGGGTTTTTGTTTTTTTTGTACTTGCAAGCACATGTATTATATTTCATTTTCCCTTGCTGCAAGGCCTTCAGGAACACACTAGTTTGTCGTGACGCACACTTCGGGGATTATTGCCATTCGCTCATAGTTTATGTGATACCTGCAGCAATGGTTTATATTACTAAGCTATTAATGGAACAGTTACAGAACCCCTAAAAAAAACCAAACACGAGCATTTGAGAGCAGAGCAGGCAAATGTGTTCATTAGCCAGATTAATTTCTGATCCAAGGGGGAACTTCTGGAGGGTGGGATTCATCGCAAATTAACTGTCCCTGAAGGAGATGGGGCAGCATTGCGGTGGAGATTGGAGGTCAAATGGTAACTTCTGGCCATCAAAGTTTCTCTTGAAAAAAGAGAGGTCATGAGATTACCCACCTGCACTCTGGATAGTTGCTCCTCATGAGTAGACTGCAGGAACAGAGGTTTTTGCATTTGGCTGGTGAGTTGAGTGATTCCAATTAAATAAACTAAAAATGATCAAAGGTGCTAAACATTTGTTTGAAATGCCTTCAGTTCTATAAAAGGAACACAGCTGGTAAACGCTGTTAAATATTCATACACAGTGAATGGGTATAAGTTGTTCCATTATGATTTCTCAAATATAAAATGAGCTCTCCAATTTAGAAATGACACATTTTTTTTGTAAGTTGGAAAAAAACAGCATCACATTTGGTATTGCATTATTTAAATAGCTAATCTCTTCATCAAATAGTAACTGATAATTAAAATGTTGGCTTAGCCCAATGGATTACTTCAAAGAGGTTGTTGCAACAAACCCTGTTCAGTAGAAATAATGCTATCATTCTTAAACACTTCTGAAACAGAAGGATGTACAAAAATGTGATAAGGGATTGACTCAGCTTCATTAGTAAGATTGGTCATTGTTTCTGACCTTATTCAGAAAAAGAAAAATAGCAATATGAAAAGATAATGAGAGTTAGGAAGACAATAAATAATTTTTCCCTGTTCATTTCCAAAATATGGCTGATAATTCTGTGCCCACAGATGTGGAATACTTTTGATTATGAATAGCATTGTATTTCTACAATGAAAGACAGTTGATATAAGAACAAAATTTCTTAAAAACAAATTTCTATTTTTTGTGCTCAGACGGTTTGATTTGGTTCAACCATTACATTCCAGCTGTAAAAAAAGGACATGCGTGATCTTTGCCTGTTTTTGTTCAGTGTTTATGCTGCATGTGGTTTATATTCTTTGTATAAACTCTGATTTGGATTTGAGAGAGATGGTTGCAAATTTCAACACAGCGGTGGCCTTTGGGGAGTTCTGTATATATCATTCTTCCTTAGTTCATCTATAAACCTAATACGTCTATAAAGGTGTACAATTGTTTGGTTATTATGATTGTTATAAACATAAGCTAATTATGTAACAGCATTTTGTAGAATATGAATGAGACATGAGAATAAGAATGCTTTAAATTAAGGAATTAAGTATGCAGTCGGTAAATCTACCATAATATAATGCCTGTTCATATTAATGAATTTTCATATTAGCTTGCAATTTTTCTATCATTTTGCTTTGTTTTTAATTTCCACCCTCCCAAGAACTTTTATAAAGTATGCTTAGTACGCATACAAATCATTTAAATTTAGATTGCTTAAACCAGGACACAACATTGCTGATTGTGGTTGTTTTCCTTCTCCCTTTCTCTTTACCAGTGCTGCGTGGTAATATAGGTTTCCACATTTGTGCTAAGGCAGTGTTTCAATAGTTCTTATTGGTCTGGTTCACAGATAATGCCAAGCTGTACACCATTTAAAACAACATGCCCCCAAAGACTGCCCTTTGCACAGTGCAAAGATTTTCATGGATGTGAGCTTGATTTACATATTTAACAAGTGCTGATTAAACAGTTACTGGAATCTTTTTTTTAATCCCCAAGGAAGTTCTTGCTCATTATTAGTCAATGTTGGGGATTTCCTCGAGTCTTATGCCAATAGTATTCCTGATGATGGGACAATAGATATAATAAAATTCAGTAATCATCATGCAATATTGCCCATTAAATATGAGTCTCTGTCATTCAATTAACAGCTTCCTTGCCACTTTTTTATCCCAAATTATTGATGATTGGAAGTTGTGTTCTTCTCTATCCCAGTGGTCAGATTAGTATTTGATGATCTGTCATAGAATAGTTGGTCAATTTTGCTTCCTTGGTCTATAATATTTCATAAATTTTAATTGCCTGTGGATACAAAAATTCACTTCAGGGTAGTTTTTCTTTTTGGTTGCTGATGGATCACCCAACCTTAAGCTAGTGTTCTTTTTATATAACTTTTTCCATAAATCTATTTGATTGAATTGCTTGATTATTAAGAGGAATTGCCTCTATGATTGAGACCATTTGAATGGCTTAAATCTGTTTTTCTAAGCCTACCATGTGTTCTGTTCTCTGGCATTGCTTCATAGCAAAAACAAAAACAAAAAACCCTACCTTGGAATGTTTGCAGCTTTTTATTGTACTATATATATATCAGGTAGAGCCATCTTTTGAATCACTGGCAAGGCATCAAAGCCTACCTGTCTTGCCATCACTGTGTTAATGGTGAAGAGTAGATAGTTGGATGTACTGGATCTATTATCTAAGCCTTTACAGATATTATTTTGGAGCTCCTATGTGCATGCATGCATGCATACACACACACACACACACACACACACATATATTGTGTGTGTATATATATATATATATATATATATATATATATATATATATATATATATATATATATAGTTTATATATATATATAGTGTATTATGTTTTCTTAAGTTTTCGGAACTTATCGAATGGTTTGCTTTTTCAAAGTTTTCCCACAACTTTAAAAGCACAACTATAATGACGTGGGAAAATACCCGAACAAAGCTGAATACCATATAGCACTTTATATATATATATTGTATTATATATATATATATTGTAATATATATGTATGTATGTATGTATGTATGTATGTATGGCATTCGGCTTTGTTCGGGTATTTTCCCACGTCATTGTAGTTCTTTTAAAGTTGTAGCAACGTTTCAGCAGAATCTCATATACAGAAGCCTGATGATGGCAGATGAGATTCTGCTGAAACGTTGCTACAACTTTAAAAGAACAACTACAATGACGTGGGAAAATACCGAACTAACCAAGCGAACACCATATATATATATATATATATATATATATATATATATATATATATATATATATATATATATATATATATATATATATATATATATATATATATATATATATATATATATATATTCGTATCTTGGCGACGTTTCAGCGAGGTCCCACTCGCCATCCTCAGGCTGGTGCTTTCGGATGTATAAAATCATACATTGCAATGTCCTATATAAAATCATACATTGAAGTGTCCTACCTGTCAATGAATACTTCAGCTTCAACCATAACAATACAAGAGCAAACAATAGATACAAACTCAAGGTTAATCGCACCAAACTTGATTGCAGGAAATATGACTTCAGCAACAGAGTGGTCAATGTCTGGAATACTCTACCTGATTCTGTGGTTTCTTCTCCAAACCCCAAAAACTTTAACCTTAGACTGTCTAGTATTGACCTCACCCCTTTCCTAAGAGGTCTGTAGTGGGCGTGCATAAGCGCACCAACATGCCTACCGTCCCTGTCCTATTGTTTCTTTTATTTTTCTTATATGTATCCATGTATTCACAACTATGTTTTTACTTATGCCTATTATCTTGTAAGCAATTGACAAACCAAATAAAATTAAAATAAATATATATATATATAAATAAACAAACAAACAAATAAATAAATAAATAAATAAAAATTTTAAAAAATACATACATAGGCAGGCAAAATATCCCTCCCAGACACCTTACAATGATACAAGAACTCATTCATTGAGATACATAGTAACATATGTATTGTATGTAGATGCTTGCTTATATAGTTTGTGCATGAAATGTGTGTAATTGTTTTAGTAAGGTTTTCAATATATCAGTCTTCATTGATGAATATATATGAGTATGTGTATATAAAGTGAAAGACAATTTAACACATTATTGTGAAACAGCTTTGTCACTGTGAAGTGCTAAGCATGAGAATTTTTGTGAAGAAACTACACATTAAATTAACTGCAAAAGTAGGTTTTTTAAAAAAACACAGTTCTTATGTTCTCATAGCATATTATGCTCACATAAACCATGTTATGGCTTAAAGTGATGATCTGGTTCACATAGGTTGCTATGGGAATGGCTGGGTTTCACAAAACAAGCAGAAACACAAACTACCAAACTCCATTTAAGTCTGGTCTACTGCAATTTAGCCATATACTCAACTTATTTCAAAGAAGAGGAATGAAATAAAATAGACTTTATTTTCAGAGAGGAAAATTACATAGAACAAGTATAATAAATTTCTGTTTAGAATTCTTCCCTGGCATTATGTATTATTGATTTTCTAAAATAGCAGATGTTTGTAATTAAGGAAAGCTCACTGATTCAGAAACAGAATTTTCTGATGTATTCCACAGTGATCCATCCTGTCACTGGATTCTATAGGGACGTATTGGCCATTTTCAAAAATAAATGCTCCATTTGGGAAGCAGCTTGTGGTACCTGATCAGTGCAGTTTATCACTGAACTGTCTCAGAATGGCATAGTCCATAGGAAAAGTGGACCAATCTGGAATTTTTTAAAACATTCTTTTTCCAAAACAGTAATTTTATACATTCCTTCTGAATCTTGAGTTTTAGAGAATATTCAGAGTTCTTCCCAAACAAGACAGTATGTGAAACACAGTTTGTATATTTTTGATAGGAAGGGATTCCACAAAGTAGAATTCGGTCTTAATTATAGGAATCCAAAATCAATTAAAAAAACAATTTCTTGTTTTTTCACTGATACGATACTCTCAATTTCTCATTTAAGTACACAAATTGATGTAAACAGCAAATTGATGAATTTCTTTGTAGTTCACCCTCTTCTTAAAGATGCTAAATTTATAAGAAAAGCCAGATTATTTAAAATAGATATTATTAGGATAGATTTCGAGATAAAGATGATGATGCATATAAGCCCAGATTTTTCAATGTAGTTCTAAACAATAAGATGTTCCAAGAAGTATTGTTAAGCTATATCTAAATGTATGAAACATCTGATTATGTTTTATTGCAGTTATCAAGGTAATTAACTTGATAATAAACCAAGACTGCATTAAAGTCCAACATTTTCCTTATGCCTGTAACGTCATTTTGAAGACAGATTGTTCAAATGTTGCTGTAGCTGCATAAATGCCTTTCCCGTTTTACTAACTAAGGCTGCAGGTTCTTGTTTTATACTATGAACTGAAGGAGAATTTTGCACAGAAACCAAGTGTGTAATTAAAATTCAAGCAAAATTTCAAAACAGTAAATTATAATTGGAGATAAGGTTCATATTAGTGAGATTATTCAATTTTTGATATGAGAGATTATCTGCAGCAATGGCTGACCTGTAAAGTATGTTTACAAAGAACTCTTAGCAGCTGGACTGAGATAATTCCTGGAATAGCTGATTTAGCTCTATCCGTATCTATAAGAGAAAATGTAGCTGTATGTAGGGTAATCTCTGTGAGATGGGGATATGGATGAATCTGCTTCAGGGCAAGTAAGTACTTTTAAAATACTTCTAAACTCACATCAATTTTCTGAAAGACATTAAGAACGAGATGATCACAGTGCAGACTAAACAGGTCAGCATAGTTCAATGTTATCAATAACACACTAATAATCAATGCAGTTTTCTGAGTGCTAGTTTTTAAGAAACCAAAATGGTACCCTGACAATAGAGTAGGGTAGTATCAACCACCACGCTGAAGAATAAGAGGCTGATTGCAAAAGAACCAGTGATAAGTTCTTGCAGAGATGATTAAATTAATTTGTTTGATTAGAGAAAAGACTATATCTGCCATTTATGGCTGACTGGAAAATCTTTAGAGATTTTCTGAGTAAAACAAAAAAAAATGCTCTTATGTTTTGTGGTTTTGATGTTTAGAAAAAATTGAAAATAGAAAAGATGAGCTTTTTTGTAATTATAGAATAAGATAACTTTGTAATCATACTTGTATTTATTGCAAAGGAAATCAGAAGCTTCCATCCATCCCTTCTCTTTATTCTGTATTAGTTTCTGTTAATTATTATGTTTTCCCTTGTAAGGCTGTGACAGGTCAAGATAGGTGGTACTCTTCCTTATCTGCTTAGGACTGAGTCTGTGCAAAATGCTTATTAGCCTAGCTCCGCCCACTCTGGGTGACTCCTCCCAGTTTCTACTCAGTCCTTAGCACCAAAGGACTGTGGTATTGCCTCTCCTGCCTTTGCAGTTTTTTGCCCAAAGGCAACCTTGCAAAGGAAAAATTTCTATTTAAAAGAAAAAAAGCCTCAGTTTGCTTCCTCGGTTTGAAATTGGTGCTCTGCTTCACAGCTGGCAATCGGGAGACCGCCAAACAGCTGAGGGCTGCTTCGGGGATCTGGAGCAGCCTGCAGGGGCCACATGGGCTGTTTTAAGCCCTTGGGGCCAAAGATCACAGGATCCATCTGCCAGATGGCCGTTCGTTGTGGGCGGAGGCTTCCGCCATCTCAGCAGAGCCGCGGGGCCGTTTTAGGAGCTCCGTGGCGAAGAGGAAGCTGTTGCTTGGCCGGATGGCTATTTCAAGAGACCGTGGGTGTCGGCCACGCTCCCTACAGAGCCACGGGGTTAATTCTCACCCCGCAGTGAAGCAGGCAGCCCCTTGATCTTGGGCTGCCCTTTTCCCCTCAATTTTCTGCCTTCTGCAGAGCTACAAAGTTCCAGGGAAGGATCAGAGCCTCCCTGGAAGAAGAAAGAAGCCTCGTGTGAGCCTGGTGGCCATATTGAAGACTCCTTGTGGCCAGCGGCCATTTTAAAACACAGTCGGCTACTTTGAAGACTCAGGCATCCTGCCACGGGGCCCAATCCTTTGGCCTCTGATCACAGGTTCTTTAATGTGGGGCCTGAACTTACCAAGACCCTTCAGGTCCCCACAGTTGATGCTCCGGTCGCTGCTTTGGCCCCCTCCTCATCTGCACTTCAGACCCAGAGGAAGTCCTCAAGGCAGAAGAAAAACGAGTGGAACAGTTGCAACAGTGATCCCATTTGCCTGGGCTGTCAAGGCTTCTACAGTGGCTTCTTTCTTTACAAGAACCTCACCCAAGTAGCTGAAGCAGCTGCGTGATAGAATTCCCTCATCGGAGGTCCGTACCCACCAGGACATCAACAAGATCAGGGCGGCTACTGAATTTACGGCACATGCACCCTGCCTAGTGCCATTTGCCACAAAGGCCTTTGCCTCCTCAGTGGCAGCCAGGCGTATGTGCTGGCTACGCAACTGGCAAGCTGATGGCAGGCCTAAATGGAAGTTGGCACCTGCCCTGGTCCTAGGGGTGATCTTTGGTGAGGTCCTTGAGCCCCTTCTGATGAGAACAAGGACAAAAGGAAAATTCTTCCTTCACTTCTACAGAGAGTGGGACATCGATCGGCTTCTTATTTCAAACGCCCTCAGCTCAGAGGAGAGTCAACTTCCAATTTCCACTGTCCATTGAAACCTGCTTATCAACACCCAGAACCTCCTCCTGACCACTCAGGCAAGAGCAGGCAGCCATTTTCTTCTAAACGGCCCTTTCGAAGAGGAGGAAATCGCCTGTTCCGTCGCCAGCCCTAGTGCACAGTCTATCCCCATTGGTGGTAGTTTAGCGGGGTTTGCTGACCTATGGAAGGGTATTACTTCAGACGCCTGGGTTCTGTTCACTGTTAGGTTGGGTCTTTCACTAGAATCTACTCCAGTCTTCTGAGGTTCTTTATCTTCTGCCCAGTATCTAGAGATGCTGTGAGGTGGGGTCTGATGGAGTCGGCCATCCAGCTTTTGCTGGACCTCAAAGCCATACAGGAAGTTCCCCTTGACCAACTGGATGGGATTCTATTCCAGAATTTTCATTATTCCCAAGGCCTCGGAGGGGGTGGGGATGGAGGACAATTCTTGATCTGAAACGACTCAATAAATTTGTTGTGTACAGACGTTGTAAAATGCACACTTTTTCTTCCACCTTGGAAAGCATTTGGCAGAGGGACTTCCTCACATCAATAGACTTGATAGAAGCATATTTACATGTCCCTATTTGTTCCTCCCACAGGAGGTTTTCTTAGGTTTGTTATCAGGGGCATCATTTCCAATACAGGGCTCTCCCCTTTGGGTTGTCTTTGCCCCTAGGGTTTTTACCAGGATTCTGGCCCCCTTAGCAACGCACCTTCGTACCTTTCTGGGGCGTTTACAATGTTATTTAGATGACATTTTAACCAGGGCTCAGCAGGATCTGCAAGACACAATTTCGGTTCTGCAGGACCCGGGGTTTTCCATTAATAGGAAAAAGAGCCATTTCTCTCCTACTATTCGCCTCCTTCATTTGAGAGCAATCATTGTCACTAGGGTGTGTCACGTGTTTCTCTCCCAGGAGAGACTGGTCGGCCTACAGAGGTTGATTAGGGGCTTTCAGGGCACGAGTTCTGTCCCTTTTGACCTTCTTTCTCAGCTTTTGGGAAAAAAGATATCCTGTATTGGTATTGTTCCCTGGGCCAGGTTACATGCCAGATCCTTACAGTGGTTTTTGAGCTTAGAGCTGTTCATTTTGGCCCTGAGAAAGTTTATCTCCCAGGTGGTGGGATCTAATCTTCTGGTTATATCTGACAATGTGGCCACTAAAGCCCATATTAATCTATAAGGAGACATCAGGTCCCTTTCTCTTATGACAGAGGTGGAGTCCCTGGTCAAGTAGGTGGAACGACATCTTCAGTCAATTAGAGCCGAGTATATTTCTGGTTCTGATAATATACAGGCAGATTTGCTCAGCAGGACGACCAGTGACCATACCAAATGGCAACTGCATCCTTTCCTATTTCAGCAAATCTCCCCGAGGTTTGGATTGCCAGTAGTGGATTTATTTGCCTCATCCCTTAATGCGCATTTGCCCAGGTATTATATTAGGTATTTCTCCCAAGGAGCTGAAGGCACTAACGCCTTACGTTGCAGCTGGCCTTCTGGATTGCTCTACGCCTTTCCACCTTTGCCACTGATCCCAGTGGTGATTCGAAAGCTGTTGTTGGAGAGGGCTGAAATAATATCGGTGGCTCCTTTTTGGCCTTGCCGTCATTGGTTTGCTGATTTGATGGGCCTTTCAGTGATCCCTGCTTGGCGGATTCCTCAGGAGGATGTCTCTTTTCTCCAGGGGTCCCTGTCTCATCTGGAGCCCCAGTGGCTTCAACTGACAGTTTGGCGATTGTGCGGGGCATCTTAAAAAACGCCAACTTTCCAACAAGGTTATCCAAACCATTCAGGCTTCCAGGTGCCCTTCTACAATTCCCATTTATGAAGCTACTTGGCAATCCTTCTTGACTTGGTGTGTTAAGTCCAACATCTCTCCTCTGCAAGCTTCGGTGGCTGCAAACTTGGAATTCTTACAGGCTGGCCTGGACAGGGGTCTTTCCCCCAACACTCTCCGCAGACAGGTGTCAGCCATCTCATCAGTCTTGTCTTGTGGGAAGTTGGAATCTTTGGCTCAGCATCCTACGGTTCATAGGTTCCTCAGAGGAGTGACTAACCTTTTCCCTCCTATGGTACATAGGTACCCCACTTGAGATCTGACCAAAGTTCCGCAATCCCTCACAAAACCTCCATTTGAGCCGCTTTGACAACCCAGTCTTCATCTCCTTACTCTGAAAGTGACTTTCCTACTGGCAGCCACCTTGGCAAGGAGAGTTTTGGAGTTGGTGGCTCTCTCGGTTCGCCCTGACCCCTGAATCTTCCATCCTCATCAGGTGGTTTTAAGGTTGGACCCGGCCTTCATTCTGAAGGTCAACACCTTTTTCCACATGGCTCAGGAGCTGGTGCTTGTGGTTTTCTGTCCTCATCTGGTCCATGAGATGGGAGAAAAGCTTGGCACATTTGGGATGTGCACAGAGTTTTAAAAAATTTTCATTAATCATAATGCTGTTTTCCGCAGGATGTTTGTTCATTCCAACCTTCCTCTTTGGGGGGGTAAGGTTTCTCCATCTACTGGGAGTAGATGGATCAAGGCATGCATAGCTCGAGCCTATTCCAGCAGGTCCCTGCCAGTTCCCAGGGGCATTAGGGCCCATTCCATTCATAGTGCGGCTACGACAGTGGCATGGGCTACACAGGCGTCGGTGGAAGAGATCTGCAGGGCTGCTACCTGGACTTCATCTTTGCCTTTCATCCGTCACTATCGCCTGGTTTCCTTCGCTTCAGCGGATGCGGCGTTTGGTAGACGGATCCTCCAACGAGTCCTTTTGGAACGTGCCAGCCAGGACCAATCTTAACCCTCCTGAGGACAACCCTGCTTTGGTATGTCCCATCCTGACCTGTCGCAGCCTTACAAGGGAAAATGGGCGTTGTTTACCTGAATGCCACTTTTCCTTGTAGACAAGACAGGTCAGCCCCACCTTAGGGGTAGGTTCCTTTCATGGGACCCGGGGGGGGGGGGGTCCTGCTAATGTTCTTGTTTTTTTTCTTTTTCCTTTCTTAGAGGCAATCTAGTCTGTCACACTGACTTCACAGAAACTGGGGAGGAGTTACCCAGAGTGGGCGGACCTAGGCTAATAAGCCTTTTGCACAGACTCAGTCCTAAGCAGATAAGGAAGAGTACCACCCATCCTGATCTGTCTTGCCTACAAGGAAAAGTGGCGTTCAGGTAAACAACGCCCATTATCTTTAACTTTTTAAAAATAAAATAAAATTTATAGGGTAGAAGAACCTGTGAAGACAGAGTATGCTAAGGGACTTCAGGATAGCGACTGATAGTTGGAAGAAAGAAATACAAATCAAGTGGCAAGAGGAATGAAATGAGGCAGGGGCCCATAATCATAAGTGAATGAACTCATTTAAAATATTGAGAGTATATTATGTTTCTTACATAGTGATATGAAAGATGCAGAGTTCCTCATTAACAGAATGGCTCCTATCACAACATGGCCTGCTAACATCATGGTAAATGGAGATCTCCTAACAATAAGTTTGCCCAATTGTATTGGTAAAATAAGTCATGATTTATCCTAATATGTAGAGATGATTGTCTTGTTTGGTCAGATGAACTCCAGTGGAATAACATATTTGATCACAAGATTTTTAACTTTTTGTCAATTATATTTAAAACATTTTTTGTGCATAATCTGAAATTCACTGACTTTGATTGATGCTTTATATTTTTCTGGAATTTTGGGTAATTTTGCTGCATTTTGTTGTTTGTTTCAAAATGATTTTGTAAGTACTACCTTATACAGCATCTGTTGATTGTTTTGCGGCTTGAGACAATGAAAACTAGTGTTAAAAAATATGTAATTTTAAGTATATACATAATGTGCTGAATTTAGGTTCATATTTTAGAGTATTTTTTACTTTTTCAAGGTAGTAGTCTATTTTAATTCAGTATTAAGTTTCCATTCTTAATTCTTTTTCGAATACTAGAATATAATTCTTACAAATTATGAGTTTCTATATAAATCACAAAATTTATCTGAAAATTTATTCTTGTATGTGAACAAATACATTCAGCACAGTCTCTAATTGCTACAGCCACACGCCTTAACGGTTAGGTTGCACAAAGAGCAATTCCTTTTCTATTACTTAAAGCTATATTTTGCTAAATTTTTATAGAATCATTTTTGTATATAGAAATAATCCCTTTTCAAATCTCTGTAGGGTGAGCTGCCATTTCAATGATTGTAAAAAACATTTTGACCCAGTTGGAGCTATGCCATCAAACACTAATATTGTATCCTACTAGTCCTGCTTGTTGGAAGTACTTATTTTTACACATTCCTTTTGATATCGGCCATACCACCATTTTTTTTTTCCACAATAGCCCTGTAGGATCATTTGTGTTAAGAGACAATGACTGGTCTTAACTCATGTTCTTGTAGCTGGAATTAAATCTGATTCTGCACAGTTCACATTAGTAATGTTTGATGTAATTGGAGATTAGGTTAGCTCACTCTTTACTACAGTAACAATCAACTTTAGAGCCATTTTCATAATTAATTATTCTGGTTCTGAAAGTATAATAATATAGGAAATGGGGTATTTTAAAAAAGTTTTGTATCTGCCCCGCCCATTTTACAGTGTTTTTCATGGTTCTAAGAGAGCCGTGGTAGTGCAGTTGGTTAGAATGCAATATTGCAGGTTACTTCTTCTGACTGCTGGCTGACTACAGTTCGAGTCTCCCCGGCTCAAGGTTCACTCAGCCTTACATCCTTTCAAGGTCGGTAAAACGAGCACCCAGATTGTTGGAGGCAATATGCTGACTCTGTAAACTGCTTAGAGAGGCCTGTAAAGCACTGTTTTTGCTATTGCTATTGCTATTCAGGCATCTTGACGTTCGATTAGATATTAATGATAATAGTGCTTATTAGGGAAGTAATAGCTTGTATTCCCTTTTAAAAAATTCAGGTGACAATATTGTTTGCAGTACAATAGGAGCGCTTAGCTTCATTTTATTTGTTGCCATTTGAATTAGTAGGGAAACAGAAAATGCAATTTAGTCATTAGGATCAGAATTAACAACAACTCTACATACATTCTTTAGTTTTTATCTCTGTTATGTTTATAACATAAACCTTTTCCCATACAATGTATCTTTCATGCAAAAGTCAAGAATGCATCTCTGTTAACTTACATTCATTCAATTTCCCTTTAATTAGGGGATGTTTTTTTTCACCGTGGAACACTTTATATCAGAGGTCTCCAAACTTGGCAACTTTAAGACTTGTGGACTTCAACTCCCAGAATTCTGGGACTTGAAGTCCACAAATCTTAAAGTTGTCAAGTTTGGGGACCTCTGCTTTATATGATAAAAATTTCTAAGTTACTCAAAATCCATGTATTTGAACTGAATGTTCTTGCCTTTTTAAAATAGTCTGTAGACTATATAAGGATAAGATGTGAAGAACCCTGATATTAATTTATTAATTTTAGCAGCATGACCTTTCTAATACAATTTTTAAAAAACTATTTAAGGCTCTAATGATTAGATTAATTTTTCAGATATATCCCAGGAACCTCAGAGATAGAAGAAATAAAGCATTTACTTTTTTTTTTACTTAGATGGTTATCGACTTTGTGAAAAATCTGAATTCTGTAATAGTTTTAGGGGACATTCTCAGTCCCTTAGCTATGTATCAAAATATTTGCACAGTATTGTATTACAGTTAAGCAGCTCCACTGATTATTAATTATAGTTTATTTTTTTACGTTTCCTAACCAAAGAATAATGAAGTATATTCCAAGTTAATGTGATTTAATTTTGTATCTCTCATTCATTATTGATAATTTCTTAGATTTATACAATACACTTACCCATGGTTAATTGAACCATGGTTTAATGAATTAATTCAATTGCCTGGGTCCATAGAAAATGGAAGTATAAATTAATCATTATTACTGGGTTCAGGCTATGCAAAACAATGAATGTTGCCTGCAGTTACCTGCCATGCTTAAGTAGGAATGTTGTTTTAAAGATGGTCATGGATAGTGGATGTAATTGGACCTGTGCCATACACATGAACAGTATTAAAGTTTCTTCTTCTCTCTAGGTCTTGGATTGAAGTCAACTTTTTTCTTATTGTTAAGCTTACTTTAGGAGTAAACCTGCAATGACGTGCATTTTCCATAAGGATACCATGATTTGTAGCTGCTATTATGGGGTGGGTTTTTTTTAGATCTTTTGAATGCTCTAAATCGTTATTTGCTAGTTATAGTTTCCCAAATATATTGTTTCCTTCCTGTGAATTACATTATGGATTTTTTTTTTAAATGTGGGATCTTGATGTGCTTACATATTAGAGATAGATGACCTTGTGGGATGAGTAGGTACATTTGGATTTTTTTAGAACCAAGTTTAGAAAACATCACAAGGGTTGCATCTTATTCACAAAATAGCTTCCATGAGGAATGCAGCTACTTATAAAACTATTTACTAGAAGTCAGGCTGTCACTCAGTACTTTTTTTTTTCTGGAGAACTGTTCAATATTTCCTAACAGACAGGAAGCAGCAGGTGAAGCTAGGCAGAATCACATCTGATACCTGTACAATTAGCCCCCCCCTCCCAAGGCTGTGTTCTTTCTCCACTTCTCTTCTCCCTATATACCAATGACTGCATCGCAAATGATCCATCTGTTAAAATACTCAAGTTTACAGATGACACAACAATGATTGGTCTCATTTGAGACAACGACAAATCCGCATACACACAGAAGATTGTACAACTTTCCTCGTGGTGTGACCGGAACCGTCTGGAACTGAACACACTCAAAACCGTAGAAATGGTGGTAGACTTTAGAAGAAACCCTCCCATACTACCACCTCTTACAATACTAGACAACACAATATCAACAGCAGAGACCTTCAAATTTCTAGGTTCTATCATATCACAAGACCTAAAATGGACACCTAACATCAAAAACATCATCAAAAAAGCACAACAAAGTATGTTCTTTCTGCCCCAACTCAGAAAGCTCAAACTGCCCAAGGAACTGCTGATATAGTTCTACAGAGGAATTATTGAGTCTGTCATCTGCACCTATCTAACTGTCTGGTTTGGTTCTGCAACCCAACAAGAGAGACACAGACTTCAGAGAGTAATTAGGACTGCAGAAAAACAATTACTACCAACCTATCTTCAATCGAGGACCTGTATACTGCACGAATCAAAAAGAGGGCTGTGAAAATATTTACAGACCCTTCACATCCCAGACATAAACTGTTTCAACTCCTTCCCTCAAAATGACACTATAGAGCACTGCACATCAGAACAACTAGACACAAGAACAGTTTTTCCTGAACCCCATCTCTCAACACTGTCCAATTATTTATGAAGTCTGCATTACTATTGATCTTCTCATCACTTCTTTTTTTTAAATAAAGTTTTATTTGGGTTTTCACACATACAAAACACAAATAAAACATCTTTTTTGAAAATAGCATGGTCCCGGGTTGAACTTCTGTATACAGACACAAAACTCAATTTCATGCTCCTTTTTGTATTCTATTCCATATCTTATACTATTTTACATTTTCTATATAGTTTTTCCCCTCTTTTAATTTTTTAAATTTTATTTTGATTATCTCATCTCAATTCAAATCATTATATCTATACTTTTGTCTGTTCTGTTTCAATTTCATATTATCTTTTCTCATTGAACAAATTTTCTCCTGTAGTTACTAATTGGAGTATGACACCTTTATATCTTTTAATTACATCCATTCAACTCTTATTTAAACTTCAATATATACCTTAAGTTTATGACCTTCAATATAATACATAATACATAACTTCCAATCAAATTCTGCTTGGTACATTCTTATAATACACACTATATTCTTTTTTTTTTAAAGAAAGATTGTAAATATATGTAATGATAAACCCTAATTCCATTCCAGTTCAGTTCTATCATTAATAATAATTAAAATCTTAACATCTTTAACACTTCTTTTCAATTAAATATCATGCTTCCTTAAAAACACATATAATCTCCATAATTAATTTTTCCCTTATTTCTCTTTACATATGTTTTATAAATCATTAAATATACGTTTTGTTACATTTATTTATTGACAAGCATTCCACTGAATTATGATAGCTATTTTATCAGAAATTTTAATCATATATTGTTTCATATTTTCTAAAATTATTTCTGTTTCTAACATAACCATACTATCTTATGTACCTTTGCGGAATCCCTTTTTCCATTAAGTTTTCACCCATTATCTCTAAATAGGCCCTCTATATTTCTCTATATTTTGCTTCTGTCCTTTATAACTTCTTTTCCTTTCTTTCTTCCCTCTCATCTTCCCCCTCCCCTTTTTACCCCCTTGTCTCTCTAGTTCTAATTCTCTCTTCTGCATTTCCCTCTTCTGTTGCTTTCTGATTTTATACTTATTTTTCACTCTAATTTTTTGAGGTTTTTTTAGTTGTTTTTCCCAATCTTAAACTTTCCATTCTCTTTCCCCCTTTCCTTCCCCCCATCTCAGATTACTTGTTCATTAAAGATGGCTTCTTCTTTGTCGCAATCTTCTTGTTCTGCAGGCATTTCTTGTTGTTTCTCATAATTCCAAATCTCCATTTCTAAAAACTGAAATACAAAGCCAAAAGAACCTCTCCCTTCTTATGCATCTTCTTTGTATTTTTTAAGTTCCATTTTCAGTTCTTCTAAAAGTGGAGCCATTTTAAACAGTTTTAAACAACCACCCGATTGATTTTAGTCATTCAAAACAATAACCAAGAATCCAGAAATCATCAAGTAATCCAGATAGTCCCGAGTTATATCTTCTTATTTCTTTTTCAACTTTCTCTTCCTGGGGTTTTTGTTGCGATCTTTCAGTTAGAATGTATCTTTTGGAAGTCTTGTTGAGATTTTGCTGTAAGTTCTTTTTTAATTCCAGGCAGTCTGCTCCCTTCCGCATCCTGCCCTTTTATTCTTTTTCTCTCCTTTCCTGTTTTCAAAAGCTTTTAATTATCCAGAAATCTTTATTGTCCCTTTGACTTTTTATTTTCAGCATTAAATGCCTATTAATGTCAAAGTGGATTTTTTCCAATTTCTTGCTTAAGTCTCTTAGCTGTCAGTATAGGAAAAGGAGAAAACCAAATCTTTTCCTTTTCTCTCTCCTTCGCAGCTTAAAAATCTTCTTAGGGAACAATGTTATTGTTTTTTTTAATAGTTTCAATTCCAGGTTATTTGTTGCTTTTGCTGTTTGACCCGGTCAACCAAAACTTTCTCTTCTTATCTTCCTCCTGCACATTCTTTTCCGGTCGAGTTCTTCTTTGTGGTGGCCATTTCTGACCACCGCTACAACCGCCGGGAAAGGGAGTAATGGCTAGCTGGGGAGGAGAGATGCGGCTCTCCTCAACCCTGCAGGCAGTCTCCCCCTCTTCACCACCTCTACGGGGTGGCTTAGACCCGAAACCAGCCAGCACGGGACGCTCCAGTGGCAAGCACGGATCGAAGCCTCGCAGAGATGAGGTTTCGGTCTGTCACTGAAGAAGCTCAAACCGGAAGCTCAATCTTCTCATCACTTCTTATCGCCCATCCCTTCCCACTTGTGACTGTATGACTGTAACTTTGTCGTTTGTATCCTTACAATTTATATTGACTGTTTCTTAGTATGATCTGATTGCCTATAGCAGTGGTAGTCAACCTGGTCCCTACCGTCCACTAGTGGGCATTCCCGCTTTTATGGTGGGCGGTAGGGGTTTTGTCCCTACTTATAAATCACCATTATTGTGGAACCGGTGGGCGGTTAGAAAATTTTACTACTAACAGAGATACAAAAGTGGGTGGTAGGTATAAAAAGGTTGACTACCCCTGGCCTATAGTATCCCATGACTATGATTCTTGACTCTTGACGAATGTATCTTTTCTTTTATATACACTGAGAGCATTTGCACTAAGACAAATTCCTTGTGTGTCCAACTACACTTGGCCAATAAAGAATTCTATTCTATTATTCTATTCTAAGAATGTCAGTTTGGCCAATGTAGGAAGTAGAAGAATGCTTATAAATAAAACAATGTTTAAAGCTGATGCTTTGATTTGCAGATGGTCAAGTTCCCTTGTTTACTTAAAAGAATTTGATAGAAAATTAAGGTCAGGCATAGCAGATATCCCAATAGCTACCAAGAGAGGTATTTGTAGACAACCCAGAGTTTGAGTTAATTGGCTTGTAAACATACACCTCTTGGCTTTCTGCATACTCCGTAACTTCCATGTTTGACCCAAAGTAGCTCAGAAAGACACTTCAAAATTCAGAATACTTTTTTTAAATTAAACATTTTATGTCATTATATATAAAATAGTTCTCACTGGACCCAGATGTGGTGCATTCAAAGATATTGGTTCTACAGTATTATCAAGTGACTTGACAGACGTAGAGTGTCTCTGGAAAACAAACAGTGAGAAGAACCCTCCCCCACCAAGACCAGACGTACACAGGGCGGGGCTGGACTCTTTAGCAGCATGCATAGAAAGGGTGTTCTCTGGTAAGTCTACCAACGCCCATTCTCCTCCACGCTGCATCGAGAGTCCAGCAATGGGACATACCAAAGCCTGCATGTCCAAGGGAGGGCCATTGTCTGGTCCAATCATCTGATCCTTGAAGGACCTACCGGAATGCCCTTCTCCCCAAAAGATGCTTCTGCAGTGGTGAGGGAATCCAGCCAATAGTATTGGAGAAATGGGGATGGCGAATATCAAGGTAATCGCCCCGTAAATCTCCAAGATAGGCGCCTGGAAGGCCCAGGCTGCTGAAGTCGCTGCATTCCTAGTAGAGTGCGCTGTGAGCTTCCTGGGAACTGGAAGAGATAAGATCTCATAGGCTCTCGAGATTCCCCACCCAGATCCATCTACTCATCCTGGATGAGGAAGCCTTAATTCCTCATCCAGGGACCGGATGGAAGGACATGAACACTGCTTCAGTTTGCCAAAAGTAGCATACGTTTAACATAAGTACAGAGAGCTCAATGCACCTGCTACATATGCTCCCTGTGTTCCAACTCATATTGGGCTAGGGGCAAATTCCTGTAGAGCTATGTCTAGTGCCCTATGGAACCCAGAATTAATCCTTTGGAACAAAGGAAGGGTCCCAACGTAAACTGCCCAGTTGTCGGGAAAGATGCTCAATCTAGCCTCACAGAAAAACCCCCAACTCAGACACCGTACTGGCAGATGCGAAAGCCTCCAGGAAGGCCATCTTGAGGGATAAGGGATGAATGCCCACCTTCCGTAAGGTTCAAGGGTGGCCCCATCAGGGCCTTTAGCACTTTGGGGAGGTCCCAAAGGAGTACCTATGAATTACAGAGAATCCAGATATGAGGCTTCCTTCAAGAACTGCAAAATGAAGGGAAATGGGAGGGGGAAGAATACTTATCCCATGACCATACTGACCCCAAGGATGCTGCTTACCAGCGGAGAAATTTTTTGAGAGCCCCTTATCTGGACCGGAGAAATAGTAACACATCTGGGGCTGATGCAGATGTGGGACCCTGGGCCCTCTTGAAACACCACTCACCAAGCGTCCTCCAGGTGGCATCGAAGATGCGGGCGGCAGGACCTCCTGGCCAAAGAAGCACCAGAAGTATTTGCCCCACCCTCTCCTTGAACAACTTCCAGATTACTGCCCGAATGAATAAAATAGGGGGGGTGTAGAGGAGACCTGAGGCCACCTACTCAGAAGTGCATTGGTCCCCTTCACTCCCTGGACAGGAACCCTGGAGAAGTATCTGCCTACCTGTGCATTCTGGGAATTGTTGAAGAGGTCCATCACTGAGGTCCATTATTTCTCCATCTCCCAAGGTCTTTCCTGCATTACACTGGTTTCATGTTAGCTGTTTATAACCACCCCCTAATTATAGCTGGTGATTGGGCCAGCACATTCTATATATTAGGCTTCCAAATTTTTTGAAAAATATACTTTGAAACAAAGTGGCTGTGCTTTCATACATATGTGGAGACAGCTGGAAGAACCTTTTGAAGTATCTATGTGAACTAGGGTGACTACAGCTGCTTTAGTGAGTAAAAAAGGCGTGCTAACATATGCATGCCCATGTGTTTCAAAGCAGTGATCTTAAAGGAGCTGCCCAATTGTACTCTGTAATATAATCAAACCCTATTTAATGAATTTGGGGAGAACAAACTCTCTGCCTGAACAAACTCCTTACATAATGGACAACTCTGTTGCATCTGAAGTAGTTTGGACAAGGCATATAAATTTATGTTGCATTATGATATATTTGTCACATTAGTTTGCTGTGACATTGCTTGTATTTTATAGGATTGACAGTTGCTTCCAGACAGTGAATAGACACACAGTATTCTGCATCTCAAGGAGAGTAACCGAAGTTTTGGCAAGAATACAATAAATAGATATCATCAAATCCTTTCTTTTTTGTTAGTTGGGGAAAGTGTGTTGTCTTCTTAAAATCAAGTTAATTGGAAACTAGCATTTAGCATTTCTTCCCAGCCTCAGATTGGAATTGGGATTTTAGTAAAAGCAGGATGTTCCAGATAATAAACTGACACTAGGTAATGTCAGTTCTAAGAGTCATCAATTTTCGAAAGGAATAGGAAAGTTACCTTGGAATTATGCTAAGTTAACTTTTTCCCCTGTGTTATTTAAACTTTATTGCCTCAGCTCAGCCACTGTACCTTTGTTAAGCAAATCACCATGGTTAAAGAAATAAAGGCAGGATAAAAATCAAATAAATAAATACATCCGGGGTCATTAGGCAAGTCCATTGTTTGATATGTAGTGTTTTTAGTAGAAACAGGAAGTAAATGCCAGGTTTTGGCAAAATAGCAATAGCAACAACACTTAGACTTGTATACCGCTTCATAGTGCTTTACAGCCCTCTCTAAGTGGTTTACAGAGTCAGCATATTGCCTCCAACAATCTGGGTCCTTATTTTACCGACCTCAGAGAGATGGAAGGCTGAGTCAATCTTGAGCCAGTCAGGATCGAACCCCTGACAGTGGGCAGAGTTAGCTTACAATACTGATTCTAACCACTGCACCACCGTGGCTCAAAAATGCCATAAATCGTGGTAATGTGATTATGGGATACTGCAAAGGGCGAGAACTTCAGAACTGGACTGTACATATCTTTTTGGGATGTGCCTGTCTTATCTTTGAATGGTCACTAAATGAGCAGTCATAATTTAAGGACTACCTGTATGTTTTTCTACTGGAGGTTCTTACAGGATTTTATGAGTTCAACAACTTTGCATTTTATCTCTTCCATCAGTGAATGTTTTGCATGTTATTTGTTAAACTTAAAAAGAGATGCCTACCTTTTCTCGTTTATTTAAAAAAATAAAGTTTGATTCTTTTTAACACCAAGTGAGGTTGATCTATCTTCTAAAAGGAGGTGACAATGATTTCTCTGGTCACATGCTTCTATGCTACAAAGCCAAGAGGCAGTGTTATATAATTTTATCCCATTTTTTCCACCAGTAAGATCAAGGTATACATAGCTGATGGCTTCCAGGCAACCACCCACTTTGACAAAAATCAGCTTAAGCAAGGTGAATGGTTTAAATACCTCCATTCAGTTGTCAAATAATATCTGCCACTGCTTTTGGCAAGAAACAGCATGAGTGATACTTCTAGAATGTGCATATATCAATCATTACTGATGCTGCTGTATGGTTCAGAATCTTTGTGACCCTGCTTGAATAATTGGGAAGCTTGAGGTTTTCCAAACACATTGCCCATCAGGTAATCCTTGACTTATGACCACAATTGAGCCTAGTATTTCCATTGCTAAGCAAGACAGTTGTTAAATGAATTTTGCTCCATTTTACCACTTTTCTTGCCACTGTTGGTAAGTAAATCACTGCAGTTATTACGTTAGTAACAAAGTTTTTAAGTAAAACTGAATTTTTCATTGATTTTGTTCATCAGAAAGTCAGAAAAGGTTATCACATGACCCCGGGACATTGCAACTGTCATGAATACATGCCAGTTGCAACGCATCTGCATTTTGATCACATGACCATGGGGAATGCTGCAATGGTCATTAGCATGAGAAGCAGTCATATCAGTGCCATTATAAGTTCAAATGGTTACAAAATGAATGGTTGTAAGTTCAGGACTACCTGTACTGAAGATTGGTGATTTGATGCTGGGACAAAATGCAAAAATGCAAAAATGATTATACCTCACTGTTAAATGGCTCCCACCAACTTCCTTATCAGTTGACCTGGAAACCATGCCTCATGGTTGGAAAAGTATCGAAGTGATCAGCTCAAGAGAACATATTTAGAAACTTAGGCTCCTCCTGATAGAAGTAAAATACCTGTCTTACAATAAACAAAACTAGAGGAATGTGCTACAGTCTCATCTCTGTGAGTCATTATCAAATGCGAGCTAAGGACACTTGCCACTTCAATGGGAAGGTAAAGCATTCTGTGAGTCTCAATGTATAGTCATGCTGGCCACATGACCACAGAAATGGCTTCGGACAATGCTGGCTCCTTCAGATAGGAAATGGAAATGAGCACCATCACCTAGAGCAGGGGTGTCAAACTCAATTTCATGAGGGCCGCATCAGGGTTGTGTTTGACCTCAGGGGGGACATGGGGGGTGTGTGGCCAACATGATGTCACTCATGTTGGGGGGGCGCCTATGTTGGCCGGAGTGCTCTGCCAGTGAAAACAGGCTCCTGAGCTCTGTCTTCAGCTGGGAGGGCCTCCTGCAACCCTCTGCCAGCAAAAAAGGAACTCGGGTGCGTGCGGCCCTCGCGAGCTCCATTTTGGGCTGGGCTGGTCTCCTGCAACCCTCTGCCAATGAAAATGGAGCTCAGGAGGGCCACACGCAGCCCTTGTGAATTCTGTTTTTGCTGGTAGTCGCTGCGGGCCAGTCCTTTGCTGTTTCCAGTGCAGGCCTGTGGGCTAGATCTAAGCACCCACAGGCCTTGAGTTTGACACCGCTGTCTTAGAGTCAGACACGACTAGACAGCTGAAACCTTTTTTCTTTATACTACGGTTAGGATGAAGGTGGTAGCAATTAACAAACACCTACATGAAGGCAAGAAAGCAGGGCAGGCTGTGTAGATCCAGAGGTTTTCTAAGAAAAAGGGTTGGAAAGCTATGAGCCATGACATAAATGACATAATCATAATCATCACAAACCATGTACTTTGATAAGTTAATGAATTTTAGGAAGTAGCACACAATCCTGCCCCTAAATGATCTGCCCTACTGAAGTTTCACTGTACTGATTTGCATTAGAATGGTAATAAATCAGGATAGCAAGAACAGTTGGATCATACATGATTCCAGCCGCATCATGTTTTAGCAAATATGTTAGTTTTGTGTAGGGGAAAGTGTAGCTGGAATAAATATATTTAACTATTACTTGTTCTCCCTGTGCTGATTTTCAGATTGTAATTTTGGGAGACACTTTTTCCCCCTTCTGTGTGTTGTACTGTGATAGAACTGTAATCTCTGAGAATACCTGTGAACTTGGTATATTATGTTATACTTTGAATAAGGATCTGTACTTCAATTGGAATGGACTTGGAAAAATATCACTGTTTATTGGTTAGGCTGTTGGATTTACTTATTCCAGTCATAGTCACAGATTGACTTTCTTAGGATTTTTGTGAGGAGAAGAAAGTTGGTATCACATTCTGAACTCCTTGGAAGATATTTTGCTTAGTACAGTTCCATGTACTTTTAAAATGGTGTCTTTTCTAGTCTTTGTTTCCAGAGAAAAGTGACGGAAAATGTGTGGGCAAGGAATTATGTCTCAAAAGCCAGCAGGATAGTTAAAATAAGAATTCTAGTGATCTGTTCTCAAGATTCTCACAGAAGCAGCATAAATTATGCAAAATAAAAGAATAGAAGTGACAACAGAATTCAGAAGATTGTATACCATCTATTTTGCATTGATTTCAATGACAAGTGCCAGCTTTTTGCTGGTAGAGTATAACTAAAATAACTAAACAACTAAAAATAAAACTTAAACTGTGTGTTAAAAATTAAAGCCACAATTTTAATTTTAAATCAAGTATGTCTTAAATAAAGGAAGCATTTTTTAATTTATTCTTCTACTGCTTTTAAAATAATGACAGAGAGATAGAAAAAAAGGCAACGATAAAATACATGCATTGTCATAGAAAAGGAAAAAGGAAAAAAAGACATGAAAGTTTAACAAAGGAAGAAAAAACAGGTATAATGTATCATTTTAGTTTTCGCTAATCTATATATAGTTTTCTATATTTCTAATATGTTTATATAATCATATTATAACCTACTGTGTTTTTATGAATGATCCTATATTTCATATACGTCCATGAAAAGTCTGCAAAGTCTATAGGCAATCTGCTCATAGGTGCCAGATTCTACCAGGCCCTTAATCTATTGGGTGAAAAGGGGGATTCAATTATCTTTCCCCTTGCTGCTTCCTTTGGCCATGGTAAAGGCATAGAGAATCCATTTATATTCTCCAGTTGTCAGGTTGTATGTACAGGTAGTCCTTGATTTCCAACAGCTCATTTAGTGACCGTTCAAAGTTACAATGGCACAGAAAAAAGTGAGTTATGACCATTTTTCACACTTAAGAACATTGTAGCATCCCCAAGGTCATGTGATTTACATTCGGATGCTTGACAACCGACTCACATTTATGACAGTTGCAGGGTCCCATGGTTATGTGATCCCTTTTTGTGACCTTCTGACAAGCAAAGTCAATGGGGAAACCAGATTCACTTCACAACCATTTTACTAATTTAACAACTGCAATGATTCAGTTAACAATTGTTGTAAAATGGGGCAAAATTCACTAAATGAATTTCCCACTTAACAACATACATTTTGGGCTCAATTGTGGTTGTAAGTTGAAGACTACATGTACTAGGGATGTAGTTCAAAAGAATATTACGGTCTGAAAATTTTAGCTTTTGTCATAGAATTATATTTATAGAATCCAATATTTTCTCCAAAAACTTGTGTAAAAACATGTTTTGCAGAAGCATTCCCTCCAGCAAAACCCATTTTGTATAGCTCTGTTCTATATAAATATAATCTAAGTATTATTTATTGTTGCATACATTGTAACTTGAAATCCATTGGCACTCTTACTATAAAAGTTAAAACTGTCTCCCATTTTCAAGGCAATATAGGAATAATTTTTTATTCTATTCATTTCTTAACATCTCCATATCAAATTGCCTTACTGGTCACAAATCTCTATAGAAACTAATAATGGTTTTTATTAGTTTTTAAAAGGTTTAACAATTATTCTGTATCTCAGATGTAAATGAAAGTCATATTCATTACAGATACACGCCTCCAGCCAATCAGAACACGGCCAACCCCTCAACCAATCAGAACACAACCAAACCCCCAACCAAACCCCCAACCAATGAGAACACACCCCCACCCAATCAGAACACAGCCAAGCCCCACCCAATCAAGTCACACCCCCACTGGCAGTTAAAGGGAAGAAGCAGCTGCAGGCTCACATCACTCTGAGAACCACAGAGCCGAAGACACAAGCCTGAAGATGATGAATGAGACTCGAAACGTTGCCTAGATACTTCCAATCTTACGCAGGAGAAAACCCGAATAACCAAAGATCCACATACAAATACCCGCGAGAACCTCAGAAAATTATATATATATATATATATGTATATGTATATATTTATATATATATATGTATTTTATTTATTTATTTATTTATTTATTTATTTATTATATATGTTTTCTTAAGTTTTCGCTGGTACTTACATGTATGGCATTCAGCTTTGTTCGGTATTTTCCCACGTCATTGTAGTTGTGCTTTTAAAGTTGTAGCAACGTTTCGGCAGAATCTCATCTGCCATCATCAGGCTTCTGTACAGAAGCCTGATGATGGCAGATGAGATTCTGCCGAAATGTTGCTACAACTTTAAAGCACAACTACAATGACGTGGGAAAATACCGAACAAAGCTGAATGCCATATATATATATATGGATCTTTGGTTATTCGGGTTTCTCCAGCGCAAGATTGGAAGTATCTAGGCACTTCCAATCTTACGTGGGAGAAAACCCGAATAACCAAAGATCCACATACAATTACCCGCAGAAAACCTCAGAAAACATATGTATGTATGTATGTATGTATGTATGTATGTATGGTATTCAGCTTTGTTCGGTATTTTCCCACGTCATTGTAGTTGTGCTTTTAAAGTTGTAGCAACGTTTCGGCAGAATCTCATCTGCCATCATCAGGCTTCTGTATTGTGTTTGTTCACAGCCTGATGATGACAGATGAGATTCTGCAAGCTGTTGTTGCTACAACTTTAAAAGCACAAGCAGACGTGGGAAAGTTCAACGAACAAAGCTACATACATGTAAGTACCCAGCCTGAAAACTTATATATATATATTCGCGGGTACTTACATGTATGGCCTTCAGCTTTGTTCGGGTATTTTCCCATCGTCATAGTAGTGGTGCTTTTAAAGTTGTAGCAACGTTTCAGCAGAATCTCATCTGCCATCATCAGGCTTCTGTGTACTCTGTACACAGTTCTCTGTACAGAAGCCTGATCGGGTACAGGTATGCAGGTCTTGGTGTGTTCGGGTCTTTTCCGTTTAAGATTGAGAGTATCTTGGCAATGTTTCGACTCTCAATCTTACACGGGAAAAGACCGAACACACCAAGACCTGCATATATATATATATATATATACATATATACATTTTACAGCATATATTGAGCAATGGTTAAATTTTTTTTCGTTATCCTTATCATTGACGTGTGTATTTTCTAGTATCCTAATAGAAATGAAAGTGTGATGTTCTGCTTGGCTGTGGACATTTTTGAGATGAGTTGAAAGGTTATGGTTAAGATTTCTAATCAGTAATATAAACATCTAATTTAAAATATCACAATCTCTTTTTATGTTTTAGGCATTTAAAAAAAATACCTTTGTATTAGTATCGTTTATTCCTTACACTTTTACTCCAACCATCACTGGGTTGGAAACGAGTTATTGAATAATATAAGCAAAGACAGATTCAGTTGTGAGAGAACAATAGAAAGAAGAAATTGTTTGGTATCATTTCAGAGACATGATAGATTTTAACAGCTGAGGTAAGATTGAAATAATAATTAAACACAATTTTTTGAACAAGTTTTGAGTTTTGCACAAGAACTTACACAATTAAAGACACTTAATATCATTGTGTTTCAGGAGCGAATAATGGAATTAGATTAATGGTTCCAGATGGTCTGATAATCACATCCAACAAAACAAAGACAAGTATTTGACTACATCTTGCTTTAGAGAGATTTGCTGTGTTGTCACTTTTTACAGATTTACAGTCTATAATAATATTCTATCTTTCAGCTTTATTTTATCTCCCACCCCCAAAAATAATACTCTACAATACTTAGAAATCAGCAATGGAAGTGCTGGCAGAGACAATTTTCCAGTTCCCTTTCACACCTAATTTGGACTGTTTGTGCTTATGATAGCCTTGAAAACTGCAGAGCCTAAGTCTGATGTCTTTTTCTGCTTTTATATTTATTTTCAGAGAATTCATATTCAGCTACTCAAACTGACATTATTAGTTACTTCTATATCCTTACCTAAATTAAAACTTAGCATGACATGTTGTAATGATACACAATAAGATTTTTTTTAAACATATTCAGAATCTCTGCACAGATGGAAGCCTATCATTTTCAATTGTTGTCATAAGACAGTATGCTTGTATGCTTGATAAACTACAGTATGACTTTAAATTTGTAGAAAAGGAAAGCAATTATCTGAGCCCATGTCACTTTTTCTCTGCCTTTACCTCTAATAGGATAGCTAAACATATGAATTCTTTGTTATCCTATGGTTTCTTTTAGAATCTACCTTTCTCTTTATTTTTCCTTCCTATATAATATTTAATAGACATTATCAATATACTTATTTTTGCCAAATTCATAGAATGTAAACAGCTTTACTAGATTAGAAGAATTTGGCAGTGATTTACCATTGGACCAATTTTGTTTTGTAACTTTTTAATAGATAGGAGTATAATCATATTAAATGATATACATTTGATATTTACCTTTTTTCCAATGAAACTAACTTGGAAATATCTTGTATAAGGCCTAGGAATTTGGTTTGAGCTAACCTTAAAAATCACCCCTCCCAAGAAAAGACAAAGAGCACATATTATATAAGGTGAACAATGTATGAGAGAATTTGCTGCGTTTTGCCTGCATGCATCCCTGCCCAGCTGAGGTATTCATTAATCAGTGCTACTCTTTCAAATACTGTGTCTCTTTGATTGATTATCAATATGAGCCATGATCAGATCTCATGGCTTCAAACCCTTCTGGACCCTCCCTGCCAAATTATGTCTAATTTAGTCATTCACACAATATTTGGAAGGGAAGTCTGGTTATCAGTTTCTGTAGACTATAATATATGTGCATCATCTTAGATTAAAGGGATCTATGTCACTCCATTTTATACATTAAAATTCTACCTAGTTTGCCTTGAAAGTCTTTTGAGGAGGATGGGCAGTCTGTCTAGACTGTTCTCAATAAAGCTCTCTACTCTGGGTTAAATGATGCCACTAACAATAGAATTCACTTGGCATGGCTAATGTATACAGGATTATGTATGATAATGCCTTCTTGGATCAGTCTGGTGCCCACTGAATCCATCTAGTACAACACTCTTTCTCAACAGCCATCCGCCAAATGAAATGCCTCTGGAAATTTATAAATTGGGCATAAAGAAGATAATCTGTCCTTGTATGGGTCCAGTATGTGATACACAGATGTTTGCTGCCTCTGAAAAGAGATTGTAATCAGTTGTCGTGGACTTTAATCATTCATCTACAGACCTTTGAAATGAGAAGGCACATCTGGATGAATGGAATAGGATAATCTGAAGCCTCTCAAGGCCAGTGCCTGAACTTAGCATTTTGATGAAAATGTATTTTGTTCTGTGAATAAAAAGCTAATTACATCCTCCATATAAGAAAGGCTACTATAAAACTAGGAGAATGGAACGAAAGAAAAACAAGAAACAGCATTAACAAATACACTGTATACTGCCTTCCAAGAAAAAAGACATTGGTAGCCTTTGGGTTAGCTGAAGAGGTATTCTGTAATGAAACAAGTTTTGCAAGTGTATCTCTTCAAAGAGAAACAGCTTATATTCTCTACAGTGGTACTTAGATGTTTCCACATGAGTTCTAAAACTAGATAAAGAAAACCCAAATAAACAAATGAGTCAAAAAACATTGTTCATTGATGTATTGATTAGTTATTCAAAGCTACACATGTGTGACAAAAATATGTAGTCCTTTGCTTTAAATAACTTGGACAGTAGCTAGTTTAACTGCAGCTAAACATCTCTGACAACTGTTTATCAATCTTACATATTGGCTTGGAGAAAAATTGAACCTTGCAAAACAGAAGGATGTTGGTGAGCTTCATCCCATGAACAGCCCATTTTAGATCCTTCCACTATATTTCTCTAGGATTAAAAGTCAGGACTTTAACTTGGCCATTCCAAAACATTAACTTTCTTCTGCTTTAATCATTCTTTACCTGTGTGATTTCTGTGTTTTGTGTTTAGACTTATAGAAGGGATAAGGTTCTTATTTTGAAGTGCAATGCCTTTTGCCAAACATAACCCTTTTCATTGAAGACCCAACATTCCATTTTGCTTTCATTGATTCACAGAATATTCTTCTAATAACCACCTGGTTTATCTCATGATCTATTATTGCAAACTGTAGATAGACAGCAAGAGAGAATAGTGGCTTTTTTCTTGCAACCCTGCCATGCATACTGTTGTTGTTAAATGATGGTGATCCCATAAACACTGACATTTACCAATGCAAGAGATGTCTTCAGTTCCTTATATATTAACTTGGGTTGCTTTGAGACTTCTCAAAGTAAAGTATTACAAGCTTTGTTATTGGTATGATCTTGGTTGGCCAATCACTCCTGGGGAGAGTAACAACTATGTTGAATTGCCTCCATTTATACCTAATCTGCTTGACAGTGGAATGATGGAGTCTAGACTTCTTGGAAATAATTTTGTGACCTTTTCCAGCTTGGTGAGCACCAAGGACTGCTGTTTTAAAGAACCCTCAGAAATCTCCTTTATTCAAACCATGACACTCTTCCACATACCTTTGTTGTGAAGATCAGACTTTGATGGTGACTAGCCAGAATTCTGTTCTTTAAGTAAGGCAGAACCTGCCACACTCGTCCCTGATTAACATCCTGTTAAAACAAAATTATGCAAAATTTTTGAAAATCCACAAACCTTTAAGCAGCAATTTATTCATATAATTGTATTGATAAAGATTTTGCTCTATGCACAGGGAAGAAAGGCAAAAATATCCAGAGTTTGAAGTCCAATATGTGTACTGTATGGTTATTAGTTTACAATGGCAGCTGCAATATCTTAACATATATTATCTAAATACTAAATAAGATTGGAACAAATTATTTTATATTTGCTCTGGTTTCAGCTCAGACATTATTATTGCTCACTCATCAGGGATTGAGAAGTAGAGTCTCTTTCCTTCTGTGGTTATTCTTGGCTAGCTGGATCACCTTGTCCCTGTGGCACAATATGTTAATATATTTTTGGGGAGGGGCAATTAAAGGTATGCAGATTTTCCTCCTGTTTCCCTCTCAACTGTAAGTGAGATGTAAGGGGCTAAAGTAAATTCAATGCACATTGCTAGCAAGAGACAGAAAATGAGTCAGACTAGAAGCTGTTCTTACTCTGTCCACTTGTTTGCATACCTGGTTTTCTCAGGACAAGAAAAAAGAAATTAATGTTATTAACCTTTTTCTTCTGTTGGGTTCATTATCTGAAGAATATAGATAGACTATAAATCTCTGGATGAGTGCAGAACTAGTTGATTCTTCAGATTATTTACAGAGAGGCTACATTGCTGGAGTCTAATGGAAATGGCAGCCAAAAGTCTGGGTAACAGAGAGTCCTGATTCTGTTCTTTTTTCTTCTGTATGGCAATATGAGTTAAATTTTAAATTAGATTAGAGGGTTTTATTATATACTGATAATAAGATGAGAAAAAATGAAATGTATGATTTTATCAAAGTATATAAAATGGCTAGTGGGATATAGATTTTGTGTGTAAAATCAATGCTAATGGCAATAGTTATTTAAGTACAGACCAGGTTGATTAAAACACATTTATATGTAGTTTGACTACTTCTTCTGTCTCCCCCCCCAAATACATAAAATGTCAAAGGTGAATCTTCTGGGGAGGAAGAAGGTTCATCAGTCTGATCCATTTTCACTCCTCGTGATTGTACTTCTTTAATGAAATTAGTCCATCAGTTAATGAATACAATTAATAGAAAGCTGGGGGTCTTTATTTTCACATTTTAAAAAACTTTTTACAAGGTTAAAATGAAGGAGGGAAAATGAGCAGCTGTGTCAATAGAAGAAGAGCTCTAGACAGGGTGGAGAAGCTGAAAGGCCCTTTTAAAGTGGAGACAATTGTAATTTGAAGTGTTTGTTTATCGTTTTTGCCTAGTTAGGCTATTTTCAGGTATTTCTTGATGAAATTTTAGTATCTTTGCTTTGTACAAGCTGGAGCTTGTTTTATGATGAATTATTGGGGAATGCTTTATGAAAACAAACTGAAGTTTTATTAGAAAACTGTTTACATAGTATGTATTATTTCAATATTGCAGAATCTTCCTTGTATAATGAATCCAGTATTTAATAAATTTTATTCTCTCTAATTATCTTTAGGGACATTTTAACCTCATCACAAATACCATATTTTCTTAGAGCAGGCAAGAACAATCAACTTTTTCAGATACTGGCATCTATTCTTTAAGAAGACTTATGGAATTGAATGAATTTTGTCTAAAAATATGCATGAACTTCGAATGAGAATATATTGTTAATATATTTAATGAAGCTTACATAAAGATGCACCAATTGTTCCTTCCCTATATAATGAGACCATAAGATGACGAAGGGGCAGGGCTGGATAGGCAAATTTATCCACATACTAGCATTTCATGAATGTCAATTGATAGGGGAAAGAGAAAAGAATAACAATTCAATATTGGACAATGGAACGTGTGGACCCCTATATTTTCACTTCTAAAACCAGTGTTAGATTTTGGAAATTACAGTGGTCATGCATAAAATATTAATAAAGCCTGCTTGCATGTTTAGCTCTGAATAATTGATATATGCCACAGAGAGGAAGGGGTCAAGCTATTTTCTAAAGCTCCTGTAGGCCAGACAAGGAATAATCGATGGAAACTGAACAAGGAGAGATTTAACCTGGAAACAAGGAGAAACTTTCTGACAGTGAGAACAATCAACCAATGGAACAGCCTGCCCTTGGAAGTTGTGGGAGCGCCATCACTTGAAACTTTCAAGAAGAGATTGGACAGCCATTTGTCAGAAATGGTGTAGGGTCTTCCGCTTGGGCGGGGGGTTGGACTAGATGACCTACAAGGTCCCTTCCAACTCTGATTATCTGTATCTGTATCTGTAATTTAGTGACTTTGCTTTGTTTGAGCACCTATTGACCAAATATCAAATAATGTCTTATGTAAAAAAGCCCTGATTTCAATAAACACTAGTTTAGTTAATGCAATTGCACTGGGAGTGTAGGTAACAAATTATTTGTTTGTCCAGAGTATGTTTACCTGCCAGCAAATAAATAATGCACAGTTGTCCTTCAGAGCATACTGTTATTATTTATTTAATATTTATTTCATTTTTCTGCCAAATGCCAATTTCTATCAAGCCCCAATTAACATCACATAGGATTATGTTGGCAGAGTCATGATCCAGATTGCAGTCCGATATATTTGGAGAAAACCAAACTGTGGAAAGATAAATTACAGTATTGCTGTAGTTATGCCATCATTTTACTGAGCCCTTGAAGTTAAAAGGTAACATGAATACTGTAAATGTTATAGCATTGGGACATGTTCCTATGTGAAATTCTTCACTGAATCTTTCCCTGACCTTTCCCATGACTGGAAGAAATGTGGCAGGATGGAAATAGTTGAAAAAGTTGTGTTGTTCCATTCAAGCCAAATGATTCCTTGAATCACTACACTAGACTTGGAATTGCTTTAGTGGCAGATTCCAAGTAAGAGCTCCAGAAACAGATTTCAGCTAGCAAGACCTGTTCAGTTTCTGCAAAGTTCTATTAGCAGCTGGAAAGTAGGTATTAAATCAGTGAAGCCCAGAGTTGAAAAACTTCCAAGCAAGATTGGTTGATTTGTCAATTAGTTCTTTATCACAGGAAGTTTTAAAGGCAGCCTTTTGTCAGTAGTGCCAACAATGTTTTAAAAAACATGTAGCATAAAGTGGTGGATTTTAAACTGAAAACCTGCCTTTGAAACCTATTGGGGATTGTTGTTGATTTGGAAAACACAGTTAATGCATAAAATTATTTTGCTACAAATCTGTGATGTTGACTAAATATTATTAACACTAAGGATTAAATAACTTAGATCACCGAAGAGTAAAAAGAGAAGCATTATATCAGTATTAGGTTATGATTTAAAATGTCAGTATGCATAAGATAATTTAGCTTTTTTATTCAAAATTGAATACATTAAAAAACTGCTGCAGATTACATAAAATATTTGTTGCACAATAAGGGTTTTTATCTTAAGCTCATTGCTTAAATATTACAGTCACTACTTATTGTTATTTATTATTTGTGCATATTGAAAAAAGGAGATTAAGAAAATTTGATTATGTTAGTACAGAAGACACTAATGATTTCAGCATTTCTGGAAGCCATGGGTTGTACTTTCAGTTTAAAGGGAAGGGAAAGGAAAGAAACAATCTTGTTACTTTGCAATTATGCTTTGCAAATATAGACAGTGTGCGAGAGATATAAGAGAGAGTTCCTCGCAAAAAGTGACAGTGAAAACAGTTCTGAACTCAGGAAATTTGAAAGCCCCACTATAAAATATACTACCTATATCTTCTCATAGGTAGTTGGGATGAATTTTATTGTCAACTCTATTTCCTGTATGAGAATTTAAAATAAAAAAGTGGGGTTTATATATATACTATCGTAATTTCATCTTTGGTATTTGTTAGTGTGATTTCTCTCTGAGCACAAGAAGCAACCACCCTCCCCCAAGTAATCACACTTATAAGTGTTTGCATCAGCAAGATAAGATAACCTGGGGCATATAGGTTTTACTCAGTATTTCTTTTACTTTCTTCCCCATTGAGAATTTTATGGGGCACATTGAACTAGAGAAAGTTAGAATTAGGCACTGAGCAATAATGGAACAGAGGTAGTACGGTACTGGCTGCCTGATCACTGGCACTGTTTAATGACATTTTAATTCAGAATAAGACAAATAACTGAAAATGTTGACTTACTCATAAAATTCACTACATAGCAGTACCCACCCAGCCCAAGGATCAGCAATTTGCTGGTCTGGACTGATCTCATTAAATTAATCAGGATCAGCCTAATTAAGATTTGGGAAGATTGGTTGTTTTAAATCAAGTCAGTCATTTTACTAATGGACATTTAATATCTGTCAAAGGAGGTTGATTTAAATAGACATTTTAAAATAAAACTACTTTGGAGATATTTGAGTATGACGTAGTGTTTCAATAAAATCTTACTCTTGGTTCCATGTATTTTATTTGAAGTGTAAAAGCTACAAATAGTCCTGAGAAGGTGTGCTGTATAAATTACAGATTGCTGCCTTGTTAAAGTTCCATTGGATTATCTGGATTTGATATAGCAAATGAACTTCACAATCTCTTCTAGAGTTCCCTTTTTACTGCTAACTTGCATATATGGTGACGTTGTCTGCTCTCTGCTACCTTTACTGTAGGTGTTTCACCGTTGGTAGCACCTTGCTTTTCTACAGGTAGTCCTCATTTAGCAACTGCTGAACAACTATTCACAGTTATGATAGTAATTGTCTTGTCCAGACAGTTTATAGTTAATGGGGAATTGGCATAGTTAGTTAGGAATTGGGAGCTGTCCCCTTAAGGGAATGCCTCATGGTAAATGTAGTTCATGCATCCTGGGAAATTTAATCCATGTCATGTGGTCACCTCTGTAATCCTGATTGGTCACTGAATTGACCCTTGGTTGGGTTGTGGGAGGTTCCTGCACTCTTGCCTGGACTCCAGCAGTGTGCTGGTGTCTCTCCCCCTTGCCCCTTTGGCATGGGATGAAAGATTACCATCCTTTTACACCATAAAATCAGCTGTGCAGAGAATTGGACATTGAGATGAATCTCGACATAACCATGAATTATATCTGAGGATGCCTGATGAACCAATAAAGAGACTTTGTATGGATGCCTTTGTGGAGTTTAATCTGTCTGCCTTATAATCAGCTAGTAATTATAAAGGTCAGAACAGTAATGAAAAATTACTTTATGACTGACCAACCCTAACATTTATTACCTTTGCAGGTCTGAAAAACAAAGAAAATCTGAAGAAAGATAATAAGCATACTTGTGGTTTTACTTAGTAACTGTTTAGCTTAATATAGAGTTGCCCTTTGCAGTTGTTCCTAAAAGAGGATTACTTCTACATCAGGAATGTCAAACTCACTGCTGTGGGCCAGATGCTGGCCACGCCTAAGCCCAATTTAACGAAAGGGGGAAAAGTCGTGATATGTCACATGACGATGCTGTGATGCAAGTTTGACGCCCCTGTTCTACATGGATTAAAAGCAGATTTTTACAAAGATAAAAGTATAATGATGCAGCAAATGAGAACACATAAAGAAATCGCATAGCATAGCTGCCCTGAGATCCTTCTTTTCAGTTGTGACATTAACACATTCATCTGTTACACTTGATCATCTTTCAGTTTTAAAAGTTTATTCTTTTAATTCCTAATTCTACTTTTTCATTCCTTAAATGAATAATTGGTAGTTAGGACAGTTTGTAATCTTTGCAAGCTAAATGCCCTAGGATTGTCAAGCATCTGTGGCAAAATGCCACCACTTTTATGAGAGAGTGGGAGAGAACATGACCCCATTTTTATCTAATTTACTCAAGAATACAAGCAGATAATCATGTCTTTCAGGCAGGAGCAGCAATATTCACTAAGCAAGATTTATGCATAGCTTCTTACAGAGACTGCTCAGTCTTCAAATATCTACTCAAGTGTGGTGTCCTGTATCACCCTTCATTGCCTTTCCTGGCTCTGCTCTCCTAGACTGACATTGGAGGCCATATCTAGAATACAAATATCAATGACACCCTGCATGAGGCTCAAAAACTGTGCACAACAGTGTGCTGATGGGGACTGTGGGAATCTAATTTTTTCTTTATAGCAACATTTGCCCCTTTCTAGTTCCATTCCGATCCTCTACCTCTGAGAACTTTTAAAGTGTATGTATGAACTCTATACCCAAAGATTCCCATTGTTGCTAACTCTGCCTCTTTAAAACATTTTCTGTCAGTTTCTCTAGAGTTTTTCTGAAGATTAGTAGAAATTGTCTCAAGTACATCCTCATAATTGGAGCCTTAGTAGCTTTGAATTGTTTCTCAAATACACGGTGTCAAACTTGCTGCGTCACATTGCTGTCATGTGATGTTTTGTGACATTTTTCCCATTCGCGGAGCTGGGGTGAGCGTGGCCTGTGTGTGATGCATCTGGCCTGTGGGCCACCATTTTGGAAGTCTAAAATGAGTCTAACATGTCTTCCTCTCAGAGAATATCTTTGACTTCCAAACATTTGCCCTTCATTGGTCATACCTAGATTTCTATATTGCCTGGAAGAGTGGGTACAGCTGCCTGAAAGTAGAGACAGTTGACTTAGCTACCCAGAAGCCATTCACTAGGATAGGGGTGTCAAACTCATGGCCCATAGGCTGAATGCATCACATGCTGGCCCACCCCTGCCCAGTTTAGCAAAGAGGAAAAAAGTTCTGATATGTCATGTGAAGTCGCTGTGACCACGTGAGTTTGACAACCCTGCACTAGGATGTCTTACACAACCAAATGGAAATCATGCTGGCTGGAGAATTCTGCGAGTTTAGGTCCACATGTCTTAAAGTTGGTAAGGTTAAGAAACACTGCAGTAGGATGTCTTATGGAGTCAAGTGGAAATCCCTTGAAGAGGGATGCTCAGAAGGAAAATGTAAGAATAGTATCTTTGCAGAATGGTATCTTTCTGTTGTATCTGAAACATGGCTTGGAGCTCTCTTTGCAGTCTTCTCTACCTTCTCATGAGCAATGCTAACTTTTTCCTTAAAACATTGATAAAGCTTTCCTGTTGATCCTTAGCATGGATTTTGCCTTTAACACAGCTGTCTCATGTCTCCAAGGTGTTTTTCCTGGATAGTTACAGATAGTTTTGTAAAGATAGCCAAGTCATATTTATTGTTTAATTAAGATGCTTTATGAACAAGTTAAAAAGCAGCAATCACAACCCAGATCCTTGAGAGTGTGTACTTTTTACTGTCCTTTGAAAAAAAATGCTTGTTTGCTTTCTGTTTTTTAATCCATTAGCAATCCTTAAATGGATAACTATTCTTATTCTATGACTCCTGAATTACTTTGATGAGGAACTTTATCAGAGGCATTTTCAAACTCCCACTTTACAGTATGACCTTCATTCACTCCCTCAAAAACTTTAGAAGTTTAGTGAAGCAGGACTTTGCAGAATTTTCTGTGCTTAGTTAATTCTTTGATTATAGTTTCTACCACTTTTTCCTGGATACATGTTAAGTGTACTGACCTATAATTTCCTGGATTGCCATTTTATTTTCTAAAAGTGTTGTACTAGTTATTAGTTATGCTGGATTCCCATGCTGGCTGGGAAATTCTGGGAGATGAAGTACACACATTTTTAAGTTGCCAAGTTGAGAAATACCAGCCTATTGTGTAGGATAAAAGTAGACGGTTGTGTCCATGTAGCTTCCTGGCATATCTCCAACAAAGCACTTTGATAAAAGTAGGCTGCTAGTGCTGCCATCATAGACAGTCGAATGAACACAGATCCCAATATCTGCATAATATCACTTAACAGAGAATAGAGCTTGCTGCTATCTATTTACCTAAATAGTGGAGCAGAGAGAGGGGAAAGATTCATTTAATAAAAAATGAATATTAGCTCTTCCCAAATGATACTATATAGTCCAAGTAGAAAGGAAGTACTCCTTAGATATTCTGAGATTGGAATTGTATTTCTGTTGATCTTAAGAGTTTGCCAAAAATAAAAATAAAAAGGCAAACTGCATGGTTAAAGTGTTTAAAATTGAGTTTTGCATGGTGAGACATGGACCAGATGTAGTCCCCGTCCCCATTCTCCCCCCCCCCCGATTCTCAAAGCACCATCCTAGGATTATAAATATAGTTGCTCAGAAGAAGATCTAGAACAAACAAAAGAAAGTAGTCTTTCACATAGGAAAACATTTACTATAGAATTCATTATAAGACATCCTGGTGGTTATTAACTTGAATGTTTTTAAGGGAGGACTAAAATATTCACTGGGGTTAGGTATATGAAGGGCTATTAGTTTCTGTTAGGCATGCCTCCAACTACAGTACAATAACTTGGGAGGGGGACATGTCTCCATCTCGTGTTTGCAAGAGGCCATTGTAAGGAACAAAATCCTTGTTCAACACAGACCTTGTCCTAATCAAGTACGGATATTCTTATATTCTTCTTAACCAATGAAATTAATTGTGGTGATCTCCTCCCAGCCACTATACAGCAGTTAAAGCATGCTCTGTTTTGGTAGGATTGAGGGGAAAAAGAGATTTAATGAAAAATAAAATTGTATTTTCTATGAATTCTAATTTCGGTTACTTTTTTATTCATTCCGCAAATTAATAAAAATTATAATAAATAGGAAAATCAATCAAGTACTAATTAATGTATTCTACCATGTAAATTAGTATTGTAGTACATCTTGTTTATTTTATGATGGTTGCTAACTCTTTGTCTTAAAATCCATAGTTACTTAAATATTTATTTATTATTAATAGCAGGTTTAAAACTTTCTTCTAATTTCTATGTATGTGTTTTTTATTTGACAATGCATGCATTGGTGTTTTTTAATTTATCTTTCATTATTTTAAAAGCAGTAAAAATTAATTTAAAAAGACTTCACTCTATATGCTAAAATGGGTAAATTGGATATCAGATGACACATCAGAGCAGCTGAGAGGTAAACAATGATTTGGAAAGGAGAGTTGATTACTGCAAGAATGACCTAGTTAGCAAATACAATTTTTCTGTTTTTCACTATTAAAAAAATGTGCCACTACTCTCCAGAATGCTTGCCTTGTGTAGTGTGTTTCTGTTACTACACAGTACCACCCTCTAGGATTTCTTTTTCCCAGGTTTCCAAGCACTATTGTGCTTCCCCTGCCACCAGATGTTCTGCAGTACTTATTAATTAGAGGACATAATTTCCATATGGATGTTTTCCAGAAAAATCTTGCACACTTGCCATAGAGACCTTGCAATAGATTTGATAATGGCCTGCTGGATATACACTGAGTACCACTTTGTGTAAACCAGCATCAAGTCACACATTGTATTAACTGTGTAATGCTGAGCTAATTCTGCTGTTTATCTACCCTTAATAAAAAAATAAACACTGTTATATGGATTTGAGTGGTTAAATCTTTCTTGTTTTGTTTAACTCTATCCAAACTAACCTGAAGCAGCTTGAAGAGATGATGATGGATTAAACCACACAAAACAATACATGGTGTTTCTGATCTGAATGATTGTAACCCTGCGCATTGAAGAATTTTGTGGCAAATCACTAGATGAGACTTCAAGAAAAGTTGTAGTGCTGTTAATGAATGGCTGGAATGCAAAAATTGTAGATCCGGAGGTACAATATGTAGAATTAGAAAGATTCAGATTGGGTAAATGTAATAATGTGACAGATAGGCTAATAGACTTTTGTAGAAAGATTTCTTGTGTACTGCCAGCATTTGTTCAATATAAACAGACTCTAGATATAGACATCACCATATGGACAATACTGAAATTAAATAGACTAAATAATGAGAAATAGAAGCTGGAGAAATGTATTCTAGTCAGACAGGAAAGGCTAGGTACAGATTGTAGAGCAAACTATAAATTATTGGTGTCAGATATACAGATTATATTTAGAGCATTAAGTGAGTAGGTGTGCCAGCAAGCTCTCACTTGAAGGTCAGTCAGAATATAAGATCAATGTAAGGAACAGATTCAGTATAATAATTCATTCAATAGCAAACTAGGAACTATGAGAAGAGATAAGAGAGATTATGAAAGTTGAAGTGGAAAAAATATTCTCGGAGTATCAGTGAAGAAAGGATCCGAGTGCTTTCAGACTAAGCTATCAGAAGAGCCAGGAAAGGGAGAGAAAATAAAAACCTATGGCAACAAACCCATACAATGACTGAACAGACTTTTAGTAGAAGAGTGAAAGTACAAGAAAAGATGTAGCAGTCAAAATGTCAAGAGGTAAAGGAAATGAACAAGAAAATGAACATTTACTAAAAATATGCCTTCAGAATCAAAAGGATTACAAGAAAACTAGAGAATAGGCACTTAAAATACTAACATTTTATTGGTGGGTGAGGGTAGTTACTGTTTTTTTATTTTCATTTTTTCTATACTGCATTTTTATTGCCTGTAAGCCACATAGAGTCACTGAGTAGGTGGCTATATAAGTTTTCTAAATAAATAAATAGCATGTCAACAAATATGGAACAAGAAGGAATGAGATAGATTGGTGGTATATATACCTATACAGAAGAAGAAGTAATCGAGAAGTTATAAATTACACAATGTTTCTTCACATAAGCAGAATTTTGCTTAAGATCATGCTTGCAGATACAAATGCTGCTATAAAAGAAGATTTTTGACAAGGCAGAGACATATGAGATTAAATAACCAACAGGATGAATATAGGGAAAGCAAAAACATTTAAAAGTGGTTGATCTTTGCTTTTTCGACTACTTTAACTGTATATCGGGCCAGACGGTTTCACACTTCCAGATTAATGGGAGTACTGGAATACATGATTATAGATCTGAAGATTTGTTGCAATAAATGACAATAGACATGAATTGGCAGTGATTTGGTAGGGAAAATAAACTGAAATAAGAATGCCTATCATCTCCATATCTCTTTTCTTCCGTGAATATAAGTGGCAGATTGAAAGAAGTATTGGTGGTCCTATTTTGCTAAAAAAAAAAGGCAAAAAAAGATCCAAAAAACTCACTGAAATCACAATTAAATGGCAACTAAAATGTCATGGGAACTGGGCTATCTGAGGGATCATTTCTCTCTAGTTAAATTGACCTGCTTGTAAAATCTAGTTGAGAAGACATGCTGAAAGGTGCCATCAGCTGTTGAGGCCCAAGAGACATACTTTTGCTGCCGAAGTGCCTTCTTTATGGAATATTCTTCCCCCTGAAATTAGATTAGTCCATCCAACTTTCACTTTCACCAAATGTTGCAGGAAATGGTCTGCACAACTCTGTCCTTGGAGGTATACACCCATCCAGAGGTGGTATTCAGCTGGTTCTGACCAGTTCTGGAGAACCTGTAGCAGAAATTTTGAGTATTTCAGAGAACCAGCAAATACCACCTCTGACTGGCCCCGCCCCCATTTATTCTCTACCTTCTGAGTCCCAGCTAATTGGCTGGGTCTTCTGTTATTGTTCTGCACAGGAGAACGGAGGTGGAAAGCAGGTTAGTGGGGTGGGGAGGGAATGGGATTTTGCAGTAACCTTCCCCTGCCATGCCCACCAAGCCACTCCAGGCCTATCAAACCACGCCCACAGAACCAGTAGTAAAAAAAATATATTAATCCCACCACTGCACCTATCTTTTCCAAGGTCTATCAGATCTGCCAAGTGCTAGTCGACAGTATATTTTCTGTGTCTATAATAAATCCTAAATGGCAAAAGCTATCCACCACTTCAGTATTTTCATTATCAATTTTACGGCTGGTTGCTGTGCCTGTTGTTAGTTTGGTCTTCTTTATATTTGAACTTAGTCCCATGTTATTATTATGCAAATAAGCATAATAAGCAATAAATATAATTAGTGCATCCTGGTATATGATATATATATTATGCATTATAACTTAGAGTAATATTTAGTCACAGCAATCTATGGGATTGGTGTCACCCATCTTATCCAAGCATAACTGTAAGGAGGATATTAGAAGTTACAGTTTTTCATCAAATCCAGACTGCTTGGTTAATTTTAAATGTTTCTGTAACGAACCAGTGTCAGATCTTGCTTTATGAGGCTCCCTGTTTTTACAAGATCACCATGTTTCAAGGGTATTTAAGTAAAACTAAACACTTGATTTTTTGTGTGTGTGGCTGTTCTAGAGAAGAGAAGCTAGTCTTTTAATGATATATAACATTGTTTATTGTATTCCAACGTAACCAATATTGATTATAATGGCAAGGAATTTTTATAGAAATAGACCTAGCTTTTCTCTTCAGAGTTTTATAGAAACAGATATAGGAATAACGGACCAAGTAAGCGCTGAAGAATTTGTTATACTGTATAAATTCAAGAGTTACAAAAACCCCTCAAGTGAAGAACAGGAGGTCTGGAAAATCTAGTTTATGGATTAATAATAGTATCCACAGGTCTGTGGGCTGTTTTACATTATGCATAGGTATTCTCTGGAAGGAGAATATCTCATAAATTTGAATCTAAGGGATTCTTTAGAAAGCCCATGCAACTTAAAATAATATCCATATACTGGTTATGCTGAAGTTCAGTCCATTATGTGGATTGATTCAGCAAGATGTTGATAGAGTAGAAATTTGATGCTGAGGTATGATTTATTGGGGTGTATGGGAATTGATCTTATTCAATTATTCATGAACCTTCTGAATAACTATTTACCCAACAATATCAATAATAGACCCATTTCCTAAAGTTGACATACATGATAGCTGTGTGTTAAAAATGGAACTACTTCGTCACTAAATCATCATTTGTATGAAAATTCTACAGATTTCTCTCCTTGAAACCCATGTTGTGTTTGTACATGATAAAGGAATTGTTTAAATTAAATTATTCCTTTATTTTGTGTGTTGTGACAAAATTTGCTGATTAAAAGAAAGCTTTAGCCATTAAAGCAAGATATTTTTTAAAATAATGTTATAGAGGTTAAATAATATAAATTCCTTTTACAATAGATAAGAATTTATGTAATAAGGAAAAGGACCACTAAAGAACACACTTCTTTTTAAATATTTTACTGTGGAACACATTAGTAATAGCCATTTAGCTCATACACCTATTGATTTTTTTCTTATTCCTCTTTTTTATATCACAGATTTTTAAAAGTGTCTTGACTACAAAGCTGGAAGGTGGATTATTTTTCCCAAAAACACAAAGACCATGTGTGCTTACCTGTAGAAATGGTTTGCGGCTTAGTCAAGCTGGAGTTGACTAAATGAAACTATGGGCTGTGCATCAGCCAAGCATGTTTCTGCTGTACAAAATGAAGAGGAAGCTCAGAAGGGGAAAAGCTACCAGAATGGAGATGTATTTGGTGGTGAGTTTTATTTATTGTGGATCTATATTTTTCTTCACCCTTCTTACTTTCCTGTCTAAAATCTATTTGTGTATTGTTTCTCAACATTTAATTTCAAAGGATTTATTTTTGGAATGCAACTGGTAGTACTGATGAAAGAGGTAATCTCCCTTCAAATCTGTGCTGCTTTCTAGGTCCATCTTCTAATTACAATGTTTGTAAAAATGTGTTCAAACTATATGAACAGTATCTGCTGATACCTATTATAGCAACCTTTTTCTCTTCTGAGATATTTCTAGTTATTTGGGTTGGGGCTTTTACTGCATCTTTTGTTCCCATAAGGCCCTTTACCTTCTGGAGAAGTAGAATAATAATACAACTGTAAGAATATTCATGTAAGTTTTCATATAATTTTCTAGACAGTACTTTTTTTCCTTTTAAAATGTATGTTGTTTTGGTCCAAAATTTTGTGTGTGTATGTGCGTGCGCACATGCGTGTGTGTGTGTGTTGTTTGTGAACAGTGCAGAACATATACATTCCTGATGAGAGTTGTTCCTTAGGATCTTGCTGAATTGCAAATATTTAAGGTAAACAATAAGACATTTTCACTGAAATTGTTGAATAAGTCATATTTTCTCTGAAATCTTTCTCAAAGTTAAATGAAAAAGGGATATGTTTCAGGCTTGACAGATAAACATTCCAAGTAGGGATTAATAATTTATTCTATATTAATAAACATACATATTTTCAAAGTTTCAATATACTGGTTTAGAGATATTCAAGATAATGTGTGAGGCTTTGTTAACAGGATGCCTATCACCTATTGAAGGGAAGATGGTGATTGATACATTACTATATAATATATGGATTGAAACATTAGTGTAATTAGTGTAATTGTTACTAAAAGTAATTATTACTTAGAGTAACTTCAAGTATACAGCATAAAGGATATTAAACATTGTCTTTCACTGAAATTGGTTACCAACAGCAGTATAAAAAGCCTGGGAAATATAAAGCAATGGGGAAAAAATCCAGATCCAGGAACATACATATATAATACTTCTTTTTAGAACCATACTTCTTTTTAGAACCATTTACTTAGAAATAAATAAATGGACATTTCTGCTGGTGTCCATCACATTCCTACTGGCTTTAAGGTTATTAAGAACTAGAGCTGCAATTCAGCTTCAAGTGTATGACATAGCTCTCCAGGTGTACAAAACATATTAGTTACTCAATAATGGCAGGATATAACCAGGAAAAAAAAATACTTTTTCAACATTATCTGCCCAGTGTATTGTAGAGCTTTTTCCATAACCCACTTTAATGTCTTGCTCTCTGTGATATTGGAGGAAAAGTATAAAAGTATTTATTTTGCAGAGCAAAATGTGTCCTGGAATATCTTATAACCTCACTTTCTAGCAGAAGTTCAGTCTGTTTGAGAATAATCTCATTTGCTTTTTATATTCAGACTGGGACCTTACCATCTCTAGGATAGATGCAAAATTTCTTTCAGCTGTCATTGCTTTATGCAGAAAATTGGCCTCCTGTTTTAGACCTCATAAATATGTATTTTAACACATTCTATGATGTTTTATGTTTTCTGCTATGTCTCGTTTGTTCTTGGTCACAAAACGATGCACACTCTTTTAACAGTTTAATCCTTAATGTGTTAGTATTTCAATACTTTAATCATAAACTAGTTTTAGTTTTAAATATTTAGATTTTTGGTATTCTATTTTTGTCTATAGCATTTAGAAGATTAAACAACTGTGTTTATTTCTGTTGATCTAGAAAATTTTTATCTTAACTTGAGCTTTGTAACTTCTTACAGAAATTATATAAATACTTATTAGTCACACTAATAAAGTGCTATTACACTCTTATTGCTTTAAGACCTGATAAACAGTGGGAACAAATTTATGAACCACTGAATCAAAAGTAAACAAAGAAGCAACACCATGTATAATAAATACTCTGTCTCTCCTTATGAAAATGCCAATGTTCCTGGAAAAAGAAGAAAAAATTGTTTTGCAGTGGGATAGGAAAATGGTAAAAGCACAGTTTGCTTTTATTTATTTTCTGGATGTTTTCCCCATTTCTATTTCATATTGACTTAGTTTAACAATTACCAATGTTTTCCTGTACAGATAGTCCTCAACTTATAACTGCAATCAGACTGGAATTTTGGTTTTAAGTCTTGCTGATCATAAATTGAAGCACCCATATTACCCGGCCCAATTTTATTATCCTTTTATGGAAATTATTAAGTGAATTATGTGGTCATAAATGTAAACCCATTCTTTCAAATGGAATTTTTTGCCAGACACCAGCAAACAATAACAGAAAGTGATTTTAAAAATTGCAAATGGATCATTTTGCTGTGGGATGCTGCAACCAGTCATAAATGTGAGCTGGTTACCAAGCTCCTGAAATATGGTCATGTGGTCCCAGGGGGATATGGCAGCAGACATTTTATCATGGCCAGAAGTGCTTCACGAGGCATACAGCACTCTTTCTGCAGCTATTGCAACTTGGAACAGTTATTAAATTACTGGTCATATATTGAGGATTTCTTGTATAGATATCACTATATTGCATCAAACATTGAGGGTACCTTATAAACCAGGACTTAGAAAGTTCACGTATACAGGGCTTTAATGACCAAAAGTCTTATGAAATCATCAAATATTACAAAATGTTGGTAATATCTACTCACCTATTCAGTATTCTATATTGGGACAAACGTGGAAAAAAATAAAAAATGTGTCAAATAAATCTGCTGAATCTGTCATCTGTTGATTTAGGACAGCACTCCTTTAACTTTCCCTAAACATTGATAATGAGATTATTTCTCCTTGTTTTTGATAGAGGCCACAAAGAGTTGAGAGGAAAATATACTCACCTATGTCTGTTGCTAGCTTTTATTCACGTTGAACAATAATGTAATAAGTGGCTTTCTCCTCCAGGGCATTAGTATATTGCCAGATAAGCATCACTTAGTGTTATTCCCTCCATAAACCAGGAACATCTTACTGAGTGTGTGTATATATAACTCAATTCGTAATGTTTCAGTGTGTACACTTATTGACTAGATCAGGTTCACTGGCAGAGCAATTCTAGTAGTGAGGCTGTAAGAGCCAAAATTAGAAAATCTCTTATTCAAACTCTTACTGGGTTAATGCTGGCAGGTAAGATAAAAAGGTGGATTTCTATGGAGATTCTCAGTCACCCAGGTCATGGTTGTCCCAAAGGTGCTTTTTCAAAAGACAACAAGACTTGTTTTCTTTGAAAATGATTCACTTCCCCTCCAAGAAGCTGCTTCAGTTCTGTCTGAACTGAAGCAGCTTCTTGGATGAGAAGAGAAACATCTTCAAGGAAAAACAAAAAAAAGTCAAGTTGCCTTTTGAAAAAGTATCTTTGGAGCATAGAAGGATGAAGCGATGAGTTACTCTCTTTCTTTTAACATTTATTATCTTTGGTGGGGTAAAGCCATTTTTCACCTATTAATGCAAATGGGAGAAAATAATCTCTTTTATTGTGTAAGGCTAATATAGTTCTCCATCTTCTGACTCCAAGACTCTGAAGCAATATATGCTCCCAAATCACTTCCTTTTGGTGATCTCTGTTGGAACTATAATGCTGGAAAAGTATGGGATGCAGAACTTTCCATTGCGTCATGGAAAGAGCTTGAAAAGAAAGAGATCTGAAATATGCTATCATACTTAAAGTGCCTTCCAAGAACCAAAGAACAGAATGCTTGCTCTTAAAAATATAAGGGAAGTATTAGTTATATGTAAATGTGGGTAGCTTTCTGTTCTTAAAACTCATTATTTTGGAAGGTAGAACCTGTTTAAAGTTTTGTTTTTAAGCATAAGAAATGTTTGAAATCATTTTTTAGAGTTTTAAAATCTACAAAGTATTCTACATTATTCTATAAAGTTTTCAATGAAAAAATAAAATAGAAAACATACTGTGAATACTTCTGGTGATAATTGGGGGTGTGGGTGGCATGGTAGAAACATATTTTATTTCTGTGCAAGGAAAAGGATAAGGTTCATTTTCTCTCAGGTAGAATTTTAAAATACGGAATATTTCATCTATTTAAAGCCATTCATTCTTGGGCATTACAAATTTACAGAAACAATCATTCTAAAAAGTGAATGTATCTTCTTAAAAATAGTGTTAATGCATAGACTGCATTTTTCTCTGAAGTAGCACTTACTTATAGTACTTGAGTCTGAAGAGTGCTACTTACATATTTCAGTTGAATAAATAATTGGTTCTATTTATCACATAATAATCTGTGATTAAGAGATGTTGGATAGCCTTGTTCTAGAAGGGCATAGTCATCTTTATAATTCCAGAGAGTTAATCTTATATTTTCCAAACTATTGAACTTTCCCTCTGAAATTCCCAGTTTGTACTGCCACTCATTCTGATTGACATCTCTGGCCAGAAGCACATTGGGCAAATCCACAGAATGTTTTTAGTTTCTTGGAACGCATGTCTATTTTCTTTTTAATCCAATCATCTATTTAAATGCTTGGTACATATTTAGCTATGTTTAAATTAGCAATATTTATATTTAATGCCTTTCTAGCTCTTGTTCACAAGCTTTTTGGTGCCCTGCTGGAGTGTCATGGTTGATGTCCGATTTATAAAAATTCAAGGTTTCTAGAATAATCAGATAGGAATCACACAAAGGCAAGGATAGGCATATTTCTTGAAAGAAAACATAACGGTACTTATCCTGAAAAATTGAGAATATTGTTTGAAATGTATTGCATTTCACATTCTATTAAAGTCAGATTCTGATTTTAATTCATTTTTTTTATTAGCCCAGGCAACATTGGACAAAAAATAATTATTGCTTTATTAACATCAGCTATCTTCTAACAAAGGGAGTTTACCTCCCATGGGGAAAATCTTTGGGTACAACGTAATGCAGCAACAGACTTGTGTATGTTTGAAATTAAGAAAGAGATTTCTGTCTCTGAAAATGTTCAGATTTTCTTTGTATAGCAATCAATTTTACTTAACCACAGAATCATTTCAGTTAAAACCATATTGTCCTATTAAACCAGATCCAAACAGCGCAAGACATGAACATGGAAGAATGTTGTCAGTGGAAACAAATAAATTAAATGTCTCATTCCTTTTCCTTTCAAAAATTAGCGGAACTCTTTTTCTAAAGATGTTCTAAGACGTTTATTTGATGTAATCCAGGGAAAGGAAATTTGTTGTGAGAACAGCTCAGAGAAACTTTATGAATAGAGAGCTGGAAAATAATGTGATCTCCTTCAACTGAAGAAACCACTCTTACAACATTCCTATCCTGATTTGTTTTCATTAAAGCAATTTTGTGGAGTCCAGACATAGCTCTCAAAATGAGATGTAGAAAATACGATATTAGGACAATTATGTAAGGTCGCAACTGTTACTTACTTACATCTGGTCTAGAACACCAGAATAGTAAGTAACTATAGCTGTCGTTCTTCTGTTAGGTTGGTTGCAATTTAACCTTGGAAAATTATCCCATCACAATAAAAATTAGAGTGGCAGATGTGTAAAGCTCCCCAAAAGAAATTATTGTAAACATAGAGGTCTTTATGTTTGTCTGAATCACAGCGTGAAGAGAGGAATTCTATTCAGACATAATATTACCCAAACTATGCTGATTTAGGATTTTCAGGCATTTATAATGAACTGAACTATCTGGTTGATCTCAGAAAATTATTAAATTAAAATGGAAAGCCTATTTGTTTTTTAGTTTTGTTTTCATCTTGGTTGACTAAAATTAAAAAATGCCAGATGTCTGTAATATTTTTGCAAAAATGGAGATTTCATTAATTTATAACAAGCTCTTTAATCATTAAAATTTCCGTTCTATATATCCCAGTGATTTTGTACAACTTCCATTTGAAAAAAGTATCTAACTGATGTAAATTTTATTACCTATTTGAAAATAATAACTACTTCTCTAACAGTGTAACTTTAATCTTTCAAATTTCTAATCTGTACAATTCCAAAACAATGCTTTGAGTGTTTTACGATATTAAAAAAAGAAATGAAACATTAGTTTAAGAAAAGAGGATAGTCATCCTGAGGAAACAAAGAAAAAAAAACTATATCACTCCCAGCTTAATCCAAGACATGGAGTTAGGGCCAAGGTTTTAGGTCTCAGTTGAAAATGGGTAAGATAGAGGCCAACATGAATCTCTATGGGAATGCTACTCCAGAAGACTAATGATGTGACACAGAAGACAATTTTCCTAGTCTGACTAGATGCTCTTGTCTGTTTGCACAAGACAGGTAAACTGTATGGGCGACAAGTGATCCCCTAGATCGGTGGCCTTCTTCAACCTTTTGGGTACTAGGGATCGGTTCCATGGAGAAAGGTTTTTCCACAGGCCGGAGGAAAGCATGGTTTTGTCTGCTGCCTGCATCCCGTGGAGAGGCTTTGCTTGTTTGCACCGCTCAGTTTCTGGCATGCTGTGGCCCAGTGCCAGTCTATGTGCCTTAGATAACTGTGTGTTAGCTATCACTATGCTGTGTATGTCTTAAATTACATCTTAAATTACATCTGGAAACCTGCTTGGCAACCACTGCAATTTATAAACTATAAGGTCTTGGGATCGATGGTCCTCTCTGGTGATAGCTGAATTTTAATTCCCAGTATCTTTTCTTAATGTCTGCTTTAGCCATGGGTTCTGAGACCTTTTCTAGTCTCAGCATCTTTTTACATCATGGAGCCCAAAACTGGATGCAGTATTCCAAGTGTGGCCTAACCAAGGCATAAAAGATAACAGATAATCAAAGTTGGAAAGGACCTTATAGGTCATCTAGTCTAACCCCCATCCAAGCAGGAGACCCTATATCATTTCTGACAAATGGCTGTCCAATCTCTTCTTGAAAGTCTCAAGTGATGGCGCTCCCACAACTTCTGAGGGCAAGCTGTTCCATTGGTTGATTGTTCTCACTGTCAGAAAGTTTCTCCTTATTTCCAGGTTAAATCTCTTCTTGTTCAATTTCCATCCATTATTCCTTGTCTGGCCTACAGGCGCTTTAGAAAATAGCTTGACCCCTTTCTCCCTGTGGCAGCCTCTCAAATATTGGAAGACTGCTATCGTGTCTCCCCTGGTCCTTCTCTTTACTAGACTAGCCATGCCCAGTTCCTGTAATTGTAACAAATGTTTGTTTGTTTGTCTCTTGTATTCACATGGTTGCCCATCTCACATCCAGGGTGTGGGATTCTACCAGTTCGCACCTATTCTCTAGAACCGATTGTTAACATTCTAAGAAGTTCGGAGAACCGGTTGTTAGAAGAAATTACTGGCCTAATCTTGTAAGGAAGGCAGGAAAGAAACATTCTGGTGTTGCTTACAGAAACTGCTTCTCCATTAACCCTTATTATATTCTTGGCAGGACTAGACTTCCTGTCTCTGGAACTTCTCTGGAGGTTTTTTCCCCTACTTTGCTGGTACTTTGCTTGTGTGGAGTGACCATTCAAAGTTACAATGGCACTGAAAAAAATGACTTATGACCCTTTTTCACACTTACGACTGTTGCAGCATCCCCACAGTCATGGGAGGCCAGGCGAGGAGATGCCTGCCTTGATGTGAGTGATATTGAGTTGGCCACGCCCAGCCAATTACATGACCACCAAGCCATGTCCACCCAGTCATATGACTATCAAGCCACACCCACATTAAAATTTTGAATCCCACCCCTGCTCACATCACTTGACTCTGGGCAGCAGATAAACAAACAATGCTTTTAAAAACATTCAGAAAGTATAAAAATTAAGATTATTATAAAAAGGATAAATTGGGAGTGCCAAATTTTGAGCTGTGGAACCACCTCATCAGATTCCCATTACTTTTGTCTATCGACACAACCTGGTTTTAAGTGTCTTTTTGAAAGTTGGCAAAGATGGGGCCATTCTCCCATGAGCTGTTCAGAGCATCCAATAGTGGGAGGTGCTTCAGTCTCTGCACGTCTAGGCTGGGCTTAATTTCTGTAACACTCCTCCTCCTCCATGGGACTCCTCCCCAGCGTTCCCCAGTTTTGGCTCAGCCTCATGAGGGATAGGCAGTGCTTGTGATTCTTCCTTGGCTGAAACAGGAAAATTTGTTTTTACTAGCAGGTTTGAAAATTGACCAGTTTGTCTTTAGGACTCTTTAGCCTCCTAATCGCATTACGATCTTTCGACATTGGCTCTTTAACATCAGGCAGTCGGAGATCACTCGCATTATAGGGAAGCGCTGATTCACGCCCCGAAGCGGAGGGAGGCTTCAGTGTTGCTCTGCGCCCCCTCCCCACAACCGCTCTTTCTACCCCTGCCATTCCGATAGATAGCCACAGAGTTTATTACATCTGAACAGCGGTGTGAGCTTTTTTGCTCACAACGGAGTCGTATCGCTTTCCTTTCCCCCTCTGAACGCTGCCTGGGGATGGAAGATTTAAACGCTTAGTTCCTTCCACCCTTCCCCGCCGTTTAGCCTTATAGGAGAAGCCCTTGGAGGCTACTCCGCCATGCGGTGGGAGTTTGCTGCTGGGAAGTGTGCCAAAAGGTTAACGGGCGGAGGCCATTTTTTTCTTACAAAGACCTCGTGGCCACGCTGACTGTATTTCATTTCATGCTGTGTGAGGTACTTTCTTTCCCAAGCAGAGGTTTCTCTTTAGGAACACTTGGGATCATTACACTCTCGTCTTGTTTTTACTACATTCGAGGCTATTTCTACATTTTAATTGTTGGCTTAACCCTCACAGCCCAGTCAACCCAGCAGCACAACAGCGAGCACCTAGACCTGTGCCCGCCTGTGCAGGGAAGCTGTTGAAGGCCTCTACCTTCATCAACTTGGACCTTAGGTGTCCTCAATTTGGCTGTTTGGTTTTTCAATAATTTTAGCCTATATAATTGATATCCATAAACATATAGCTATATATTAGTGATCTAATAATAATAGTAGTAATAATAATCATCATCATCATCTATTCGGTATAATATTTTAATATCAATAAAATATTATTACTGAGATACGACTCATTATAGATAGGTATTAAGAAAAAAAGGGAAGAGGGGGGGAATAAAACATCATCAGGGCAACCGGCCTGTTCTTAGATCAGGCCCCTGGGTGTGCCAACCGCCTTCACAGTATTGCATTGAATAACGAACATACTGTAAATCCTTCAATCGAAATGGCAGGCGGTAGTAGCTCTCAGACCTCATTCTTGAAGGTTAAAGCCAAATCTCAGCACAAACCTAAGCAGACTAAAGGGAATTCTAAAGCTTCAGAAAAGGATGCCAACATTAGAAAAGCAGATAGATAAGTGCACACGGGAGGTGCACAGGGCCTCACAGGACTTTCCGCCCCCCAGTCCAGGTCCGTCTACCTCTTACCACCCTCCTCCTCTCCTAGATCTCTCCCTCTCATCCAGGTGCAGCTTGGCTCCTCAGAGCCAACAGGCCCAGTTACCTGGAACACTGACCACACAAAGGGCTCCCGAAGCTACATTCACTCCAACGGCTGCCAGTCTTTGACAGGACAACATTCTTCCAGAGGAAGTTCCAGAGAGGATGAAGGCCTGGATGGAGCTGGCAATCCGCCAGGGAATTGCAGCAGGTCTTCAACACACAGTTCTGACCAGGGAACATCCTGTAACCTCTGATTATGATTCTCAATCGCTAAGGTCGTTGACCAGATCGGAGCAACACTATACCCAGGTACAGTTACAGGGGGAAGCACCCCTCCAAGGGCCAACGGAGGAGGAGGAGGAGGAGGAGGAGGAGGAGGAGGTGGCAGAAGAAGTGGATCAAATTGATCAAATGGAAGAGATTGAATCAGGATCAATACATGACAGTGACCCGGCCCTGTCAGAAGCAGACCCATTAGAAAGGGGGACATCTGAGGATGAGGGCCTTGTTCCCGATAAACCTGTATTTAGAGGCTTATTTCGCCCATAACTTTTCAGATCTCTCTTGTTTAAGGCAAAAAACATTGCGCGCCTGAACAAGTCGACCCCTTCTACCACTCCAACTCCTTCAGAAGAAGGACCAGAAGATCTAATTTTCAACCAACCAGTAGTCGAGGCAGATGTGATCCCAGTTCCTCCCATGTTTTCGGACCTGGTACAGAAACAGTGGGCCTCTGCAGCGGTGTACCCGGCCCCCACTGGATATGACAGGAAATATTTCAATTTGGCCCCTGATTTCTCAAAATTGTTGAACACTCCCGAGGTAGAACCTATAGTGGGATTAGCGTCCTCCTCCATTCCCAGTGATGCGCTGGAGGCATTAAAGCCGGAGGAAAAACGGGCCGAGCTAGCCCTATGCAGAGCCCATCAATCTGACACTTGGACCATCAGAGCAGCCACGGCTGCCTCCTTCTTTACCTGTTCTTCTCTCAGATGGCTCCGTCTCTTATGGGAGCATGTCCCTAATGCCAACATTAGAGCGCACCAAGATATTGCTAAACTTATAGCAGCCGCTGAATTCTCAGCAACTTATCATGTGGTCAAGTTTTCAGCCAGGGCCATTACTTCACATGTCACAGCGCGACGCTTACTATGGTTAAAACATTGGCAAGCAGACTTTAAGCACAAATGCAAGCTGGCTTCATCTCCTATTGTGGGAGACAGACTGTTTGGCCCTTCCCTTGACCTGCTACTAATTGAAACCCAAAACAAAAAGAAAATTCTACCTTCCCTTTTTTGGAAGTCAGATCCTAGAAACCCTCAGTCCTTTTGGAGGGGATCCTTTCAGCCCTTTTACCAGGGACCCTTTTCACCCAGATACCAGAGACCCCCATCATTCAGACCAGGGCAGCAGCCAGACAGGTCCGACTTCAGGGATAGGAGCAGAAGGGGTGGCCAATCCAAAAGATCCTTTCGGGGAGCAGGAAACAGGTCTTTCCGGTGTCCAAGATATCTCCCTGGACCTGACTCCCATTGGCGGACGCCTTAAATTATTCACGGACCAATGGGACTCCTCAACGTCTGATTCCTGGGTCAGAGACACGATCAGATTGAGCCTTGCGGTGGAGTTTCAGTCCACTCCCCCATATTTTTTCATGTCATGCCCTCTCTCCAGAGATCCAGTTAAACGTAATCTTATGGAAACAGCTATCCAACATCTACTAGACATACGAGCCATCCAACCAGTAGCTACCAACCAACGAGGACGGGATTTCTATTCACATCTTTTTGTTGTTCCAAAAAGTTCGGGGGTGGTGGTGGTGGAGAGCAATATTAGATCTGAAACATCTCAACCGTTTCTTAGTATATCGCAACTTTAAAATGCACACCCTGCAATCTATCTTACTTGGCATCAGAAAAGGTGACGTCCTTACATCTATAGACCTGACGGAGGGGTACCTGCATATTGCTGTCCGGCCTTCCCACTATAAATGTATGAGATTCTGTTATAATAACCACCATTTTGAATATATGGCCCTTCCTTTCGGACTAGCTTCTGCCCCTAGGACCTTCACGAAGTTTCTCACAGCTCTAGCTGCTCATCTCCATGATATCCCTGTATGACTCCAGTATTACCTTGATGACATCTTAATTTTGTCATCTTCCAATCATCAAGCAGTCAGAGATACTCAGAACACATTACAATTCCTAAAACAACACGGGTTCTCAATAAATTGGAAAAAGAGTCATTTAACACCATCGACTCAGTTAATCCATCTGGGGGCAGTCATAGATATGGTGGAAGGCAAAGTTTTCCTGTCACCAGATAGACAAAACAGCATTCAGCAATTAGTTAAGGAGATCAGGGGTCTTAAGAGGGTGTCCCTAGCTGAACTATCAAAATTGTTAGGCAAGATGATCTCATGTATCTCTATCATCCCTTGGGCCCTGCTCCACACTAGATCCCTCCAGTGGTTCCTGCTCCCGTACCAGCGCTCCGTCTGAAGCAACTGCAAATACAAGGTCAAGGTACCATCAAAGGTCCTCATATCTCTCCTCTGGTGGACCAGACCGGTCATCAACAGAGGTTGTCTCTTCAAAGAGCCGCACAGACTTACCATCACCACCGATGCCAGCCTGTTTGGATGGGGAGCTCACTTTCAATCGCTCACAGCCCAAGGCCGCTGGTCCTCCATAGAACAGTCGTGCAGCATAAACTGGCTGGAGCTTCGAGAAGTACACCTGGCTCTCCACAGCTTCCTTCCATAGGTACGCAATCAGCACATACTAATATTGACTGACAATGTAACAGCCAAAGCTCACATAAACAAACAGGGGGGCACACAGTCGAAACATCTCACACGAGAAGCGGAGCGCTTGTGTCGTTGGGCGGAGAGCAACCTACTTCCATCAGAGCAGAGCACAATTCGGGTCTGTCAAATACACAGGCAGACTGGCTGAGCAGGGCCACGATCGATCAATTGGAGTGGCGCCTCCATCCAACCCTGTTTCAATAGGCGGTCAGGAGATTTGGGCAGCCGGTTGTAGCCTTGTTCGCTTCCCCCCTCAACTCTCAGCTCCAGATATTCATTTCCAGGTACCCCTCGCAAGGAACGGAGAACTTCAACGTGCTCCTCTGCCGGTGGCCCCAGGGTCTTCTGTACACATTCTCACCACTTCCTCTGATCCCCAAGGTCATCCAGAAGCTGCTGGACGAGAGGGCGGAGCTGCTGGTAATAGCTTCCTACTAGCCCAGACGGCTGTGGTTTGCAGACCTCCACAGTCTATCCTTATCAACACCATGGAGAATTCCGCCGGACAGGGTTTTGCTAACCCAGGGACCCCTTCAACATCCGGACCCTCAGTGGTTGCACCTGACCATCTGGAGGTTGAGCGGAGATGTCTGAAGAGCGAAAAGTTTTCCAACAGAGTTATAGTCACCATCCAAGTTGCCAGACGCCCCTCAACAACCCGCATTTACAATGCCACGTGGTCCAGTTTCTGCAAATGGTGTACTAACTCCTTAAACTGATCCCATCTATCCATCAGTGGCTCAAATCCTAGAGTTTCTACAAGAGGGGCTTGACAAGGGATTATCACCTAATACGTTGAAAAGGCAGGTGGCGGCCTTGGCATCGGTTGTCACTTCTGAGGTCTACTGTCCCTTTCTCATCACCCACGCATACGGAGTTTCCTTCAAGGAGCCACAAATTTACACCCACCAGCGGTTCACCATTATCCCACTTGGGACCTTAACAAGGTCCTCGTTGCACTCACTAAGTACTCTTTCGAACCTTTGAAATCATCAAGTCTCCAATTTCTGACGTATAAAGTAGTTTTCCTTATAGCGATCACTTCTGCTCGTCGTATTTCGGAACTGGCAGCTTTGTCAATCAGAAAAGACCTTTGTGTCTTCCATTCTGACTGGGTGGTCCTTCGTCCTGATCCTACGTTTATACCCAAAATTAATTCGGTGTTTCACAGGGCACAAGAGCTGATACTTCCTAACTTTTGTCCCAGGCCATCTCAAAAGTTGGAACTACAATGGCATCAGCTTGATGTGAGGTGAGCATTGCAAATATGTATACACCGCACAGCGACTTTCAGAAAAACGGAAGCTTTATTTGTGTAATTTCAGCCAAACACTCAGGGATGCAAGGTCTCATCTTCCACAATAGGCCGTTGGCTATGGGCTGAGATAGCGAAAATGAATCAGATGCAATCACTACAGGTCCCCAGGGGCATAACAGCTTATTCAATAAGGAGCGCAGCAACATCGGTAGCGTGGGCCACGCAGGCACCAATAACTGAAATTTGTCGAGCTGCAACCTGGGCCTCTCCATCGCCCTTCATTAGGCATTATAAAATAGATGTGTTTGCATCCGCTGAGACCTCTTTTGGCAGAAGAGTTCTGCAACGGGTCCACAGGGACCAGGAGGGGATTCCAAGCCAGACAGAGTCCCTCCCATAGGACAGGCCAAGCTTTGGTATGTCCCACTACTGGATGCTCTGAGCAGCTCATGGGAGAAAGGGCGTTGGTACTTACCTGATACACCCGTTCTCTTTGAGCTGTGAAGCGCATCCAGCCCCATCCTTTTTTCCGTTGGGTGGGGTCCCATTTCGGCCAACGAATCGTTCAGGCATTGAGGGCAAGGGTGTTTATTCTCTCATCTTTGCCAAAACTGGGGAACGCTGGGGAGGAGTTCCGTGGAGGAGGAGGAGCGTTCCAGAAATTAAGCCCAGCCTAGATGTGCAGAGACTGAAGCACGTCCCACTACTGGATGCTCTTCACAGCCCAAAGAGAACGGGTGTATCAGGTAAGTCCCAACGCCCTATCTCACCTCAGGAGGGATGACCTTAGGAACACTTCAAGTGTCCATTTTAAATATGCTTCCCCCCCAGTTTTTTCCATCGCACTTTTAAACTCTGTTCTTTTTCAGATGTGTGACTTCTGTGCAACTTACTGCAGAAACCAACACCATGAGTTAAACAGGCATTTTTTCATTATTCTAAATCAGAGAACACTGTTGTTTCGATTTAGCTGCATAAATAACAACAGTATTATTTATGTTATGGCTTGTTTCACATTAGGCTTAGATTTGTACTGGCATAAAAAGAGGAAGCGTGAAATGGTAAACACCTAAATATAGGATGCTCAATATTTAAGGGCATTGTTTGCCAAAGGCTGCTATAATTGTGTAGTGCAGCTTCTTTGCTTTTGGCAAAGTTTGTAAAATGCTTGGCTAAATATAGACAGCAAAGCTAATCTTGTATCACATCTTTCATTATTTTATACATGACTAATATGTCAATGTGCACAACAATGTGTGCTGCTTTCTATAAATAAGAATTAATAAAGTAACACTAAATTCGTATTTATTTGGCACTAATAAAAACAGTGCAAGTGGCTACACGAAGCATGTATTTCAATTTTAGATATCAAGCAAAATATCCCCATATGTTATTTCCATAAGTTGTTCGCTTGCTTGCTTGCTTTACGTTGAAGGGGAATTCTTGATGCTTTAAAACTAAAGAAAGAAATTGTCATTAAAGATGCCAGTGGATCACAGAACCTCAGTGTATTTACTATCAGTGGATCAGCAATGTATTATTAGTAAAACTAATGGATCATGTCTCTCAAATACTATATTCCATAATGTTAAACAATAAGGTGTATAATTAACAAATCACCTTTCAAATTAGATTCATTTGATAGCAAAGAACTCCGCATTTTCCTATCTTGATAGTATTAGGATTGTAGACAAGAGGATACATTGCCATTTAGTTGGCATTAAATTGGATTAATTTTAACAAGTCTCAGGGTTTTTTGTTTTTTTTTTTGCATGCTATTTTCTGGCCAGACTATAAGGAGATCAGATACATTTACTTTCATTTCAACTCGCCACTGCTGTATTTAGTATTTGTCCATCTCCAGATACTTAGCTTCAGATAAAGCTGTGCATATTTAGTTTTGCTGTGTAGTGAAATTCTACTAATGTATTCTACTAAAATTCTACTAAAGTAAACTGGTGTTGTAACAATGTTGTCAGGTGACCTATCACAACTTCCCTTCTCCTTCACTAAACTGGACATGGGCATGGCCAGCACATGATGCATCCAGCCTGCAGGCCACGAGTTTGACAGCCCTGTTTTAAAAACACATTTCCCATATAGTCCCCATATAGTCTATATGTACATTTGATAATGATATCTCTGAATGAGATGAAACATTTATGTTTTAAGCCAGCCGTCCCCAACCTTTGTGGCACCAAGGACCGATTTTGTGGAAGACAATTTTTCCATGGACCTGGGGGGAAGGAGAGCACACAACCTAGATCCTTTGCATATGCAGTTTACAGTAGGATTTGTACTCCTATGAGAAAGCAATGCCTGATGATCTGAGGTGGTGATGTTAGCGCTGGGGAGAGGCTGAAAATACAGATCAAGCTTTGTACACCCATTGCTCACCTCCAGCTATACACCTTGGTTCCTAACAGGCCATGGACCAGAATCGCCCTGTGGCTCAGGGATTGGGGACCCCTGTTTTAAACTGATTTTAAGAGATTTTTTTCTGTTGTGTAGTTCACAGGATTTCCACATTGTGAAACATCTCTGAAAGTTTGTCTGGATACATCTGGAATAGAAATATCTGATTGATAAAGTCTGAATTGTGAGAACTATGTTTTATTCAGAAGCATTTGATCTGATTTGTGAGGTGTGGTTTTCATTATTTTTTGTTGGACACATTTCTTAGAATTCCTCTTTGTGTTGGAGCTGCATCTCAAATTGCTTAATTTATCAGTTTTTTTCCATACTTTGTAATTGATTCAGTAGTACTTGGTGATGTACTCATTTATCACTGAGACTGATATTAATGGATGTCATGCTACTTCATTATGTTGCTATGGTAGCATTGTATGGTGGATATTTTTTTTGTCTCCACATGGAATTCTTTAGTCATTTGTGTATAAATAATTTTATTATGGATAAATGTGGCTATTTCTCTAAACACTGGTTTTTTACTTATTTATATTTATCTTATCTTTGTGTCAATTTAATTTTAAATTTTAATTTTTTAAAAATGGTTTCATTAAAAAAGTGAAGATGGCTTTGAATCGAATATGCAAGTTCCTTGGCAGTATTGCAGAAGTGGTTTGCCATAATCTCTTTTCCAGATTGCTTTTCTGAGAACTCAATTTAACCAAAAGCCCTTAAATTCCCACATGATCTCCTACCTAAGAATGAACTGTGACAAACCCTGGTATGCGTTTAATCAAGCAAATTCTGCATTTTTGTTTAATTTACTTTACAGATTTAGAGAAATGTATGTGTGCCAATCTTCTTCAGATTGCAGCTCTTTAAATATGTTGGTACTGCAATTCTCATCCATAGAGCATGCTGGATGAGAATTTAGAAGGTTGTGGTTCTCACACTTCTGGACAATGCTGAGCTACGCTAGACATGCAATTGTAATAAGTCTAGCTGTTTCCTACAATTTTGTATAATAAATCTGTCCTTTTATCTGTTCTGTATCTTCACTATTTAATGACTAGTGACAGATTCATTAGATAAATAGGTTGCTATTTCTGCTTCATCTGTTGTCAAAATATATTCCACAGTAAATCAAAAGGTGGTCTTAGTGTCCTGTTTTTATATTTCTATTAAAACATTTTAAACAATTACCTCCTTTTCCAATCATTTGGATTTAAGTAGATCTGAAAATAGCCCCTTTGATTGATTTTCCTTTTACAGTAACATGCTTTTTCATCTTATTTATTGATCTTAAAAAATTGTGCCGCTGTCCATCTTAAAGTCAAACCCTGGGTGATTGATAACCAACAAATAAAACAATATAGTCAGCCATAGAAATAAAATAAATGGTAAAACCAAAAACCAGGTGCCACAATCATACTTCCCTGATGCAGTCCCAACATTCTCATCCCATTTTAATCTCACCATATCCCAATACTGGGGAGAGGAGCCATGTCTTCAATGTTCTCTGGATAGTTAAGAGGGTGAATGGGGGGTGCCTATCACATCTCAGGGGAGGGTATTCTATTCAGTAGGTATTGTAGTGGACAAGGCATACACACAAAATGGCAATGTGGAGTATGCCTATCTTGTCTGCTCTGCTGGGATGAGTAGATACTCTCAGAGAGAGGTGATCCTGCAAATTACCTGGTCCCACAAAATGTAAGTCTTTAAAGGTGATGACTAGCACCTTGAATTGTACAGGTAGTCCTTGATTTATGACCACTATTGAGCCCCAAAATTCTGTTGCTAAGCGAGATGGTTGTTAAGTAAGTTTTGCCCCATTTTATGACTTTTCTTGCCCCAGTGGTTAACACGGCTGTTAAGTGAATCTGGCTTCCCCATTGGCTTTGCTTGTCAGAAGATCACAAGAGGAAATCGCCTGACCCTGGAACACTGCAGTGGTCATAAATATTAACCAGTTGCCAAGCATCCGAGTTTTGATCACATGACTGCAATGATCATAAGTTTCACAAATTATCATAAGTCAGGGAAAGGCCAAACAGTCTGTCTCCCACAATAGGAGATGAAGCCAGCTTGCATTTGTGCTTAAAGTCTGCTTGCCAATGTTTTAACCATAGTAGCGTCACGCTGTGACATGTGAAGTAATGGCCCTGGCTGAAAACTTGACTGCATGATAAGTTGCATCAGCTGAGAATTCAGCAGCTGCTATAAGTTTAGCAATATCTTGGTGTGCTCTAAGATTAGAATTAGGGACATGTTCCCGTAAGAGGCGGAGCCATCTGAGAGAAGAACGGGTAAAGAAGGAGGCATCCGTGGCTGCTCTGATGGTCACGTGTCAGACTTATGGGCCCTGCATAGGGCTAGCTCGGCCCATTTTTCCTCCGGCTTTAATGCCTCCAGCGCATCACTGGGATTGGAGGAGGACGCTAATCCTACTATAGGTTCTACCTCGGGAGTGTTCAACAATTTTGAGAAATCAGGGGCCAAATTGAAATATTTCCTGTCATATCCAGTGGGGGCGGGTACATCGCTGCAGAGGCCCAGTGTTTCTGTACCAGGTCCGAAAACATCCGAATTTTGATCACATGACTGCAATGATCATAAGTTTCACAAATTATCATAAGTCACTTTTTTCAGTGCTGTTGTAACTTTGAACGGTCACTAAATGAAAGATTGTAAGTTGAGGACTATATGTGCCTGGAAGGAAACTGAGAGCCAGTGCTTATGCAATAGATGTATAATATGGGTGAATCTAGAGCAGGGGTGTTAAATTTATGGCTTGTGGGCCAAATGTGTCATGTGCTGGTCCCGCTCCCACCTGGTTTAGTGAAGGGGAAAAAAGTCCTGATACGTCACATGACGCCCCCAGTTTGATGTCCCTCATCTAAAAGTTGTCTGTATTGACCTGTATAAAGGTTGCATAAGCAGAACGAGAAGTTCTGGATGCCAGGTGCAAGTAACAGGAGTTGAGTTTTAAAGCAGTTTTGTTACATGCTACCTATATGTAAGAATTTGATCTACAGTCAAGTCAAATTGGCACTAGATAGCAGAATCCACAGGGGACTGGATTTAGATCTAAGGATTCTAAACTGATGATGTATTTGATCCCACTTTTGAGCTCTGCCTAGTCATCTCCTACATCAGGATTCCCATTTTTCTAACACATTCCATAGCTTGACATAATCAAAACAAAGTCTATTGTTGTGGGAAAAATAAAGAACCAAAGTGTTTGGAAATAAAATGCAAAAATATATATTTTATTGGAGTACACAACTACAGTTCCTCAACAAAAGAACACAGAAGAGCCCCAAAGGCCACATGGTTACTGGTTATATCCCTTCTGAAATTATACACAGGATATACAAAAGCAGAATAAATTATAGCTTAATGCAGAATCTGATAACAATGTGAATTGGCTGGCCTCTTCATTCTGTTTTTATAATGAGGCTCCAAGTCCATCCATTCTATTGATACTACACCTTCTAACATAAATAATTTCCTTTATTGTACCAATGTATTGACTTCCTTCACGCCATAGAAAAAAGCAACAACCTGATTTTGCTAGCACTGCAAATGAAATTAAGGAGTGTAATCCAGATTCCCAGGAGGCAGGGAGTGCATTCCAGAGGAGCCAAAGACAGTGAAGTTTAGATTGTTTGAGTGGGAGGAAGAGAGTTAGAACAGCTCCTCCGTAGGAATTCTCAGAGTATATATTTAATGGTGTAAGTCGTTTTCTTTAGTTTGGCAAGATTTCTTTGTATGGCTGAGGAACAATAAAGGAAAAGGGCGTTGGTACTTACCTGACACGCCCGTTCTCTTTGAGCTGTGAAGAGCATCCAGTAGTGGGAGGTGCTTCAGTCTCTGCATGTCTAGGCTGGGCTTAATTTGTGGAACTCTCCTCCTCCTTCACGGTACTCCTCCCCAGCGTTCCCCAGTTTTGGCGAAGACAAGATACATAACCACCCTAGTCCTCAATGCCCTAACAACACATTGGCCGAAACAGGACCCCACCAGATGGAAAAAAGGGTGGGGCTGGATGCTCTTCACAGCTCAAAGAGAACGGGCGTGTCAGGTAAGTACCAACGCCCTTTCTCCCATGAGCTGTGAAGAGCATCCAGTAGTGGGACATACCAAAGCTTGGCCTGTCCTACGGGAGGGACTCCGTCTGGCCTGGAATCTCCTCCTGGTCCCTGTGGACCTGTTGCAGAACTCTTCTGCTAAAGGAGGCCTCAGCGGATGCAAACACATCTATTTTATAATGCCTAATGAATGGCGATGGAGAGGCCCAAGTTGCGGCTCGACAAATTTCAGTTATTGGTGCCTGTGTGGCCCACGCTGCCGATGTTGCAGTGCTCCTTGTTGAATAAGCTGTTATGCCCCTGGGCACCTGCAGGGATTGAGTCTGATACGTTTTCGCTATCACGGCCCGTAGCCAATGGCCTATTGTAGAAGGTGAGACCTTGAATCCCTGAGTGTTGGGCTGAAAAGACACAAATAAGGCCTCCATTTTTCTGAAAGCTGCTGTGCGGTTGATATATATTTGCAATGCTCGCCTCACATCAAGCCTATGCCATTGTAGTTCCATCCCTTGGGATGGTCTGGGATAAAAATTAGGAAGTATCAGCTCTTGTGCCCTATGAAAGACCGAGTTAATTTTGGGTATAAATGTAGGATCAGGACGAAGGACCACCCGGTCAGAATGGAAAACACAAAGATCTTGTCTGACAGACAAGGCTGCAATCTCCGAAATATGATGAGCAGAAGTGATCGCTACAAGGAAAACTACTTTATACGTCAGACATTGGAGACTTGACGATTTGAAGGGTTTGAAAGGGCCCTTAGTGAGTGCGACAAGGACCTTGTTAAGGTCCCAAGTGGGATAATGGTGTACCGCTGGAGGGCGTAAATTTGTGGCTCCTCGAAGGAAACTCCATATGCGTGGATGATGGGAAAGAGAAAGTAGGCCTTCACAAGTGAGAACTGATGCCAAGGCCGCCACCTGTCTTTTCAATGTATTAGGCGGGCATCGGTGGTGATGGTAAGTCTGTGTGGCTCTTTGAAGAGGCAGCCTCTGTTGATGACTGGTCTGGTCCACCAGAGGAGAGATATGAGGACTTTGATGGTAGCCTGACCTTGTATTTGGAGTTGCTTCGGCCGGAGCACTGGTACGGGAGCAGGAACCACTGGAGGGATCTAGTGTGGAGCCGGGCCCAAGGGATGATAGAGATACATGAGATCATCTTGCCTAACAATTTTGATAGTTCAGCTAGGGACACCCTCTTAAGACCCCTGATCTCCTTAACTAATTGCTGAATGCTATTTAGTCTATCTGGTGACAGATAAACTTTGCCTTCCACTGTATCTATGACTGCCCCCAGATGGGTTAACTGAGTCGATGGTGTTAAATGACTTTTTCCAATTTATTGAGAAGCCGTGTTGTTGTAGGGATTGTAATGTGTTCTGAGTGTCTTTGACTGCTTGATGGGCGGAAGATGACAAAATCAAGATGTCATCAAGATAACACTGAAGTCGTACGGGGATATCATGGAGATGAGCAGCTAGCGCTGCGAGAACCTTCATGAAGGTCCTGGGGGCAGAAGCTAGTCCGAAAGGAAAGGCCACATATTCAAAATGGTGGTTATTATAACAGAATCTCAGAAATTTATAGTGGGAAGGCTGAATAGCAATATGCAGGTATGCCTCCATCAGGTCTATGGACGTGAGGACGTCACCCTTTCTGATGCCAAGTAAGATAGATTGCAGGGTGTGCATTTTAAACTTGCGATATACTAAGAAACGGTTGAGATGTTTCAGATCTAATATTGCTCTCCACCGCACCCCCCCGAACTTTTTGGAACAACAAAAAGATGTGAATATAAACCTCGCCCTCGTTGGGTGGTAGCTACTGGCTGGATGGCTTGTATATCCAGTAGGTGTTGGATAGCTGTTTCCATGAGATTACGTTTAACTGGGTCTCAGGAGAGAGGGCATGACATGAAAAAATCTGGGGGAGTGGATTGGAACTCCAGCGCAAGGCCAAATCTAATCGTGTCCCTGACCCAGGAATCAGACATCGAGGAGTCCCATTGGTCCGCGAATAATTTAAGGCGTCCGCCAATGGGGGTCAGGTCCAGGGAGTTATCTTGGACGCTGAAAGGGCGTGTTTCCTGCTCCCCAAAAGGATCTTTTGGATTGACCACCCCTTCTGCTCCTATCCCCGAAGTCGGACCTGTCTGGCTGCTGCCCTGGTCTGAATGATGGGGATCTCTGGTATCTGGGTGAAAAAGATCCCTGGTAAAAGGGCCGAAAGGATCCCCTCCGAGAGGACTGAGGGTTCCTAGGATCTGACTTCCCAAAAAAGGAAGGAAGAATTTTCTTTTTGTTTCGGGTTTCAATTAGTAGCGGATCAAGGGAAGGGCCAAACAGTCTGTCTCCCACAATTGGGGATGAAGCCAGCTTGCATTTGTGCTTAAAATCCGCTTGCCAATGTTTTAACCATAGTAAGCGTCGCGCTGTGACATGTGAAGTAATGGCCCTGGCTGAAAACTTGACTGCATGATAAGTTGCGTCAGCTGAGAATTCAGCAGCTGCTATAAGTTTAGCAATATCTTGGTGCGGTCTAAGGTTAGAATTAGGGACATGTTCCCATAAGAGGCTGAGAGAAGAACGGGTGAACAAGGAGGCGGCCGTGGCTGCTCTGATGGCCCACGCGTCAGACTGATGGGCCCTGCATAGGGCTAGTTCGGCCCGTTTTTCCTCCGGCTTTAATGCCTCCAGCGCATCACTGGGAATGGAGGAGGACGCTAATCCCACTATAGGTTCATCTACCTCGGGAGTTTTCAATAATTTTGAGAAATCAGGGGCCAAATTGAAATATTTCCTGTCATATCCAGTGGGGGCTGGGTACACCGCTGCAGAGGCCCACTGTTTCTGTACCAGGTCCGAAAACATGGGAGGAACTGGGATCACCTCTGCTTCAACTACTGGTTGGTTGAAAATTAGATCCTCTGGTCCCTCTTCCGAAGGAGTTGGAGTGGTAGAAGGGGGTCGACTTGTTTAGGCGTGCAATATTTTTTGCCTTAAACAAGAGAGATCTGAAAAGTTGTGGGCAGAATAAGCCTGTAAAAACAGGTTGCTCAGGAACAAGGCCCTCATCCTCAGACATTCCCCTTTCTAAGGGGTCTGTTTCTGACAGGGGCTCGCTGTCATGTATTGATCCTGATTCAATCTCTGCCATTTGATCAATTTAATCCACTTCTTCTTCTTCCTCCTCCTCCTCAGTCGGCCCTTGGAGGGGGACTTCCCCTCAGCGATTGGGAATCATGATTGGTGATCACAGGATATTCCCTGGTCATAACTGTGTGTTGAAGACCTGCTGCAATTCCCTGGCGGATTGCCAGCTCCATCTAGGCCTTCATCCTCTCTGGAACTTCCTCTGTAAGACTATCGTCCTGTTGAAGACCGGCAGCCGTCGGAGTGAATGTGGCTTCGGGAGCCCTTCGCGTGGTCGGTGTCCCAGATACTTGGGCCTGTTGGCCTTGGGGAGCCAAGCTGCGCCTGGATGAGATGGAGAGATCTAGGGGAGGAGGAGGGTGGGAAGAGGTAGACGGACCTGGGCTGGAGGAGGGGAAGTCCTGTGAGACCTTGTGTGCCTCCCGTGTGCACTTATCTATCTGTTTTTGTAAAGCTTTATGGTGCCTGATGGCATCCCTTTCTGAAGTTTTAGAATTCCCTTTAGCCTGCTTAGGTTTGTGCTGAGATTTGGCTTTGACCTTCAAGGATGAGGTCTGAGAGCTGCTACTGTCTGCCATTTCGATTGAAATTGGAATTGCAGTATGCTTGTTATACAATGTAATACTGTGAAGGCAGATGGCATGCCCAGGGGCCTGATCTGAGGACAGACCGGTTGCCCTGATGATGTTTTTATTGCCCCCTTTCCTCTTTTTTTTTTAATAATACCTATCTAAAATGAGTCGTATCTCAGTAATAATATTTTATTGATATTAAAATATTATACTGAAGAGAAAATTATTATTGTTATTATTATTATTGTTATTATTATTATTATAGTTGTTATTGTTATTATTATTACCACACACACACACACACACACACACACACACACACACACACACACACACACACACACACACACATATATATATATATATATATATATATATATATATATATATATATATATATATATGGCCTTCACACGCATTATAGTTGTGCTTTAAAGTTGTAGCAACGTTTCAGCAGAATCTCATCTGCCATCATCAGGCTTCTGTATTGTGTGCTGTGAGTCAGACTTTTACAGTGGTTTCAGATTTAAATTTGGGGCAGCCTATTGCTGTGCCAGAATGGTTTTTTCTTCATCCTGATTGGTTGGGAGTCTTGGTCTGTGTTTATTGGTCTCGGAGTTTGCTGTGTTCTGCTTGATTGGTGTCTTTAAAAGCACAACTATAATGATGTGGGAAAATACCCGAACAAAGCTGAAGGCCATACATGTAAGTACCCGCGAAAACTTAAGAAAACAAATATATATATATATGGCAATATGTATATGAATATTAATTAAGTGACACATTGTTACATGCTGAGAAACAAAACAGCCAAATTTAGAACGCCTAAAGGCCCAGATTGATAAGGATAGAGGCCTTCAACAGCTTCCCTTCACAGGCGGACACAGGCCTAGGTGCTCGCTGTTGTGCCGCTGGGTTGATTGGGCTGTGAGGGTTAAGCCAACAATTTAACTGTAAGAATAGCCTCGAATGTAGAAAAAAACCAAGACGAAGGTATAATGGTCCCCAGTATTTCTGAAGGGAATCTCTGCTCGGAACAGAGCTACCTCACACAGCACAAAATGGAATACAGGCGAGCAGCCATGAGGTCTTGTAAGAAAAGATGGCCTCCGGCCATTAATCTTTTGGCGCGCTCCCCAGCAGCAAACTCCCACCATGTAAAGGAATAGCCTCCGATGGCTTTTCCTATGAGGCTAAACGGCAGGGAAGGGTGGAAGGTACTAAGTATTTGAATCCTCCACCCCAAATGGCGTTCAGAGGGGGAAGGAAAGTGATACGACTCTGTTGGGAGCAAAGAACTCACGCCGCTGTTCGGGTAAAGAAACGCTGCGGCAATCGGTCTGAATGGCAGGGGTAGAAAGATCGGTTGTGGGGAGGGGCGCGGAGCAGCGCTGAAGCCTCCCTCCGCTTTGGGGCGTGAAATGGCGCTTCCCTGAAATGCGAGCGATCTCTGCAATGCGAGCCAACTTCGAGAAATCGCAATGGGATTAGGAGGCTAAAAAATCCTAAAGACAAACTGGTCAATTTTCAAACCTGCTAGTAAAAACGAATTTTCCTGTTTCGGCCAAGGAAGAATCACAAGCACTGCCTATCCCTCATGAGGCTGAGCCAAAAACTGGGGAACACTGGGGAGGAGTACCGTGGAGAAGGAGGAGCTTTCCACAAATTAAGCCCAGCCTAGACATGCAGAGACTGAAGCACCTCCCACTACTGGATGTTCTGAACAGCTCATGGGAGAGCTGCTTAGAAGAACCTCAGTGCATCTTTCTTGGTTTTTGGAACTAGACAAGATAATTGTACTATAACTTGCACACCCTGTTCAAGATCTCTCTCTCTCTCTCTCTCTCTCTCTCCTCCCTCTCCTTCTCTCCCTCCCCCTCCCCTCCCTTCCCCCTGTAATGTAGATTGTACTATAGAATACTATAGAATGTAGGGTGACATCTTTCAATTTGTTGTGTCATTCCCCAGATTTGCTACCATAGCTTGGTTAAAAACTTTTCTGACATTTCTTCTGTTACTTACCATATTTATGTGGGTATTCCATCAATTCCTGTAGTCTTCCAATTTGGTAATGACCAGTGTGCTGATTTTACTTCATTAGACCAGAGGTTTTTCAAAAGTAGGGAGGTCTTAGGAACATTAATATCCCTGCTACATAAGTATTTTAGTATACTCCTCCATCTTTCTTTGATCTTCTTGGAATCAGTTATTGAATCAATTATTATCTGTCCTTTGGCATCCTTTAGCAAATCAATTCCAGATTGTAATCTACTTCTGCATTCAGAGATACTTTGGAAGACTCTCCCTGTTTTTCCTTCCATGTCTACTTCAGTGTCTTTACCGATGGCATTCTAACACTGCTTCGTCTATCAGCTCTGTGAAATACTTAGTTGAAAATTCTTTCCTGACATTTTTGGCATTGGCTTCTGTTCTTGGAAATGTTCGTGATTTGCTCTAACATCCAGTTTGCTTGCTTTTGTTTCTTTTTCTTTGACAGTCTCTTTTCACATTGATCTTTAACAACTCTTTAAGTTCATTCCAGAGGTCCTCTGGGTTCTTCATCAATAGCTCAGGGTGATTCCCAATGTTCTCATTGAAAATGGTTGGTCAAGATCATATCAGGTAAATTGTTTTTCCCCCCTCCATTTCCTTAACTTGGAAATTGTACATAAATAGGTTATGAACTGTTGTGTAGACAGCATCAGGCCATGTCTTTGATGCTCTACTTCCCTTCACCAATAGTAAAATCAATCTGAGTTCTAGGTCTCCATCTGTGTTCAGGCATTGTTTTGTTTGTTTGAAGATGGTATTAGTATTAAAGAAATCATTGGAGTAGAAGAAATCAATACGTCATTGTCCTACTTCATTTTTATTTCCAAAATTAAACAGTCCTACTATGTTTTCCTTCTTTGATGTTTCCAACTTTGACATTCTAGTTATCTATCACAAGGAGCACATCTTTCTGGCATCTTCTATGAAGTTCAAATTGAAGTTATCATAAAATTCACCAGTCTCCTCTTTTTCTTTATGATTGGAGCATAAACTTGAATAATCATATTAAGGATTGTCCATCAAATCTGACTGATATTATTCAGGATCCAATCTGGATTGGTCACCGGGACCAGAGACTTAGTCTTCTGAACTTTTGGAATAAAAAAACTAAACCTTTCCTCCTGGTGACTGACCCAGATTGGATGCTGCAACATTATTCTGGGTCATGTATACTTGCCTTCATTCATGATATTACTCAGTCATTGATTGTATTGTAGCTAAGTACTGTTTTTGTATAAGCTCCCTAACTATAAAATAGCACAATTCCTTCTTTGTTTTTAAAATCCTGAGTAATAAAATATAGAACTATATGGGAATTTCTTTTTGCATAATTGAGGAAGCTAGATATGAAAAAACAGAAATTCAAGTTATTGATCAAAGTTGTATCAATGTCAAAAATAATTTTTAAAAAAGCCATAGTAATAATTGGTAAAAAGCCACAGTGGATGTTATGACTTTAAATAGTGTTTCTCAATCTGCTTCCTGCGGCTCAGAAGTCCCGTGCTCTTCCCACTGCTGCTCGGCCTCCTCGATGCACAGAGGCAAGAGGTAGAAGCCACGACATGGGTTTGCTAGGGAGACTGCTAGGCAGATTGCAGGATAAAAATCATCCCTGCCCTGCTTGGCCACGCCCACCCAGTCGCACCCGTGTCTCGTTTAAAGCTGTCATTTAGTTTAGCTCTGAGACCAAACAAAAAATCTCAAAGAGCGGGACTGTCATGCCCCTGTTAGAATCTGAATTCGAGGGAGAGGAGGAACAGCCGATAGGGAGTGGGAGTGTGGCTCCGGAGGTTGTGAAGGAAACTGGGGAAGGGCACAGGCAGCTGGGCATTCAGAGGAAGACCCAGGCCCATCCCCTCTTCTTCCTAGGGCACACAGGGAGGAGCGGATAAGGGAGAAACGTGAATGGCATGGTCTACAGGGGAGGAAAGGGCCTTGATCCCCTTTGTGGGCTGCAGCTGTGAGGACTGTTTAAAAGGACAAACTGCACATGGGCCAGTGCTGGAAACAAAGCATGAAATAATAATTGTTTTTCAGTTCTTATCTGAGTTCTGGCATCCTTCCCAGTGTGTGTATTTTGATATCTGTGGATGTCTTAAAGTTCTTGTACTGCCTTTTCTCATTGTCTCACCTGAAGCGGCTCCCCTTGATCACGGAAAGATTGCGATTTAATCCCCTTTACCCTCCGAAAGTCCCTTCTACCCTCCCGCCTTGTCTCTCAGCGCCTCTTCTCCGTGTACAGGAGGAGCTGCATTCTCGGCGATTGTTAGCCCTGTGGCCGAGGGGAAAAGTGAGGAGGCAGCAACTGGGGAAAAAGTTGGGGAAACAGGAGGAGGGTCCCCCTTCCCAGCCAGCCGGGGCTGTTTGCGATCACTGCTGTTCCCCTTTGTGAGGGGCGGAGCCTGATGTCTTTTCTCTTGCCCACCAGTCGTGGCTAAGGAAGCGCTGCTGCCGGGTACTTTTAATGCCCTCGGTAATCCAAAACTCAGCTTCTTGCTCTCAGTCTCCTTCTGTCACAGGTGTCAGTTCAGGAGTCATGTGGGGAGGGCTACAGAAGGCTTCGCCCACCTCTCCCTTCAGTTCATCTCCAGGCAACAGTGCATGTAGCCAGAGAACTCAGAGTGGGAGAGGGAGAGAGAGGGAGAGGGAGAAGAGAGGGAGAGGGAGAAAGAGATGAGATGTTGCTTCTTCTGGGAAAGAGGAGTTATCTAAGCAAGAGCCCCCTCCTCACTTTACCCCACCTGAAAGGGGAGAGGGGGGTCTCTTTTTGTTGTTATTTAAATAAAATGAAATCCACTATTTGTACCTAGTGTGGCTGTCCTTTATTTCCTGCTTTTTCAACCTCAACTGCTTTGTGCAGAACAGCTGAGGTTGAAAAAGCAGGAAAGAAGAAGATTTTCAAACGCTGCGCACACATGTGCAGCGCTTGTCAGCTGTCTGGGTGGCACAGCTGATGATTTCTTGCAAACGCTGTGCATGCGCGCATAGTGCGTGTCAGGTGTGGCTGCATGCACAGCGCATGGCTGGTCACAAAACGTGCGCTCACCAAACCAGTTCTAACACCGGCTGGATCCCACCCCTGCATTTCGCAGTAAATAAGTGGGTTTGGGGTTGCAGTTTGGGCACCGTGCCGAAAAAGTTCATCATCACTGCCCTATGGTTTCAATGACAGGATTATGATGGCTTTGCTTAACCTATTTTGACTGGTATCCTGGCTGCCATTCTGGTAACAATTCCTACTTTGTGTTGTCAAAATTGCTTCCAAATGCTGGGGAGAAATAAATGTAGTCTCTTCTCATATATTCCTATAGGGATTCCATTTTGATTAGTACAAACGTCAGGGGGAAATATTTGTGAAATTGAATTATTGCAACAGTTACCAGTTGTGAATGTTGACATTTGAATTAAAATAATACTTATCGGCCTCATGGAAATCCAGTTCTTGAATTCAAAGTGCATTGGGTCAATTCCAGGACAGATATTTATACTTGCTGTGATTCATATTATACTGCTGTAGGTCATAATTAGTCAGATATTTCTCTTTAATGTTGACAGTCGAGTTACCTAGGAGACACTTCTGTTTTCTCAGCAAGGAACTAAGACTTTTCAAATTACCTCTGGCAATGATTCTTCATTTTGACAACCTACATTTTAATTGTACTTTTTTAAAGTGGGGCAGAAACAATTTTTTCTAAAGTAACAGAGATATCTTGAACTTGTAAAATGCCATTAAAAAAAAATACTCTGATATGAAGGAAGACAACACTAATGTTTGTTGGTATGCTGAATTCTAGAGCTATGGTGCTCTGAGCTTGCTTGTTTTCTTGGAGACATTTCATTACCCTAACTAGGTAACATCATTAGTATTAGTCATCATTAGCACTGATGATGTTATCTAGTTAGGGTAATGAAACATCTTCAAGAAAGCAAGCAAGCACCAAGGACCACTCATTTCAACCCTGAGCTACAAATATTCTCCTTTATTCTAGGACTACATATATCATCGAATTTGGAGGGCACTAGATTGAGGAAGGCTGTTCTACAGAGATACAACAATCTATCACAAGGAAATAAAAAGTAGCAGTCTTTAGTAACTATTTAAGAGCCCATAAAATGCAGATTGAACATTGACCCTTGTGCATTTTAATTTGGAATTTCCTGATTATGTAATGTGAATTTAATAGATGGACTAAGGCTATATTTTATCTGAGGGTGTACTTCAGATTTGCATTTGTTCCCATAATGGCAACACACACACACACACACACACACACATTCACTAGCTGTAAGCCCTATAGTTTCTATTACTACTTTTATGTGTGACTTTTTTCTTCTCTCAATTTCCAGATGAGTATAGGATCAAACCTGTGGAGGAAGTCAAATACATGAAAAATGGGGGAGAAGATGATCAGAAAGTAGCTGCCAGAAACCAAGAAAACTTGGTACGTGCTGAATATTATTATTTAACAAGTTGGACGCTATTCTATGTCTCCAGTGAAAGGTGAAGTATGTAGAACACTTAAAGCACTGAAGAAGAACTTTCTTGAAAATGCCACGACTATTTATAGCTTAGAGGTAAAGTGTGAAATGCTACCTTCCCTGCTTGTCTTAATGAATTATCCCATTTTTAATGCTCTGAAGTGTGCTCCAATACAGTAGGCATATGTATTCAATCCTTTGCAAGAGGCAATACGGCTTGGCTCATGATAAATGTGTTTGCATGCAAAGGAGCTGTTACCACCCCAGAATTTACTACCTGTTGAAGAAGGAAGCTACCTGTTCTTAAGATGATATCTATCATTATTTACTCTCTGTGATCCCACCCTGAATTTTAAAGAGCTGGGCATGTAAATATACATATCCTCATAACAGAATTTAGAAGAATATTTTTAGTAATATGTTATAATGTATACTCTTGTTTCTAGCTTTATAATTTTGTAATATTCTTGTTTTATCCTCAGTTGCATATTGCCAGGGTTTGTGTGCCCTGCAGTTCTGTGGGCAAGGAGGAAATAAACTTTGTAGTAAAATAAAAGTTAAAACACTAGTCTTTATAGCATCAGAAATTTGCTTGAAAGAACAAGTACATGCTGTTTGAAATCATAGAAATCAATAATTGAAATTGATTGGTTGCCAAATGACTTGGGGAATAAGAAAAGAACAAGATTACAAAATGTTTTATTCTGAGCTCCTAGTTCTTAATTAGAATGATGAAATGAAGGGGAATATGCTGGGAGAACTCACATTTTTAGATTGGAATTCTGAACTCCCAATATTTGAAAAACTCTTGAATCCTACCTACCAGACTAAACAATACGAAGTTCCCACCATCTTACTTTTGATCTGTTAAATTTCATATACTCTGTTTTTGGGGAAATCCATTTCTGTCAGCTTTTTCTGCTAGAGAAACACTGTAAGTTGTAGAGGAGTTTAAGATATGTTTTGAGTTGTGCTTTCAGCTTTATCAACATCTTCATTTCTGGAAGAATTGCTGACTCTTTTTAAGGGAAAGGGATTGGGGCAGGGGCTGCTGTTTGCTATAAAAAAAAAATCTGAAAAATTGGTATTCTGATTTGTCATCTGCAAATCCTAATTCATTTTTCATTTGTAGGTAAAAGGTATAAGATAAGATACTTTTTTATTTGACAAATATTATAGCTGTTTGTATTAACAAGTATAACAAGAGTTGGGCATTATTAAAAATGTTCATTTTTGACTCTTGATGATAAACAAATCAACGACTTCCAAGTTGAAGCAAATACGACAACTTCCTGAAAGATTTAAGATATCAATAGAAGTTTGCTGTTTCCATTTCTATGCAAATGGTGACTGTAACACATACATTAAAACTCAGTTTATTCATTTTCCTGACTAAATCAGTTTTTGATTTATACAGATTATTTAATAATCTGTTGAACAAAATGTTTATTAATGAGAATCTTTTTTCCTTTTTAATCAGAAGCAAGTAGTAAGCACTTATCCACCAACATGCTGGATAAAATTTTCTAGGTTTACTTAAAGATCACTAGCAAGGAGGAGCAAATAAAGATAGAATAAATTGAATTCATTGTGTTTACAATATCAAAATTCTCTGGAATCTTACTATATAATTCCCATTTATTTTTAAATATAAAAACAAGATTATTGATTACTGATTATTCAATTTACAAGTCTGATTATGTTTAAATTGGAGTATATCCTCTTTGTCAAATTAATATCTGATAGCATTGTGTTGTATTATATAGAAACCAGATATTCATAATCTGAATGTCCTCCAGATTCATGGACTTCAGTTCCCAGATTTCTCAGTAATTGCCATGCTAAGGAATATTTGGTTTTGAGATTTTTAAAACTTATTTTAAAGATGGTTCAGATTGGTGTTGCCCAAGTATTTAATTTTTTTCTCTGTAGGTAGTCCTCAGCTTACGACCATAATTGAGCCCAAAATTTCTGTTGCTAAGTAAGACAGTTGTTAAGTGAATTTTGACCTATCTTACTACATTTCTTGTTACAGTTGTTAAGTGAATCACTGCAGTTGTTAAGTTAGTCACCCTGTTCTTAATCAAATCTGGCTTTCCCATTGAGTTTACTTGTCAGAAGGTCACAGAAGGGTTCACATGATCCCAGGAGACTACACTTGTCATAAATATGAATCAGTTGCTAAACACCTGAATTTTGATCAGGTGTCCATGGAGATGCTGCAATAGTTGTAAATGTGAAAAATGGTCATAAGTTTCTGTGCTGTTAAAACTTTGATCACTAAATGAACTGTTGTAAGTTGAGAATTACCTGTATAAGAATTGCAACCATATTGTTTTAAATCTGGGTCCTATCTTGGGAAGAAAGTAACATTAATGCAAACTGTATCAAGAGAAAATAAAACAATATCCTGTCCAAAATGTAGGAATCTATCGCAAATATCATTTATACTTATTTTAAGGCCAGTAGAATAGTTGTTGTTTCAATGGCCCTTTAGATTGGAATGGGGTCAGGTAGAAAGCACTAGTTTTGAAAATAAAATCATTTCTATGTGATATTTCATCTTTTAGTCTCTGCTTTTCTGTCATATTAAAGAAACTGTGCTCACTGTTGTAAGGTACCGGTACTTCTTATTTTGTCTGGAGAAAAGATAGAGGGAAATTTCTACTGTTCTGTCTGGAGAAATCTAAGAATTATTTTTGATATGAAGCCTTAGGGGCACTTGGAAACTGTAACTATTCATATTATTAGTACATATTCTTTATTTATAAATTACATTTTTTATCAGAGGATCACAGTTGACAAAATAAAGCAACAGAGCTGATTATCAAAAGCAATGCTTACATTCAAAACAACAGGAACAAGCACATTAAGAGGATTCAAACGCCTATGGCAAGAGATGTATCTTAAGCAGGCAGCTAAACTGAACTAATGGTGATTGCAAATACATTGCCAAGGGTAGGAAATTCTATAATGAGGGTTCCTTAATGAAGATTATGCTTTTAGAAGCATCTGGGGCTTAAGACAATGGAAAGGTTTCACCCTTTTCATTAAAGGAGACCAGTTTTGTTGGGTCAATCTTAATTTAATGCAGATAGACTTCTCTCTTCCTCTGAAAACAGATGCAGGATTATCTGGGAAATATATTTTGATTGGCTAACAAGAATGTTTTGTTCACTTCTGGTATTAGCAGTTTTCCCTCATCCTGGGGTCTTCCAGATGTTCTGGGTCTCAGCTTTCAGAATTTTCATCTGACTGAAAACCATGTGATTTGGGAGTTCTGAATTTTAAAGTTTGAAACGTTTTGGTGGATACCAAAATAGGGAAGATTGAATTAATATTTGTAAACTTTTTTGATTAGAGATGAAAAAGATAACAAAATATTCCAGTTATAGATAAAATAACTTTAAAGAAAAGCTTGAAAATTCTTGCTGAAGACAAAAAAAACTTCTTATAAATATTTAGGTATGAAATCTATGTAAATAAGGTGATGCGCCAGTTAAATAAGTACATTTATCTTTACTTTTGAAAGAACTCACTGCTTTATCTGAACAACAGTGCATTAAGTTCATAAAAATGCCATGATAACATCTCAGTTTAACATTCCAAATAACACTGGCATAATTGTACTACAAATGATATTTCTGTATAAAATATTACCTCTGAGTAAGGTAAAATGAGATCGACAGTGTATACCTGTCATTCAGCATTAGCCTCAATGGGGCACAAATTGTTAGTTATATGCTCTTTGTTTTTCCGTACAGATTAAGAAAATGTGATTAGGCTTTGACTAATGAAAGTTGATCAACTGATTCAGAACAGTATACAACTCCATAACTCTAATTTGGATTTTTAAAAATCTAAAATAATCAGAAATTAAAACCAAGAACATAGGTTGTAAGCTACCTTATGGTTGCCAGGAACCAAACATTCCAAAAACTCAGTTAAAATTAATTATTTATCCAGAGGGGCTATTTATTTCATAAATAGTTTGTAGTTTGACAGTGTAAAAAAGGAACCACACCTCCCAGTTCAGTCAGTTCAGTTTAATGAAAAAGGTAACGGGTAAGTGGTGTGAGTAGTTAGCTAAAGAGTTGACTCACTCTGTCTTTACAAACTATGGTTCCCTTCAGCACGGTGAAGTGCTCAAAGCAGCATAAGACATGTTCCACTCAAAGTAATTTTTAAAGGTCTCTATAAAAAAGTTATTAATGCCTAGTGTCTAGTTTGCCAGTCTCTAAGCTCTACCATTCACAGTTACAATCACAGTCTCTTGCAATAGAAAAGATTTTGGACAGTAATAAATCTCCCCAACTGCAGTTGTCCTGTCAAAAGAATTCCAAGCAGTCTGGGAAATCACAAATAACCTAAGAACAATATCTAACGAACTGAGTTTGTTTCACCTTTAAGCATTCTTAATTCCATTATCAAAAAAGAATTGGGTAAAAATCAAATTAATAGAAGAGTATCAAGGCAGAAGTTATTGCTCATTGAGAAAAATAATTATGCTAGTCTCAAGTTTACGAAAAAGAAAATAGTATCCTGAACATTTTCTGAGGAAATTTTATATATTTTCTTGCTGCTGTAGAAAATATTTTTGGTGAATGGATATTTGCAATTTATGTCTAGGCATGATTTATGGATCTCTGTTATTTATAAGCATCATTTATAATCCTGTGACAAATTGAAGCGCTTACATGATAATGTTCAGTTTATATATGTTTGTTCCCATTTGCTGTGTAGACTTATAATACAGATGAGAGGTTAGAGAAAGTTATATCAGGATAACTTACGGTGTAATAGCTTGACTATTTAGTTTTTACTGTTTAGCAAAGCATTTTACCTCTTCCACTCCTGGAAATGTAGTGAGAAGACAAAAAAAATTGTTTCAGGGTTAAAAGGCTGTTATAAATTATCAGGAATGAAAAGATATTAAGGGTAATAATTAAACATTCACATATCATAGATAAAAACTGTATTGAATTAACAAATGTTGACAGAAATTGTCAACAGAATCTTTTTCTCCACTCTTCATTGTTGGGCAATATTTTATAGTGCAATGTGTAGCTTTTTGATAATGTATGTTTGTTATGATGTTGGGTTGAATTAGTTTCTTCTATAAATTGTAATTACTTTTTTATTTTCATTGCATTTGCTTAACTGTAGGGTTTTCAAGTGAAATGTGAAGTAAAGGCCTTTAATAATAATCAGTAATGTCAAAAGGTGGTTTTATGAAAACAATACTTTAAAGTTCCTGATCATTGAATTTCTTATTGATACAAGCAAGCTACATTTGAAAGTATTATAAACATATTTTATACTTCCATATATCATCATTACTTTCCCAAACAGGCCTCACTGTGGAAAAACCCCTGTGCTACAAAATTGTAGATGTTCATATTTAACAACGAATCATTTGTGCTGCAAAGTAAGAGGGGAAAAAATCCAATAAGGGAAATTTGTTTAACTTCATTATATGAACAGGTTTATTTTAAGGTAAATATTTTAATACATTCAGTTGGTTTAAAATAAAGTCAGTGAACAGTCATTTCTTTTGACTGAACAAATTTGAACAATATTGCTAGCTGATGAAATATTTAATTTTTAATCTGGATTTCAAAATCATTTGTTATTAGAGGAGATATGGATTTTACAGACTAGATTCATATATCAGATTGTGCATAGTATCCTTGTTTAATTAAGGCATAATGTATGTACCCAGCTTTTGAGGGTTGCCAACCAATATTTAATTTTTACCATTGTGTGTGTAAAGCAGGTGACCGATAATCAGTTGTCCATCAAATAATATATCACTTGTTATTGTTCACAAAATCCTACTTTCTGCACGCATTCTCTGAATTCTCACATTGATTCACATTTGGCCTAATTGCCTAGGCCTGGAAAGAGGGCTGCATCATAAGGATGAAAAGTTATTTTCATTTTTCCCTATATTAAAGCTGAAATAACATTCAGTTGTGAAATTATATAAAAGGGAGACAAATTATAAACCACTTTATATATATCTTTTCTTAAACTTTTCTTGTCTTTGCAATGAATTCACTTTCTTTTCTTAACCATGGTTAACTATGTAGTCCTTTCCCAGTATTAACAGTTAAAAAACAATTGCAATACAGCTTCTGTTTAATCAGAATATTAAAATTTAGCTGAAAGTTTACTTCAAATCCTGTAAAATAATAATTTCAATCAGCCTTAATAATTATTTGATTATTTATTTATTTCATATTTGGGGCCTATAATTGTGACACAATTACACAAAGACCATACTATAAAACAATCTTTAACCTAAGATAAAAGTTTCCCCAGTCCAGTTGTGCCTGACTGTAGAGGACAGTGATTTCTCTGTTTCCTAGCCGAGAGAGCAAGCATTGTCCGAAGACACTTCCATGGTCATGTGGCTGGCATGGCTGTATGATGAGGTGCATGGAATGCTGGTATCATCCCACCATCAAAGTGGTACCTATTTATCTTCTTGCATTTGCAAGCTTTCAAACTGCTAAGTTGACAAGAGCTGGGGCAAAAATGGGAACTCTTCCATCACATGATACTGCTGCACATCCTTAACCTAATATTTAACCTAATAGACAGTAATTGTCAAATAGCCATACTGTAGGACAAAGGAAGTTCCTAAATGAAAGAGCAAGCAATGCTGGCTGTACTTTTGGGAACACTATTTCCAGACTATGTTACTGCTATTCCTGAAAAAAGCATCTTATTCCAGTTGCATGAAACTTTCAATAGGGAACAGGATTCACAATAAGCCCTCTCTCGATGACCAGCTTGAGTAGGCAGAATCCCTGATAAGATATCCTGATATATCCTGGTGACACATAATAAAGGGTTTTCTAGGCAATGACCAATACTTTGAACTGTGCCCAGAACTCAACTGGTAATCAGCACAGAAATTTTATTGCAAGTATTATTCTGAAATAGTTGGTTTCTCCAACTAGCAGCTGGGGAAAGTGGTAGCTTTTGAATCATCTTCAAGAATGTATTGGAATAGTCCAGTCATGTACTAATAAGAGCATAAGCTGCTGTCATCAGTGTCCTGGTCCAAATAGGGTGGTGCAGTAATTGAGTCACCAGCTGTAGCAATGTGAAGTTCTCCTAGGCATAACTCCCATCTGCTGCTCCAGCAGGAGTTATGAATCCAGGGTAGTCATGGACTACCTACTTCAAAGGAAGACCTCTAAACCACCCCTTAGCTGACAATTCTAGATATTGCAAATAACTATGTATTGCAAATAATATTGCTACCAGACATTTAAAGCAACTTTAGGAACCTCAATACATTTATATAAGCATTGTATAAAAGTCTTGGTGTTTATAACCCATTTTGTTTTTCTTGACCATATAGAAAATAATTATCAAAAGTTTCATTTTAGTACAAAAAGCAGCCATCTTAAGAATTGGTCATGAATCAACAGTAGGATCCTTTAGGATTCAGGCAGGGACACCCATGAAGTAATTTTATATTTATTTGATTTAGCTGATAATTTTGGATGCCCATTGTAGATTGCCTGCTGTCAAACTTCTCCAGTTGCTAATGTCTTTGAGACAAAGCCGTGGCAGGCAGTCTACCGTAATCTTAGGCATAGTCAGGTTTTATTAAATAGCAAAACTGGCAGGAGTTATGGTTGGGGTCCTGCCCGCTTATTTGTCACTGACCATTTAATGCTGTCTTCCACTTCAGTGTGTGATTCCTAGCTTCCAAAAAAACTAGCCTTGCTCTCCTGCAGAATGGGAAATAGGTAGAAATTTATATTGGAATTGATTTTTAGGTAAAAATGTAACATGGCTAAAATAAAGATCCTGCCTTTAGAGATGTGCAGTCATGGAAATGCAGTTCAGGAAATGGCTAGACAACTTTGTCTAGACTTGAAAATTAAGCAAAGTCAGGACGTTAGGCTAGACCTGAAAGCCGAATAAAGTGCCCCTTAAGTATTGCTGCCAAATAAATTGCATGACAGAGTCTGTGTAGTCAATGAAGATCCGAGTTTAGCTTACGTCTGCCTCTTATCTTTTCATCATACATGTAGCCAAGTCTTGCACAACCTTATTAATTTAAGATTTCGTTACTGTCAAAAGCAGCAACCTTGTATCATGTCATTAAGCTTATGTGACATCTAATTCGTGACATAATGTTAAAACTTCTATTTCCATAGCTATTCATTATAGGAAGGAAAGTAGAAACATTTCATAGGGTTGCAGTTTTAGGTGCCAACAGGCAGCCTATTTTGAGAGGGGGGGGAAATATTTTTAAGACATGTTTATTAAAGTCAGAAATCTCTGTGTAGGCGTGAGTTCTGTTATGAATGCTCAGCTATTAAAAGAGGGCTTGTCTATCAACAGTATTGTCAATGCATGGAAATGCATTCTTTATCTTACTAATTTCATACCTACATCTGTTTGCTATATATTTCCTGTTTTAAGGAAGTATTTAAAAATAAGAAGGAAAACATTGATTTGAAACATTTTAACTCTTTTAGGATTTAATGAAGTTGTTCTGGGAACTTGCCAGTAGTGAATAGATGAATCCAAGATGAAGTTGATAAACTATATGTTAAAAAGTGCCTCGCTTATTGTGAACAGATGCTAGAAAATAATTGTGTATTTTACAAGGTATTTATACTGTGTCTCATTCTGTTCAATTACATGATACCCAAAGTTGCTTGCAAAATGTACCAAAGGGCTCCAACAAACCAACTGCCGTATATACTGCAATATAAAGGCACCTAATTTTACACAGCACAAAAAATGGGCTGAAAAACTAGGCTTATACTCGAGTATATACAGTATATCACAACAAAACACACACAGTTCATTTATAATAATAGTGTTAATGAAACCACCATTCTCTAAAGTTTCCTAATTAAACCAGTACAGCCATCCAAAGCAAAATAAACCTGCAGAAAAAGCTTTTTTGGACAAGTCAACTTTTATGAAATCTACCTGGGAAAAAACCCCAAACTGTACAGACTTGCAAAGAATTATCTTTGCAAACTACTCTTTCTGTCCACATTTCAGTGCTTCCATAGATGAGTCCTGAATGAAATCTTTATAATGTTAAGAAAGCCGTTGATCCTCAGCTACTTGAAGCATACTATTAGGTTAAAGAGCACCACTCAACATCTGTCAAATAAAGATAAATTTTTGAGAAACTTTAGCAGAAACCACAGATACTAAAAATGCAATAAATCAGGGTTTCCATAAACTCAACATTCACTGGGAGGTTTTAAGACTGATGTTTTTTTTCTTTAATTCTAATCCAATTTTCTTCTTTTAAAAAAAGGGGGGGAGCTCATTTGTATTATTTGATCTCCTCTTTGTTTTCCTGATAAGTAAATACAAAATTTGTTCAGAAATTTTATTTGAAGCATAGTGTTTGATCTTGACTAGGTAAACCTTATTGAGATATTTAACTTACCCCAACACACCAGCACTGGTTAAAGGCTATGAAGCAATATTGAGGACCAATTTGGTTCACGACAAACTACTCCTAAAACTAAAATCTTACGGTGTCTCTGGACACCTGCATTACTGGATAGAAGCATTCCTGTCAAACAGACAACAAATGGTCAAAATTGGGAGCGTCCTATCAAATTCTGTACCTGTCAACAGTGGTGTCCCCCAAGGCAGTGTTCTAGGACCAACTCTCTTCATATTCTACATAAATGACCTCTGTGATCATATTAAGAGCAACTGTGTTCTCTTCACTGATGATGTAAAGCTATTCAACATCACAGACAATCCTGCTACTCTTCAAAAAGACCTTGACTATGTATCAGAATGGTCAAACAAATGGCAACTTCAAATCTCACAAATAAATGCTCTGTCTTACATATTGGCAAAAAAAATCAGAAAATAAAATACAGGCTGAATAGTCAAGACCTTGTTGATGATCCAAACTCTGTCAAGGATCTTGGAGTAATCATCTCTAATGATCTGTGTGCAAGAGCCCACTGTAACTACATAGCCAAAAAGGTGTTAAGAGTTGTTAACCTAATCTTACGTAGCTTTTTCTCTGGTAATATCACACTACTAACTAGAGCATACAAAACATTTGCTAGACCAATACTCAAATACAGCTCATCAGTCTGGAATCCACATTACGTATCTGATATCAGCACAGTTGAGAAAGTCCAGAAATATTTCACAAGAAGAGTTCTCCACTCCTCTACTTGTTGCAGAATACCTTATGCCACCAGACTTGAAATTCTAGACCTAGAAAACCTAGAACTATTCCGCCTTCAGTCCAATCTAAGTATAGTATATAAAATCATACATTGCAATGTCCTACCTGTCAATGAATACTTCAGCTTCAACCATAACAATACAAGAGCAAACAATAGATACAAACTCTAGGTTAATCGCACCAAGCTTGATTGTAGGAAATATGACTTCAGCAACAGAATGGTCAATGTCTGGAATATTCTACCTGACTCTGTGGTTTCTTCCCCAAACCCCCAAAACTTTAACCTTAGACTGTCTACTATTGACCTCACCCCTTTCCTAAGAGGTCTGTAGGGGGCGTGCATAAGCACACCAACATGCCTACCGTCCCTGTCCAATTGTTTCTTTTATTTTTTATTTTTTTATATGTATCCATTTATTCATAACTATGTTTTTACTTATTCCTATTATCTTGTAAGCAATTGACAAACCAAATAAATAAATAAATAAATATGCCTTTTGGCAAACTTGTATGTAGTGGTGCATAGATAAATTGCCTTTAGTGATTGCAGCAAGTCATGTTTTGCTTCTAATAATGGAGATGTAACACTGATCCTTCTCATTCAAAGTAGTGAAATATACAGTAGTACATGGTCTTTCTTCCTCCCATGCTATAAACAGTGCAGTCCACAAATTGCTTGATACATCTCATGTGAGCCTAGTAGTGCATGAACCAGACTATGACTTTGACTGCCTTTTTTATGCTGCGTTGCCACAGAGGCCGGAAAATACTCACGCGTTAAATGTAAATGGTGCATAAAATCCATGCACGGATTGAATGCCCAGTGGTCCACACTGTATTCTTGTTCTCGGTTCTGTGTGGGATAATTACTATGCATCTGAGCTTACATATGTCTAGCTATGTGTGCCTGACTCATATGCAAACGTTGACACTGTGTGCATTGTGTGGGTGGCTGCAGTCCTGCGCCTTCTGTATGCCTAGGCATCTGTAGACTTGGAAATACTCCAAATTGGTCTTCAAGATTGCTTCATAGCCTCTAACAGTGCTGGTGTGTTGGGGTAAGTTAAATGCCCCCTGAATGAAGCCTTCCCGTTTCCAGTGACTCTTAAGACAGTACCACATGTGTCTTTGTCTCCCTATAATTTTATCTGTATAATGCCTTGCCATCTGGTGTCTCTCAGGCCTCATTACTGCCAGCTTTACAGGAAGCTCTGAAGATTTGTTTACCTGTCCTTTTCCTTGAATAAGTCCTGTGGTATATTGCTCTGCACAGGGCTGCAACTAGGGTTGGTTTCACTTTTCTTAATGTTACTGTAACTTTTGTACCATATCGGTTTGAATTCCTTAAAGACATTTTACATATAATGTAATAATTATAATTTATTATCATTTAATGTATTATCAATAGTCCTGTAACTTATAGTAATAGGCAAAAAAATTATAAAAACAATGAATACAAATATAAAACCATAGTAATAAATATCGTAAAAAAACCCCACATAAGTAACATTTGATCATAACTTAGGTATTTAAAATGGTGCAAGATCATCCTCTAAACCTCAGTGCAAAATGAAACATATTAATAACAAAAGACTTTTAATACTTTGGGGGAGCAAAGTATTCCCAATTATCATTCTTCATAAGATGAACATCAACTAGCCATTTCCTAGGCAGTATTACAGAAGTGGCTTGCAAATAAATGCCTTATTCAAGGATTTGTAAAAAAAAAAAAAAAAAACAATTTCCAGGCTAATATATGGATCTAGAATTGTCTTTTTTGCCCCTGCTTAGCTTCCAAAAACAGCCAAAGTTGGCTAGGTGCTGCCACCTGCTGATGTCTACAGGATATACAGTTTCCTTTGGAGGAAACTATGGAGATTCTCAGTCTTTTGGGTCATGGCTGTCCCAAAAGGGCTTTTTCAAAAGGCAGCTGGACTTCCTTGAAGACTTTTCACTTCTCATCTTAGAAGCTTCTTCACTTCTGATTGAATGGTGGAGAATGGAAGGATTGTAAATGGGTATTTGTAAAAGGTTACTTACAAGAAAAAAATTTGTATTGCCATTCTGAATCACTGCTCTGCTCTACTCTGCTGAAATTAGAGATAAGATAAGAAAACTGAGAATGGGAAATGAAGAGATGTAGTAGGGAGGAAGAGATATAAGAGGATTGCTTTTGTCTCCTCTTGAAGTCATCCCATTCTACCTAGCAAAGTACTTGGTTGTTGTTCTTTTTTCTTTTCCTCTTCTTACTTCTGTTAGCTTGAATGTTCATTATGAACTTGAAGCAATGTGTATTGTGTATCATTTATTTAAAATAAATGTGGGGCAGATAAATGTCATACTTTGGAATTCAACATTTTCATGTCCTTTAAAATTCACATGGAAAGCTTCTGTGACTTAGCCTTGACTGGTCTTACGCTTATTAGATCCATATAAAGAATGTGTGGGTTTTAAAAGTCAGAATTTGTGTATTGCCCAAGTCAGTGAAAGAGGCACATTCTATATATTTTTATTTTGTGTTTTAGATTGTTGTTTTCAGCTGTAATTGCTGCTGCAGAAAGCCTGTTTGGTATCTTTCTAGCCTTAAGTGCCAGGTTAAGTGATGAACGGCTTTCTTCAGAAGTATCAACAGTATGCATCTTATTCTGTCACTCATGTTTCATCCCTGAGAAATCTTGAACAGATCCCCACAGAAAAGGGAAAGCAAGCAGTTCTTGTCATTTTCCCGTAGCAAGCAGCTCATGGTCTGTTACCCACTAGGATTGATATGAAGGAATAAGGGCCAATTTTTTTGCTGGCCTGCTGTGGAGTCAAAGCAATCCTTAACCAGCTATGAGTTAAGTGGGCTCCTTGTAACGCAACATGTCACCATTGTTTTTGCAGGCTGAAGATTACATGGTTATTCATCATACATTCTGCATAACTACTCAGAAAGTAATGGCCCAGGAAGCAGTGCTGAAAGCAAAGGTTTATTCTTAAGTATATAGCAACCATATTATAAAACAAGGCAGAACCTAAGTCCCATTTATGAAAATTGAATGAGGGCTCTACAGAGTTAGTGATTCTCTCCCTCCCCACTTAGTATTGTGTAGCACAGAAAGGAAAATTGAAAAGGGGATCAAATCAGTAGCTTTTATTTTCCTCAAGGGTAGAAGCCTTGTTTGAGTAAGTTCAGTCAGTTGAGCTAATCACCATAAACAAGAGAGACACAATGTAATAGTCCTGTAGAAGGTTTGAAGATCAGCTGTTCTGAAAAATAATTTTTGAAAAACCTATATTATTATCATTAGAGAGAGCAATTGGTGATCAGTGATTCTTGGCCTTTTTATCATATAAGTACATTTATTTTAGGCATACCAAGCCTGAAGAAGAATGGTTTTAAAATGAACCTTTCTATGAATTAAGTGGAGGATTTGTATCCTCAGAAATCTTTTTGTTGTTTTGTAATTATTGGCAGTGTAACACTAGCAAATGAAAAGCCATAAATTCTTAATTATGAAAGATGGTCGCTTAATTTGAGGGAAGGTTACTCTCTCTTAGTCCAATCTATTAACAGGATTGTTTTTGTCATGAAAGCAGGTGAGAACATTCTATGTCATCTGGAGTTCTATAAAAAAGGGTGGGATATAAAATCATCAACCACTAATCTTGTCTGTGTAACTAGGGAATGATGATCTAGAGATCATTTAGGAAGAGTGTCTTTTCATGACTGCTTAAAATGAATCCTTCAGTCTTCTGCAGGATTTAATATAATAAAAAGCAGTTATTGTAATTTTTAATGAGCATCCCACAATTTATGGTAGCTTAGAAATGCAAAGAACTATAAAATAATGATTATAGCTGGAATGTGTTGCAAATGGGGGTAATAGGCTATGGTTTCCAAGAATAGAAGTGGGAAATTATGAAAGATTTATAATGGATATTATTTCCATCCCAACCTAAATTTACAACTTTTTGTGAATTGTGTGGTATGACTAATTAATTGGAATGCATAATATATTACCAAGCTAACAGCAGTGTTTAGTCAACTTTGGCTGATCTTGAAAAAGCTATGTAATATTGGTACTTGTACAAGAGACTACAAGGAAATCCCAGAGCTGTAGGCTAAACTGGAAAGTTTAGAAAATTATCCCAAAATAAGGCATTGGCAAACCCATTAGATACTGTTGCCAAGAAAAATAAAATCTAAAAGCTTGACCTCAGGAAGCTTATTTACTGTATATATCTGTGGATAAGCCAAGAATGTTAGGTGGCAAAAAAAACACCACCAAATTGCATTCAACTTGTGTGTGTGTATGTGTGCGTGTGTGTGCATGTGCGTGTTTATGTATTAATATATAAATTCTTATTTAAAGTACCCAAATATCCCATATATGCTCATCCACATATAAGGAGACTCTCAAATTTTAAATCAAAATACCCTCCCTGAAAAATGCATCACTCTCAGATAAGCCAATTGTGAAAATTAAAACATAAGAAAATTTCAAACATCAGTGGATAGGCTTATGATACAAGAATATATGGTACTTTCCGCAATGGCTTGTATTGCATTGCCCACAAAGTGAGCTCACTCAATATGTATCTGGACAGTAAACATTTGTTTCATTCTGGTTACATATAAAACTGGTCTTTACTCAAATATTTGTAAGTGAATTGTCTGAAATTCAGTAGTTTTGCCTATAAAAAAGGAGATAAGCAAGAGGTCAGCTATGAGTTTTGCTTCTAGAAAAATATATGTGGCTTTATGAAAACATACAGATTATACTTAATGGTTTATTGAAGTTGTCGCAACAGCCCTTTAGAAAAGTGTATGCATGTATTTTCATTCTCTCAGATAGAGAGAGAGAGAGAGAGAGATGACAGATGATAGACAGACACACAAATAGTAAATTTGTTTTACTATTTTGCACAACTCATTGTACCTAATTGTACTTTATTAAAATGCTAACATTGAAGAATCAAGAATACACTTTTATTTTTACATTGATTTAACTATTGAATCTACTTGGATGTGTCAACTTGTTTTAAGTGCTTCATCTCCAATCCAAATGCTACTGTAAAGGTAAACCTGGTATCTGGTTTTTTTCACTAAGCCTTGTTAACTTGAAACCCAATTTGTATGTAACAATAGAAGCTACTTCCTTCGTTGTGAGTTCACTATAGTTAATTCATCCACATTGCTATACATATAATTCTTTATCAAGAATTTGCTCCAATTACGAAAGGGAGAAAGAAGTTGTCGATGACAGAAAAGTCTGAGTGTGACTAGAGTATTTTAGATCACACAAAGGATATTGCATTTTTTTCCTTAGCTTATGCAACGTGCATGGACATCCTTGGTGCCTATTTTTTATAAAGCATCTAATCTTAGTCATCAGAAGCCCACTGCGTGTTGTCAATCCAAGGTAGCATCAAGATAATGGATCTCAGCCCTTTGCTAAAGTGAAAGGAAGGTGATGAATCCCTGACCAGGCTAGGATTGAAATTGGCTAGAACAGAGATGTCAAACTCATGTCACGGTGGCGTCACGTGATGTATCGGGGCTTTTTTCCCCCTTCATTAAACCGAGTATGGGCATGACCAGTGTGTGACGCATGCGGGTCGGGAGTTTGACAGCCCTGGCCTAGAACGACCATCTTCTCAATTCCACACTGTGTGGAGCTTCCAGTTTTTCATGATTCTCAGTGCAGTGTCACAACTCTTTTGCTCAACTTTTCTTTTCTTAGTAAAAAGCTTGAATATTTTTAATGGCAACTTCTGCAGACTTTCTTTTTTCACATAGTCTTGATGGTTAGCAATGCTACAAGGTATGCGGCAAGTACAGACACTTATTTTCCATGGGAGAAAACACTTTATTCCTGGAAGACAGGAACATGAACAGGCAGGATCAGAACAGAGGCCCTCTGCTGATCTTAACCATGCCTGTTATAGTTTGATTCTTTTATATTGGACACAGAACCCAGTATTTAAGGGTGTGCCTTGAATGGGAAAACTAAACAGAAGACAGAATACATATTAGTCAGAAACAACTGCGATTTTCATATATTTAATAGGAAGCCTCAGGGTAGGTTCAGCTTTGCAGATACTGGGGGATACATGCTGGATGGTGAATTCTGGGAGTTGAAGTTGACACCTCATAAAATTCCCAAAATTGAGAAACACTGCTCTAGGCATTTTTTTTTCTTTTTCAACATTGATAGTAGCAAACTAGGAGTTTTTAGTGATGCTGCTATTTTTATTGAATTCTGAACCAGGGATACATTTCTAGGGTGTTTTCCCCCTACCCTAGCAAATTGTTTCAAGCTAAGGTTTCTCTTGGGTTCAAATCTTTTTCCATCTCTCACATTTTCCTTCCATCACAAGTCTACCCAGGCTTCAAATTGAAACTTCTAAAAGAAGTTGCAGTAATAACAGAAAAAAACATTTCCCCCATTTTTCTAGGAAATAAATTCAAAATAGAAATTTTGGGGAGAATAGAAATCTACGCAAAACATATTTATATATGTGTATGTGTGCAAATACGTAAATCCTTTTTTGTTTTGTTTTACAGCTTATATTCTTATAAAAGCATGTTTAAAGTATAGAATAGAATAGAATAGAATAGAATAGAATAGAATAGAATAGAATAGAATAGAATAGAATTTTTTATTGGCCAAGTGTGATTGGACACACAAGGAATTTGTCTTGGTGCATATTATATACTAATTTTTGGTCATGCTATAGTTTGATAAAGCTAATGCATTTAGAAAATGACTTTTCAATCCCAGAAGATATCCCACAAATATTAAGTGTAATAAATGCCTTGTCTGAATTTTTTTAATTATTATTTTTATTATAAATGGACCCACAAGCTGGTGAAATCTAGGCTGTGAGGTCTCTTCATTTTTGCCTATTTAGAAAAAAGCAGAGTAACAAAAAAGTTAACTGTGAAATAGAGCAATCCATCCACACTTCATTAGAAGAAAGGAAATTATGTATTGGACCATATCACTAAATTGCGGGGGGGAGGGGGAAGGGAACTAAATCTCAGAGTTTTGCTCTGTGTGCATTGTATTATATTATCACATCTCATCAATCTAATGAAATAATATTACTCTCAACAGCTCTGTTTCTTCTAATCCTTTCTTTTTATAATATTATCATTTTCATTTACCCTGGAAACCAAGGTATTATATATGCTGAGAAAAAATTCTTTTTACATTTTTACATATGTTTTATGTATGTTAAAATACTGTAAATTGGTTGGAACACAAAGGAGAGCATCATAAATTAAATACTTATGTATACTATTTTAGTAGTTTTTACTTTTTTAGTATAAATAATGACATCTTTGGCATCAAAAATATACAGTAATCTTTCGTATCATAAAAACAAATGTACTTTAATTTCTCTCTAATGTTATACTGAGCATCAACTTTATAACTTCAGTTATTTTCCTTGCCCACTAACTGATACTTTTTTGAAACTATGTCATTATGAATAAACAAATAAATAACAGAAAAGCATATTCCTTGGTTTGGTGTGGGTTTTTGAGACCATTTTCTTTAAATACCTTAACTATTACATGTATTTTTAAAGAAGCAATTAGGAAATACTTCATTATCTATGTATTTCTAATATACTGCTAAATCTCTCATGTCTGTTTGATTGTTTGTAACTTTAAATTAGGTGAAATGTACATATTTTAAGTTACCTCAAAATATGTGTCCAAAATCCAGGACCCTGTAACTCTTGTGGGATTGAAAAGTCATTTTCTAAATTCATTAATTTTATCAAACTGTAGCATGACCAAGAATTAGTACATAAAGATACAGTATTGGAGTATCAAACTTGCTGCAAGTCCAGTTGTCAGCGACTTTCACTGAATTATATGGAAAGAAGGAAGTATAACCTAGTACTTTCTTTTATAACTTTCTACTCTCTTATAACTATAAAGAGAGCGAAAACTTGTCCCACACGTTCTCCTGAACATTAGTGTCAAGGTTCCTATAATGCATAGGTCCTTCATTTCCTAAACCCATTAGCTAGTAATAGCAGTATTTGCACTTGAGGGAAGAAACCATCCATCTCTGTAAACTGTGTCCTATAATCTCAGTGGTATTATCTTTGGTTGATGGGTGAAATGGAATAGAATTTAGATAGCTGAAGCCTAATATGAATTTAAAGACTAATGTAGACTAATCTAGATCAGGCTTCCTAAAGCTGAAATCACTACAGTGAGATTACGACAAAGATTATGCTGGATGTTTCCTTGAAATTCTTGGGGTGGTAGTCTGACATAACTAGTGGGCATCAAAATAGGAAAAAATGAATCTAAAGTAAAGCTATTCCTAAATAGCTTTGTGGTATTTGATAAATATTTCTCCATTTTGCTACTACTTGGAAAAAAACGAGTGAAGAGGAAATGACTGTTAGGGAATTACATTCTACGTGTTGGGAAAAAAATCCTCATGAACAAAATATTTTAGAACCATGAGGACATTTTTGAGATAATTCTCAGCTGCAGAACAGCATGCCCTATTTGGAGTTTTCTCACAACATTGTGTTAGGGTCAATGATTTTTAGGTCTCTAGCATTTAACCCGTCAAACTTTTTAGGAGCCTAACTGAATTTACTCTTATGAATAAATCACAGTCAGCTTCTTCAGACTCTCCTTTTATGGTTGTTTATGCTTATCTCAAGCAAAACTCATCATAGCAACTGTGCTTTGATCTATATTTGGTATGGATATTCAAACAGATATTTCTAAATCCATGTGCTTCATTTATATATAGTTGCCTTTTCTCTGGGAACCCTTCAGGTTGGAAGACCTCTGAAGAATTGGGACCTCAGAAATTTGGAAACTTAACAGCCAGAATAGGAGGGTAGATTCATTTTTGTAATTTTTTTAAAATGAATATCTAGCAATGTTCCAAAGCATCCTCGGGGCAAAAGGTAATTGCTTTGTTTAAATTAGCAGTTGCCATTTCAAAAGAGAGTCACAATATCCCTCTAGGGCTGCTTGGCATAATATGGGAAGGAGATATCTTACAAACCAAAACAAAGGTATAAATACTTCAACTGAGTTTGAATGAGATGGGATTGTGATGTTCAACACAGAATCTTTGTTGGTGGGTGTTTGTTTGTACATTTATTTTTAGTATTGTAAACTCTGCCTCTTTAATAATGATAGCTTTCTGCTAAAAAAAATCAGTCTTTCATCAATGAGCCCCCATGGTCTTTAGATCTGTTTTTCTCTAGCAGTATTCTCTTATCCTACTCCAAGGCAGAACCTAAGCAAAGAGAGTAAAGAAAAATGGAGTTCAAAATAACTAGACATACTTATCTAGAAAAGAAAAGAAATACCTTTTCCTACATTGGACTTAATTTATCTGTACCCTTACTTAAAATATTGACATTTCCTTATGTTTCCTTCCACTATTTTTACAGTCTATATTGGTCCATATCTGAGTCTTTAAAATGTTTTCCTTGATTATTCTTAGAGTAGAGGTTGGATTTATTAAGATATAAAGTAAAATTAATCCTTAGATTCCTTTTTATTCTTAACTTCCATCAGGCCCAATTTTTGCTGTGTTTCCTTTGAGTAAGTAGTAACATTTAGTCATGTAGATCAGGGGTCCCCAACCACCGGTCCGCAGACCGGTACCGGTCCATGGAACAAGTCCTACCGGGCCGCTGGCTTGCTGGGCGCCGCCATCTTTTTCATCAAAAAAAGATGGCGGCGCCCAGCTGATGCCGGTACCGGGCCGCGGCATAAAAAAGGTTGGGGATCACTGATGTAGATTATCAATTGGGCAGTTGAAATACGCTTAAATGCAACAGTGCTCACATCACGGTTTTTCATTGTAATACCATATTTAAAAGAACTGCTATTGCTTATGCAATACTGATTTTTATTTTGAGATGTATTCAAGAGCTAAGAATGTTTTGCTGGCTTGAAAAAGAGATCAATTTTAGCAGAGAAGTTAAATATGATCATTATTGTTATATTCAGAAAGAGAAATGAAACCAGTGTGGTAGAAATAAAACACAAAGTACATTGTTGTTAGATCTCTAAGGACTTTGCTAGATCTCATAGCATTTGCTCCAGGAGTCTACAAGGATTGAGTTTCAGATTCAAACCGGGAAAAGTGCTTCTTAGAATGTTGCGGTACTCCCAAACATTTGTAAATCCTTAAAGCAGCTGGATCTTTTCTTAGGAAAATGTGACTGTCCTCTGGAACAGTGAATGCAGCCTTTGCAAATGTACATATGTACATCATTTACTAGACAAATCATGTGTCTTGTCATTCAAAGGCAATATACAAACCAGTGTAATAATATCTGAAACAATAAAATAAATACCCAATTTTCATTGTTATATTTAGATGTTAGATATTTATATAAATTATAAATTAACTTCTTGTAGCCAAGCAAGATTCATTATGCCATATATTTGTAAATTCCTTTTTACTGCCTTCTGCTACAGCTTGTTCTGAATTCTATTTATTTAGACTATTTGTAAACCATTTTTGCAATGTTTCATGTATTTTAGGCTGTCCAAGCTACTTCTCCGTAGAACTGCTGCGAGCATCCAGAGAGTGGGAGGTGCTTCAGTCCTTCCTTCTCACAGGCTGAGTTATAATTGAAGAACGCTCCTCCTTCCTCCACGTGGCTCCTCCATGCGTTCTCCCAGTTTTTCACTCAGCCTTCGAGAAAGCAGGCAGCGATCTCTTGTTCCTTGGCCGTTTTTCAGAGTTTTTTGCTTCTAAGTGTTCAGGTTTGCCTTTATTCCTTTCCTCCTTGTCCCTGCGTTGATAGTGTGCTCTTAAATTTAATTGGTGAGGCGTTTTTTGCCTGTAGGAAGGGGTTTAAGGGCTCGGAGCTTTACTTCGCCCCCCACCCCTCCTCCCTTTCTCTGCATTTCCGAGCGTGCCTTTATCCAGCCGCTTGTCTCCGTGCCTTGATTTATTGCACTATTATCATTCCCCCTAGAGCGCTTTAGAGGAAGCAACGCTTCCTCTCCCAGCCCTGGCTTTTCGTTGTTCCTGATTGCCTGGTAGCGAATAGGGCTGGTGCGCCTCTGATTGCCTCGCGTCGTGCCGGGCGGCCATTTTGGAACCGCCTCGTGGCGGCGCCATTTTGTTTTATTTTAAATAATATTTTTCCTGGCTGTGTGTAAATTTTGTTTTTGGATTTAAGCTGTGTGGATTGAGGCCCTAAGCGGGACCGTCAGGCCGCGTGGAGCCCCTTTTTTTATTGGAGGACACTGTGGTTCCGGCCCTGCTGTCTTTCCTTTAGAGGTTTTTTTTCTTGTTGGCTTTTTCTGTCTGTATCAATCAGCTTGTTCAGAGGCGCGGGCACGTACTTCCCATTGTGTTGGGAGGCTGCCTAAAGAGGCCTACCTATTATACTTATTTTGCTTTCCTTATTTTTTGGCCTCTGCGTTCATTCGGCTCATTTGGATTTGTATTTAATAATTTTTATTATTATTTTCTCCTTGTGCCTATTTGGCCCTGTCCTTGGGCCCCGCCCTTAAAAAAAAAAAAAAAAAAGGAGAAAAGAAATTATTATTATTAGTTATTTTATAATATATTCCAGCAAGCTTTTGTGTAGATATTTTTGGATAGTTTTCTCCTTGTGTTTTTTAGTACTTGGTGTTTTAAAAAACAAATTCAAATAAATAAATAAATAAATAAATAAAATAAAAAAATTAAAAATAATAAAAAAATTTTTATTCAAAGGGGGACGTGATCTGATTTGGGAAAACCGGTTTGCGTTTGTAAGCCGAACTCCTAGGCGTGCCAACCGCCATATTTGTTGTAAGGTTTTTTTCCTTGATACCATGGCAGAGAACAATCCAACTGGCTCTTCCCTGAAGGCCAAATCGAAGACGCACTATCTTCGTAAGAGGGACAAGGACTCCTCCAGTGCTTCTCAAAGGGCGCCTTAAGGCGTCACAAAGCTCTGGAAAAGGAGTTCAGTAAGCGATCTAAAGAACTGCACACTATAACTACCCCACCTTCTACCTCTGCCCATCCCCTCCCCTGCCAGTCGTTCTTCCCCCTCCAGGTGCAGTACATCCACCCGGAGCCGCCAGCCATCCCGTACTCCAGAGGCGACCTTCACGCCAACCGCTGCAGGTCTTCGCCCTGAGGAGCCGCCGTCAACCATCATCCCTGATAGTATCAGGGAATGGATGCAATTTGCTATCCGTCAGGGTATAGCTGATGGAATGCAGCAGCTATCCAGACCTGGTTCTCGAGGGAGGACTTCCGGCGTTGAATCTTTATCTGGTCGATCTCTCCGGGCAGGCGCCCCAGCAGGGTCAGGTACCTTCTCATACGGATGCCCCATCCCCAGGAGGGAGGAGCCTCAGGAGGTCTCGCAGGAACAGGAGGAAATGGGCTTTGAGCCCTTCGGGGAGGAGGAAGGCTCTGAGAGGGGTCCTCGCAGTATTCTGATTTCCTTCTCGGGGACCCTATGGAGGAAATGTCAGAGGGCGAGGGCATTTCTCCCGAACAACCGACGGTTGTGGGCCTCTTTAAACCCCAGTTATTTAAGTCCTTATTATTTAAGGCTAAGAATAGCTCAGGCCTGGCCTCTCAATCTCCTTCTGATCCACCGCCATCGACTTCGGAGGATCCAGATGACCTCATGTTCAGGCAACCGATTGTGGAAGCAGAAGTTATTCCGACCCCCCCAATCTTCTCAGACTTGGTTGCGAGGCAGTTGGCCTCGGTGGGTCCTACACCCGCCCCCTCTAGTCAGGATAAGAGGATGTTTAATCTGGACCCAGCATTCTCTTCTATGTTAGACACCCCGGAGGTAGGCAGATCAATTGTGAGGCTGACCTCCTCTTCCAGCCCTACGGATGCGTTGGAGCGCTGAAGCCAGAGGACAAGCGGGCGGAGATGGCTCTTCGGCGAGCTCACCAGTCCGATGCCTGGGCCATCAGGTCGGCCACGGCCGCCTCCTTTTTCACCCGTTCCTCCATCAAGTGGCTCAGGCAGCTCAAGCAGCATATCCCCCCAACTAATACCAGGGCCCATCAGGATATTGCAAAAATCACAGCAGCGGCGGAGTTCGCGGCTGATGCCACCTTTCATTCGGTTAAGTTCGCTTCACGGGCCATCTCCTCCCATGTTACAGCTAGGAGATTACTTTGGCTTCGGCATTGGCAGGCCGATGTTAAAAATAAATCCAAGTTGGCTTCAGCCCCCTTGGCAGAAGGGAAGCTGTTCGGGCCTGCCCTTGAACCCTTGCTTTTGGAAACTCGAAGTAAGAAGAAGTTTCTTCCTTCGCTTTTCGCGAGCAGGAGTCTAGAGGGTCCCAGCCCTTTCGGAGGGGCTCCTTTCGCCCCCATACCAGTCGTCATTCTCCCCTAGATTCCAGGGTTCCCCGTCGTTTCGGTCATCCTACCACGACCGAAGTGATACAGGAGACAGGAGCCGAAGAGGAGGCAGCTTTAGGAGATCCTTTAGAGGCTCCGGTCACAGGGCCTCCCGCCGGCCCAGATAGGGCCTCAGACCTTCTCCCCATAGGCGGTCGTCTCAGGCATTTTGCAGACCTCTGGGAGAGGTCCACTTCGGATGCCTGGGTGAGGAGTTCCGTGCGTTTTGGACTCGTTCTACAATTCCTCTCCCCCCTGAACATTTCAGGATTTCACCTGTCTCTAGGGATCCTACAAAGCGGGCTCTTATGGATTCCGCCATTAAACATCTGGCTGACATTAGGGCCATCCAACCTGTCCCATCCTCTCAACGGGGAAGAGGTTTTTATTCTCTCTTGTTCTTGGTGCCTAAACATTCAGGGGGTTGGAGACCTATTTTAGATCTCAAGCGACTTAATCGCTTTGTCAGGCGCCAGAAGTTCAAGATGCAGACTCTACAGTCTATTTTACAGGGTATCAGGGAAGGGGACTGGCTCACGTCAGTTGACCTGTCGGAGGCATACCTCCATATTCCCATTCATCCCTCATACTCAAAGTATTTGAGATTCTGTTATAATAACCAACATTTCCAGTATGTGGCCCTCCCTTTCGGCCTTGTTTCAGCCCGAGGTCTTTCACGAAGGTGCTGGCAGCTCTGGCGGCCCATCTTAGACAGGTTCCCATCCGCATCCATTGTTACCTCGGCGATATCCTTATCGTATCCCTTCCCGACAGCAGGCCGAGAGGGATACTAGTGTTACCCTTTCAGTGCTACAAGATCACGGGTTTTTAGTGAATTGGGAGAAGAGCCAACTTAGCCCTTCCACCCGCATAGCTCACCTAGGAGCTGTAATTGACTCTGTTAAGGGTAAGGTCTTCCTCTCCCAGGAGAGGCTTCATAGTATTCATACTGCTATCCGGACTATCAGGCGAACTGGTAAAGCGTCCTTGCTCAGTTTATCCAAGCTTCTGGGAAACTTGTTTCCTGCATTTCTATTATCCCATGGGCTCGTTTGCATTCCAGATCCTTGCAGTGGTTCCTTCTGCCGTACCAGCGCTCGGGAAGGAGCACATCAAGTCGAGTGGTAAGGATACCTCCAAGGGTTCTCTCATCCCTTCTTTGGTGGACTCGACCTTCTACCAACAGAGGTCATCTATTCAAGGAGCCCCAAAGGGTCACTCTTACGACAGACGCAAGCCTTTCCGGATGGGGGCCCATCTGCAGTCTCTGTCAGCCCAGGAGTTTGGTCTCCTTCGAACGACGACACAACATCAACTGGTTGGAGCTTCATGCGGTATACCTAGCCCTGCGAGCTTTCGCTCCTCAGGTGAGAAGGCACCACATTCTGGTCCTTACGGACAACACCACCACCAAAGCCCATATCAACCGTCAGGGAGGCACCCACTCCATCATCCTCATGAGAGAAGCCGAACGACTATGTCGATGGGCAGAGACGCATCTTTCCTCCATCAGGGCAGAGCACATTTCCGGGGTCTCCAACGTCCAGGCAGACTGGCTGAGCAGGGCCACGTTGGACCCAGCAGAGTGGCGCCTGCATCCGCGGTTGTTCAGGGAAGCAGCAGACAGGTTCGGGTCTCCTCTGGTAGACCTCTTTGCCTCGCCGCTCAACACGCAGACACCAAGGTTCTTCTCTCGGTTCCCTTCCCACGGGGCAGAGAACCACAACGCCCTGCGTTGCCCGTGGCCTCCCGGCCTCCTGTACGCCTTCCCTCCGCTTCCGCTGATCCCCAGGGTAATTCGGAAGTTGCTGTTCGAGAGGGCGGAGATCCTACTAGTGGCCCCATATTGGCCCAGGAGGCCGTGGTTTGCGGATCTTCACGGTCTATCGGTGGTTCCGCCGTGGAGGATCCCGCTGGACCAGATCTCCCTGTCACAGGGACCTCTGCTTCATCCAGAACCACAGTGGCTGCAGCTAGCCGTCTGGAGGTTGAGCGGGAAACAATGATTGAAGAAGGCTTGTCTACCCAGGTCATAGATACCATTCTGGCTGCCAGGAGGCCTTCCACTACTCGAATTTATGATTCAACTTGGAACAGCTTCTGTAAGTGGTGCCGAAAATCCTCTGTCAATCCTCGCTCTCCTTCTATAGCACAAATTCTAGCCTTTTTACAGGATGGCCTAAATGAAGGTCTTTCTCCCAACACGTTGAGAAGACAGGTCGCGGCCCTCTCAACGGTGGTGACTGGCGGCTCCTTCAGCTCTCTTTCCCACCACCCTCGCATTAAGGCCTTTTTAAAAGGGGCTTCTAATTTGCGCCCGCCGTAGTGCATAGATATCCAACATGGGACCTTAACAAAGTTCTCCTGGCCTTGACTAGGCCTCCCTTTGAACCTCTCAGGGAGGTACCACTCCAGTTTCTCACCTTTAAGGTGGTCTTTCTTGTAGCGATCACCTCAGCTAGAAGGATATCTGAAATTGCAGCTCTATCCGTGAGGAAGGACTTGTGCATTTTTCATTCTGATCGAGTGGTCTTGAGACCAGACCCCTCCTTTTTACCAAAAATCAATTCTGCTTTTCACAGGGCGCAGGAGTTGGTCCTACCTAATTTTTGTCCAAAGCCTCTGCATGATAGGGAGAGGCAATGGCACACCCTCGATGTTCGAAGGGCGTTGCGTATTTACATATGTCGCACGCAATCCATCAGGAGATCGGAGTCCCTGTTTTTGTCATTTCAGCCTAAAACGCTGGGTCAAAGGTACCACCATCCACGGTAGGCCGGTGGATTAGGCGACCATTTCCAAGGCCTATTCAGTTCAAGCTCTTCCAATCCCCAGTGGGATAACGGCTCATTCCACCAGGAGCGCAGCTACATCAGTAGCTTGGGCTACTCAAGCCTCGCTTCTTGACATTTGCCGGGCGGCCACTTGGGCCTCTCCGTCACCTTTCATACGCCACTATAAGATTGACACTTTCGCTTCGGCTGAAGCGTCCTTTGCAGGCGAGTCCTACAGCAAGTGGTTGGGGATCCTAAGGAGATTCCGATCCAGACGGAGTCCCGCCCGTAGGACAAACATGCTTTGGTATGTCCCACTCTCTGGATGCTCGCAGCAGTTCTACGGAGAATGGGCGTTGGTTCTTACCTGATACGCCTCTTCTCGTGGAACTGCGTAGAGCATCCAGCCCCACCCTTCTTGGTCCGTCTGGTAGGGAATTCTGTTTTTCGGCCAATGATCGTTATTGTATATACTTGAGTTGTTTACTAGTTCAGTTAGAGGATTATGGTTGTCCTCTCGTCTTCGTGAAACTGGGAGAACGCATGGAGGAGCCACGTGGAGGAAGGAGGAGCGTTCTTCAATTATAACTCAGCCTGTGAGAAGGAAGGACTGAAGCACCTCCCACTCTCTGGATGCTCTACGCAGTTCCACGAGAAGAGGCGTATCAGGTAAGAACCAACGCCCATTTTCATATTTTTATGAGTCTTTCATCTTCTAATATGTCTTTTTATAGTTGTTTGATTGCAGAAGTCTTATAAGGCATAATTTAGAAGCTCATCAATATGCTGTTAGTTTAAAATTGCATTCTACTAGTTTCCTCCAGTCACTTTGAATCAGGAAATTTGAATTGGGACAGTGTTCAAACTAGAGCCAGCAAACGGCCAGTCAATTTTTTACCACCAAATACATGGGCGTAGACATTGTATGGCTAACTTTTCTGAACTTTCCAGAAGAAATTTTCCAGGTGGCACCTATATGGTCCTTGGTGTGAGACTGTGTTGGGCAGTCTGCTTATGCTTAGCTATGAAATGTTAATAGATATAAAGACTGTCCTGCTAATGAAAAAAAAAATCAAAGCTGTGTCTTATGATTTGTAAATAAAAAATAAAATGTATTGGGGGGCAGAGCTGGCGTCTCAGCGATATAGTGTGCGATCTTGAAGCTCCAAGATTGCCATTGATATCTCCATTGCAGGTCGGTCCCACCGGCCCTAAACCGTCCTGTAGAGACAGTGACTGAGGAGGGCACATCCTGTTGAACCCAGGGACATCGCAAAGTCCCTGGTTGATCTAGGAAAAGCCCTTTTGCGGTGGCGGAGAGGCAGCCATTCAAGCTGCTGAAGCTGGGACAGCTCTGGAATGGAAGAGATTGAAGGGAAGTGTACTTATTATTACTTGAAGAGAACATCCTGAAAGATTTAAAATGAAATTAAAAGTGAAGAGGAAAGAGTTTAAGTGGTGAAATTAAACTAGTTAAAGTGAAAGTTTTTTTTCTTTTTCACTTTTTATTGGAACTTTGAATTTGGAAAAGTTACTGAACTTTAAACTGGACTGGTTTCTTTTAAATTTTCATCGTTGTTGTTGTTGTTTTTTAATAATTTTTTGAAAGTCTGTTTTCATTAAGACTCTTCTTTTGGATTTGAGTTGTTTTTTGTTTTGTTTTTTGTTTTAAAGAAGGATTCCATTTTCTCTTTTTGTTTCTGGTATTGGATACAAGAGGGGGGAGTGAAAGTGAAGGGGAAAAAAGTAGCACTGACATTTAGAAGCTTGGACATATTGTTTCTTTCTCACTTTGTTTATGTACTTGCTATACTCAAGGACTCTGAGCTTTGCAATGGAAAAGATAGTGGGATGAGCATGGTAGATTGTTTATTCAGGTGCTCATCTGTGAAACTAAATAATTAGAGCTTTGAGCTGAAGTTGAAAGAAAGAAGATTGAAGTGACCTTGAAAATACCGGAACCAGAAACGTTGAGTTTGATTTATTAAAGAGCCTTGGATACTTAGTAGTAGCAGCTGGCTTAACTCTAGATTATTTTCCATCTCCTTTTCTACTCCCCCCCTCCCAGTTTGGATTTTTATGTTTGGATTTTAACCTTCTATTCCAGAAACTAGAATGTATTTTTTTTACTTTTTTATCTTCTTCCTTTTCTCTTTTTTATTAAGAAAAATAATTGGATTAAGGTACATAAGTGCCTGAGGATTTTTTTTCCCTTTTTTTTTTTTTTTTTGGAGTGGCAACTGCCTCCCTGTACTCCTTTCCCCCCCTTTTTTTTCCTTTTTTCCTTTTTCTCTCTTCCTCTCTACAGGTAAGCACAAGATGAGCAGAAAGAACAGCACCAGCTTCCTTGGTACCCAATAGCCTCTTCACCATCTGGAGGACAGCGGTCAATACAGACAATTTTACAACAGGAGAAAGAGAAGGAAGTGACATTACAGATGATTATGCAAGGAATCCAGAAGAGTGAAAAGAGAATAGAGAATATTGAGCAAAGAGCTGAGAATATTGAACAAAGAACTGAAAGACAGATGAGAAAGTAGAGAACATTCAACAGATGATGATGAAATATGAGGACAGAATTAAGAAAATTGAAGAAGAAGATATACAAAGGGATAAGAAAATTGGAGATATTGACGCTCGATTGAGTGATATTTAGAAGCACAGATGCGAACCATTAGGATGGGAAATTGACAGATCAGAATTCTATCTAAGATTTCAAAATATAGAAGAAGGAAAAGGTGAAAATCTTGCTGAAATAATGACAGAAATACTGGCAGAAGCATTAGAGATAACCAAAGAGAAGATGATGGATGGGATGGATGAAGTGTTCCGTGTATATACAAGATACGCAATGAGAAACAGACTACCAAAAGAAGTTCATATTAGATTCACTAAAAAGATTATTAAGACACAGATACTACAGGTGGCAAGAGAGAAAACCTTAAAGTACAAAGATAAAGAAATTGTGGTGCTGAAGCAGGTACCATGAAGAGTAAGAGAGATGAGAAGAGAATATTTATTTTTGACTAAAGAGTTACTTAAAAGAGGAGTAAATTACAGGTGGTTGATGCCAGAAGGCCTTTTGTTCACCTGGCAGGAACAAAGACATAGAATTGACACAGTTGAAAAGGCTGAGCTATTCTACTTAGAATATTTTAGAGGAAAAGAGGAAGAAGCTAGAAAGGAAGAGTCACTAATTGAATTCCAAGAGGAGTAAAAAAAAATTATACAAGATTACTATAGGAAATTGTATTTTCAAGAGAATATTCAAGAAGAAAAAGTTAAGCAATATTTACAGAAAGCGAACTTACCTCAGATACCTAAAGATATTGAAACAATGCTAGAAGGGAATATAACAATGATGGAATTAACAGAAACCTTAAAAAAATAGAATGTTGGAAAAGCACCAGGTCCAGATGGCTTACCAGCAAAATTTTACCTTTCAGGAAATACTGAATCACCTATTACAAGTTATGAACGAAGTTATGTTAAAGAAAAAAATACCCCAAACATGGACAGAAGCATACATTACACTTATACCGAAGGAGGATACAGACCTGCAACAAGTTAAAAATTACAGACCTATATCCCTATTAAATTCAGACTATAAAATCTTTGCTTCAATCTTGGCAGAAAGACTAAAAAGATACCTAAATAATTTTATCCTATTGACCAAAATGGATTCCTGCCAAAGAGACAAATCAAAGACAATGTGAGAATTGTTTGGGATACTCTGGAATACTACGAGGCACATCCTGAGAAGCAAATTCATTCAAGCCATTGAAATGATATATTATGAACAAACTGCAAAAGTTATGGTAAATGGAGAACTAACAGAATCTATAGATATAAGAAAAGGGACAAGGCAAGGTTGTCCATTGTCACTCCTGCTGTTTGTGTTAATATTGGAAGTGTTGAATAGGAATATTAGAGAAGATAAAGAAATAAAAGGAATGAAAATCCAAAAGGAAGAGTATAAATTGCAAGCTTTTACCAGATGACCTGGTATTTATATTAAAAGACCCATTGGAAACAGCACCTAAATTAATAGAAAAAATAGAAGAATATGGAAAAGTAGCAGGTTTGAAAATAAACAAAGATAAAACAAAGATACTAACAAAGAATATGGTAGTAAGATGAAAGAAAGAGTTGGAAGAAGTTTTAGAAATACAGGTCACAAATAAGGTTAAGTATTTAGGGATATACATTACATTGAGATGTAGTACACTGAAGGAGGATAATTATTTTAAACTCAAACAGCAGATTGCGACAGATTTGATAAAATGGGGAAACTTACAATTATCATTGATTGGGAGAATATCTACAATTAAGATGAATGTATTGCCTAGAATTTTATATTTATTCCAGACAATTCCAATCCGACTAGGAAAGGAGTTTTTTAAAGATTTAAATAGAATTGTGTTGAAATATATTTGGCAGGGCAAAAAAGCAAGAATAAAATTAAAATTGTTACAAGATGCAAGAATAAGAGGAGGGTTTGCCTTGCCTAACTGGGAGTTGTATTACCAAGCAACACATTTGATGTGGGTAAAGGAATGGATAACATTAAGGAACAATAGACTATTGACCTTAGAAGGGCATGACTTGCTGTTGGGATGGCATGCCTTCCTTTGGTACAAGGGAACTAAAACACAGTGGCATTTTAGAAGACATTATATTCTAGAGGCATTGTTTTTGAATTGGGAGAAGATAAAAAGACAATATTATTTAAAAATTCCACTATGGATATCTACCATTGAAGCTTTTTCTTATCAAATAATATATAAAAAGGAACAAACAGTTAGATATGGTGAGATATTGAATGAAAAGGGTGAACTTAAATCTATTCAAGCGTTGGAAGAACAAGGTGTAAAAATGAACTGGTTTTCATATTTGCAAATACAATCTAGATTTGACAAAGATGTTAAAGCAGAAGGTATTTATGATAAGTTGACTGACAGATAAGATTTTAATGGGTACTGATGAAAAGGTAATTAAAAAACTTTATGGACACTTATTAGAATTTAAATTGGAGGAGGAACAAGTTAAAGAAATGATGATTGCTTGGGGGAAAATTTTTGGATATGGGATTGATATAGAAAAATGGCAAAAATTGTGGTCTCAAAATTATAAAATGACAATGTCAACTGCATATAAAGTTTGAGGTACAAACCTAGCTACAGTGTTCATGAGACACAAATTGGTTATACTCATAGATGTACATTATACAGCCCCACAAATTATAAAACTTTTAAAATAAAAGAATTTATAAAATAACCCAAGAGATCTTGTTGCAATAAATCCATATCAAAGATAATCTTAAGTTGGATATTGTTTAGTATTTTATTTATTTCTTGTACTCCAAAAATATCACAAATTGCTGGAAGATAATTCTTACAGTTCAGAATTTCAATTAGTGTTTACTCTCATTGATGAATAATTAGAACTTAAATCTTCTTCCAATTTAAAAACTCAATTGGTTACTGTTGGTAAATTCCTCTGAGACTATTAAAAGAAAATGTGCTAATGAAATGTACCGCATAAATGTTGTGGAACACAAGCAGTTCATGTCTCATTCAAGGGAATGCCCTATGGAGCATCATTATGTTTGGATTTTTTTTCTAGCTGAAGAAAAAGTGGTCCAGGGAAACAAATGATTTGACTCCCTTGATCCAAGAATACAAATAACTTGGCCTTACATCATCTATTATTTATCAGAAGTTTCTAATAAATCTTAAGTGGCTTTAAAAATCTATATAGAACATATAAGTTTTAAATAAAGCTTTGCAGACTGCAAATAATAGCAAGTAGCCCTTTTAAAAGCAGAGGGGGGAAATGATATTCTAGAGTTTTTCTGAATTTTAATTCAGACACATTTCTATTTTTGCAATAGTTTCCCTTTCATGCTTTCAGGCATTCTGATATTTTAGGTGCAGAAAAGAGGCACAAGACTCCAGACTCACAAAGATTACCAATCTGTTTCCTGTTTTTGAACTCTGTAAGCAGTTCTTTGTTTGGCTTGTAATGGAACCCTTAGTCTGGTGCAAAAGGAAGGGAGCTGGACAATTGTTTGTTCTCCAAAATATAAAGTGCAACCATAAAAGATATTTTGAAGTGTGTATTTTTGTGTTGCTGGACTGAGGTGCTCCTGGCAATAGCTGTACAAAACCTAGTGCTGAAAAATGAAGAGGCTTCATCTTTGCCTGAAGTGCATCAGTTATAAGGTATCCTTTTTTATTGAAATAAAAACTCACTGTAAGAGCAAATTGTGAAGCATATTTTCTAAGAGCCCAGGGCAAAATGCACATCAATAATGGAACTGTGCCAAAGTCTATCAACTCATGTCATGGTTGTGTATACAGGCGTCAACATGACGCCAATCATACTATAAAATAATAATTACCTAGAATGATTGCATACAAAACTAATAATGATATTTTTTTTCTACAGCGCTGTGCTTTTTCAGTGGCTTTATTGACAAAAGGACATTAGTCTTGGCTCTGCTTATGATCCTGGGCATCTCTGTGCTGGGTCTGCCATTATGGGAAATTGTGTGCAATTCTGGTACTAAGCACCATGTGAAAACCTGAATGTATTCCCATAAGTCTCTAAACACCACTTTGTTGTAAGTTTATAATATAATCAATACTCTCCAGTTGTTTTGAGATACCTGTGATTGTAGGAAATGACGGATATGGCCCTGTGTAACATGAATATTGTTCTGGCAGACTGACACCTTAATTACTAGAACAGAATAATTATTCATGTAAACACCAAGAGAAGGAAGTAGGAAAAGAATCTAACAGGAGCACAGATTTATATTTAGATCATCCTGTTGTCACTGGTTTTTTTTGTAAGAACAAAATTGCAAAGAAGAAGACTATAAAACTGGCACTTGTCTGAGAATAACCTTTCTATTCCATGTGAATGAAAGCATTCAACAAAGTAATATGAGCTTTATGGGCAGGAGATACCAACTTAGTCTCCAGTCTTTACAGGGAACAATCCTTTCTTGAGCCTTGAGAGACCTGATTTCGCATTGCATACCTTTGCAACTAACCAGTAGCTCACCTTTGTAAATAAAATGTAAAGAGAACTATCTATATGTCACTAAACGAACCTTTGTTCTGTCTGTGGCTAAGCATCCCCTAGCCCCATGATGGTGAACCTATGGCATGCGTGCCACAAGTGGCACGTAGAGCCATTTGTGCTGGCACGCGAGGCTCAGGCAAACTTACCTCACTGCGCCTGTGTGCACCTCACAGCTGTTTTGGGGGGGGGTTGGTTTGAGGCCTTTTTCAGCCTCCCAGAGGCTTGGAAAAAGCCTCTGCAAGGCTTTTCAGGCTGAATTATAGGGCCATTTCGTCACTTCCTGTAATACTGGAAGTGATAAAACAGGCCTATAATTCTCCCTGAAAAGCCTTGCAGAGGCTTTTCCCAAGCTTCTGGAAGACTGAAAAAGGCTTCAAACCAGCCGAAAAATCAGCTGTGAGGTGCAGTACAGATAAGGGGTGGTGGGAGGGGGTGGTTGCGCACGCATGCACAGGGGGCGTGGGGTGGGGGCACGCATTGCATTCTGGGTGCTGGCATGTGAGTGCGTGCGCGTTGGTGCGCACACAATTTTTGGAACGGGAGCCTAAAAAGGTTAGCCACCACTGCCCTAGCCTAATGTAATGCTTGTTTGAAGAATCCTTCCACAACTTATGTCTAAGTTTTTAGCAATAATTGTATAACTTTTGTAATATTTATAAGAGATATTTGACAGATCACCAGTCTTTTGAGAATGCTAGTAAGAATACAACTAAGACTCATGCATTGGGTTGGGTATTGCCGTTGTGATCCAAACTGTCTGCTATCTAAAATATATCTATTGTACAATTGTTGTTTTATAAGGAAGAGATTTGTAGGAAGTAAGCAGCATTTTCTATAGATTTTCCTATGGTTAGTTTTGGGTGGAATAAAGAAAATCTAGGAATGCTTTGCACATCAACTTCACATGTACTGTATAATGTCAGATGGTTTTCAAATAAAAATTTGTCCCACTTTGGTCCCTTCCATGTGGATTATTCTTCAAACTTCTGTAACTCCTCAGCTAGCATAACAAAGACTAGAAAGATATATCATATAGTTGAAGAGGTTCCTATAGTATCATTTAAAATCTGACAATTTAAGGAAGAGCCTTTCTCTAATATTAAGGAAACTCTTAATGTTGTAGAAAACTAGGGAAGTAGTTATGGTTCATTCAGATTAATGTTAAGAATGAATGGGTCCATTGTATAAAATTAGCAGAGAAAAAAATAGATAAAGGAAATTCCAAGGTAGATCAAGAGAAAGAATTATTTAAAGTGAGATGATGCATTTTTTTTAAAAAAAAAATGATTAGGAAACATTTAATCATAGTGTTGTTTCTTTACTAATAGCATCTGGCTACCCAGTTACTGCTATTTCCTAATATTCTTGAAATTTCCATGTGATAAAGCTATACAAATGCAACAAAAAGACATCTAGTAATTAGTTTATCTTTAATAATCATTACAGCCTACAGAGGAACCAACAAACAATAGTGTGTTTCTCTGTGTGATAAAATGTTTAACAATGCTAATAGAAAAAAAACTATTCAATCATTAGCAAGTGGCATTAGATCTTCCCTTGATCAGTATTCCATTTGAATTTACCTAAGTTTTTGAAACTGCACTGAAATATATTTAAAGCAGATTTCAGAAATATTTTCTTTGAAGAATCTTGCATTAGTTGTCAAAGTTGTCAGTGAGATCAGATCAAGCAGTCAGTTTATGAAATTCAGTACCATGGTTTATTATGGAACTTTTATTTCATCTAGTGGGACTAAACCCTAACACCTCTTTTTTGTGAATATTTTCAGCAGCATTAAAAGTCAGTTTAGCAATTTATCAGTGTCTATATTGCAAAGGAAGTATTCCTCTCAGTCCAAACAGATTTCATTTAGTTTCAGCAGATGTTGGAATGTAGCTAAATCTGATTGACTGTTGGTATCTTACAATGGTGTTCCTACTAAGTGGTTGCTGTTTGAGGCAAGTGAAGTGGTTAGTGAAGTGATATCCTAGAACTGATGGCATCATCTAGCTAATGCTGGGTGGTCTTAGAAACTTAAGGAGATCTAGTATTGGATTGTAGATCAGTTGTAGTTGAAAAGAGAAAAACACCTCAGAAAGAAAGAAAGAAAGAAAAAGCTAATAGCAGACAACTACTGAATTGTTGCCCAGGAAATGTGCCCTTGAAATCATTTTATCAAAATGACAGGTAAGAAATATTAGCTTTGCTTCAATTTCTACTAGGATGATGGGTTTTCTTATAGCAAAGTAGATGGCCATATCAAACTCTGACTTTCTCCAGTTCATTTTGTGATGACTGATTTTGTTGGGGTTTTGATGGGAACCCCAGGTCAGAAAAAAGTAGAACAGTAGCAGATGTAATTTGGGGAGTGGGGGAGAACACTCTCAGTATTAAGAGGGTTGGTTCTGAAGTATATTTTTGTTGTCATTCTGCCTACAGTGTCACTTTTCAAATTTTACAAGCCAAGTGTTTTACTAGTTTTAAACTGTAGTTTCGGAGAATTAAGCTACCATTTCACTGTTAGGGATTCAAAAAACCTGCCATGATAAAGGTTCTTGTGCACTTTTTAAAAATTCAACTTTTTTCATTTGTACCCCACTTTTTTTTTTAAAGAAAACCAAATGGAATTCCATTTAAAGCTGCCATCTCAAATGCAGTTGCTAGAATATCTAAGGAGGCATTGAATGGTTCTTCAAAGGGTGATAATCAAGAAGCCTGCAGGATATTTCCACTGGTTCTAAATAGTCCTTTGGACCTTTGCTGTTATGTTATGGCATACCCTGAATAACTGCAGTCTGGGAGGATAGATCATCCAGAAAATGTTGAGAACTCCTGGACCTAGACCATGTGGGATATGGTTCCAATCTTTAAAAAGAGGGAGTTGGAACTTCCGGTTTGTCGGCTTCGCGAGCGGCAGGGATTTGCGAAGCTGCGCGATCCCTGCCGCGCTAGCCGTTTTGGGGCTCCGACCCACACGGGTACGGAGCTAGGCTGCCCTGCAGGGGCAGCTGAAGGTAGGGGGGATCCGGAGAAGGGACTGGGGGTGTTGCAGACCCCTCCCTGGCCGGCAGAACCCCCTTTTCCCAGGACGGTGCAGCGGCGGTCCGTAATGGCCGCCACAAAGAAGCTGGCAGCCGGGTAAGAATGCGCAGGAGGAAGTGGAGAAAGTGATTGAGAGGAGAAAGTTTTTCTTGGCTCCTAGGACTCTAAGACATATTTAATAAAATTCCTGAAAAGTATGACTTTCTGAATAATACCTGCCAGAAGAGGAAAAAGCGGCTGTTTGAAGGTGCTGAAAGGATAGCTTTCCCTCTTTTCCTACGGAATAAATAACTGGATATTAAGAAATCTATTTTTTTAGGTGGAAATTGGTTTTAAGCGATGAGTGGGAAGAGAGAGGATTAAAAAGAAAATATTTGTATGCTAAGACTTTGTTGGAGCAGATGCCTTAAGGATTTGAAGACTAGAATATATTGTAATAAGATTTTAAACAGATTTGGACTTTCTTTCTCTTTGATTGATATTACCCCAGAAGGAGAAAGTGAGAACTCTGCCTTGGTTTGGACTGATTGATAACTTTGGGACTGTTTTATCTTTTTTATTTTCTTTTGAATATTCTGGTTGTTGTAAGAAGAAAGAAGGAGAAAAGAAAAGAAAAGATTTATAATGGCTCTTTCTGTTGAGGAACTAAGAAAAGAATATGAACAAGCAAAAAAAAATGGTAAAGATGGTGTGGAAGAAGCTTTCCTTTTCTTAGAAATGGCGCTTATTAATTATCAACAAACATTACAACAGATGAAGACAGCAGAGGAACAAGAAAGAAAGGAAGGAGCCATCTTTAATGAATCTCAGAATTTGATCCAGAAAGAAGGAAGAGAGAAAGAAAAGAAAAGAAGAGAAAAGAAGAAAACTAAAGGACTTAAGGACTTAAGATCTAAAAAACATTTAAGAAAGGGAAAAATAAAGTGCAAAACCAATATGATGATAGTAAACAAAGGGGAAAAGGAATACGACAGAGAAGGGAAGCCGGTAAGGCAGAGGCTAGAAAGAAGGGGGGTAGAAAGGTTTGTTGGGAGAAGAAAGAAAGGGAAAAGGTGGAGAAAAGCTACAACGTTTTGAAATTAAATGAAAAAAAGGAATTTTTTATGGATAATGGATAAAGTATAATTTTTAAAAAAAAAAAAAGATTTTGCAAGGTACATAAGATGAGATGGTAGTATTGCAATGGTTTAAGAGTTGATAAGAGATTAAAATGTTAAAATGTTTAAAAATGATTGGCTTTAAAACTTAATAATAGGAGAGGTTTAGAATATTGTTTTAATTAAAGAGTTTAATAAAATTATGGTATTGATGTTATTATAAAATTTTTATTATAGTATTTTTTTTTTTAATATTTGGATTTATTGTCTAATTATGCACTTAATTGTGTTGGATGTATTAGTTAGATAGAATGTACCAAGCAAAATCTGATTGGGTATTAGATATTATTTTAAAGATTAATTTGATTAACTTAGGGGGGAGATAAAAAGGCATCATACTCTGATTAATGATTTCAGGAGAAACTGATTTTCTTTTTTTTTCATAAGGAATGAGACAAAGGGATGATAAAAAATGGACAAAAGATACAAATATAATGATTCAAACTAAGATGATTAATTAAGGTAGAATTAAGAAGTGTGAAATATGTGGAGAAGTTAATATAGAAGGCTTAGAATGGTAAATAAAATAAGTAATGATATGTAAGATGAGCATGAATATAATTGAAGTCCATGAAGAGAGAGACACCTGGGTCCAAGTTACTTTCAAAAAGATTTTTTTATGTTTTGTGTGTTGTGTGTATATGTCTTTTTGGGGGAGAATTGGTAAAAACTTGTAGAAATATAGAATGAGAATAATGGTAACTAAGTCAGAAAGAAACAGATGAGATAATAATAATGATATTGAATAAGAGTAAAGAGAAGTAAAGAGAAATTGAATAAGAGGTTTTGGTATATTATATGGAAATGGTTTAAAATAGAATCATAATTTATCTGACTTGTTAAATTTACAATGGAAAAAGGTTTAAACATGTAATGAATAATGATAATTTGTGTGTTTTAAAAATTAATAAAACTTGTTTTAAAAAAAAAAAAAAAGAGGGAGTTGATCCAAAAAACTGCAGATCAGTCAGGTTGACATTAATACCTGGGGAATATGTAGAAAAGATAATGAAGAAGCAGACTTGACAGCACAAAGTGATTACTAGAAGCCAGCATGGGTTTGTTAAAGACAGGTCATGCCAAACTAATCTTATTGCCTTCTTTGATAAAGTGACTAAGTAGACCAAAGAAATACTGTGAATACAGATTTATGCAGATCTATGTACTATGAATTTAAATCTATATATTTAAATTTCAGTAAAGCATTTGATAAAGTAGATAACAGCCTACTTTTTGATAAGATAGAACAATGTGAGATAGACAATATCACTACCAGATGACCAACCGCAGATGTGGTTGCACAGATACAAGATAAGCAGTATCTGGCTCTATAGTAGTGCCTATGAAAGGGATCTGGGTGTCCTATTGATCACCACTTGCGTATGAGTCCGCAATGTCAGTCAGCAATTCTCTGATTCTATTATTCATTTTTTAACATTTAAGTTTTTGTGTGTATTTGTGTACATATATTTGTGTGTCCTCATGAATTCCACGTATATAGCAACAAGCCTTGAAACTTATAAGGAGAATATTGATATGGTAGATAACATGTTTATAATAAAGGAACCACTAGCAAGGAAGGCTGATAATGAGAAATGATATAGTTGACATATAATCTATCTATCTATCTATCTATCTATCTATCTTTCTTTCTTTCTTTCTTTCTTTCTTTCTTTCTTTCTTTCTTTCTTTCTTTCTTTCTTTCTTTCTTTCTTTCTTTCTTTCTTTCTATCGATAATCTTCTTGAAAGAGCCTATATGTGTGATTGCTAAGTTCTGTGATCTGATTCCACATAATCAACATACACAAACATGCACGCACATACGCACACATACACACACACACACACACACACACGCCATAGAAATACAGGCAAATTTGCCATTCTTATTCATCAATGAATTAATCTTTGTGATATGTGACACCAAAAAAGGAGAATGTTTGTAGCTCAGATTGAAATGAGGAGTCCTTGATACTCTCTAAGCTTACTTGTTTTCTTGCAGATGTTTCATTACCCTAACTAGATAATATCATCAGTGCTAGTTTAGTATTGATGGTGTTACCTAGTTAGGATAATGAAACATCTGCAAGAAAGCTCAGAGAGCATCAAGGATCCCTCACTGTGATATGTCTTTGTTGTAGATAGTTGCTTTTTAAAAACACTGCAGAACGATATGGTATTATGGCTGCTTCTCCCTGGATAAACTTGATGATTAGCTGTACCCATTTCTTCTATCAACCTCCCCGCTCCCCAATCTACTTAAAAAGACAAATTGGTATCAATTCGTAGTCTTTGAGATACATTAGGATGAGAAATTGCAACTTGCTTAATGCCGTCTAATAATCTTTATCTGGAATAAGATTTTATCTTTGGCCCCTTGTGTCCAATACTAATATACTGCACAATTTATTGCACCCAGCATAGGTAGTTATTTAGGGCTGTTGTCAGCACATAATACAATAGTAATCTGCGCCAAACTGGAAAAATAACTAGGGATATTTGCAAAACACATATACTTTCCCTAAATTTTAGACATTTTATTGTTGGGATTATCATCAACAGTTGATTCTTTTAAAAAAATCATGTTAACTGGTTGCGGGAACTGGGTATGTCTAGTGTAACGAAGAGAAGGACTAGGGTTGACATGATAGCAGTCTTCCAGTATTTGAGGGGCTGCCACAGGGAAGAAGCGGTCAACCTATTCTCCAAAGCATCTAAGGGAAGAACAAGAAGTAACAGATGGAAGCTTATCAAAGAGAAATCCAGCTTAGAATTAAGGAGAAATTTTCCTGTCAATAGAATGGTTAAGCAGTGGAATGGCTTGCCTCCAGACGTTATGGATTCTCCATCACTGGAGGTTTTCAAGAAGAGGTTGGTCAGCCATTTATCCAGAATAGTATAGGGTAGGGATATTAAACTCAAGGCCTGAGGGTCAGATCCGGCCCACAGGGTGCTTAGATCTGGCCCATGAGGCCAATTTGGAAACAGCAAAGGACTGTCCAAACGGCTCTCCCAAGCTCTGTTTTTGCTGGCAGAGGGTTGCAGGAAGCCGTCACAGCTGAAAACGGAGCTTGGGAGCCCATTTTCGCTGATAGAGCACTCGGGCCACTACAGGCACCCCGGATACAAGTGGCGTCGAGCTGGCCACGCCCACCCTGGCCTCCTGAGGTCAAACAGAACCCTGACGCAGCCCTCAATGAAATTGAGTTTGACACTCCTGCTATAGGGTTTCCTGCTAAAGCAGGATATTGCACTAGAAGAGCCCCAACTCTGGTATTCTGTATTCTAAAAAGATATTCTAAAAAAAGCCCCCTATTTTATTCAACAGCAGTAACATTCCCTATAACATTCAAAACTAAAAAAAAATAAAAATGCAAAATTTGTTACCTCCACTAGATTTGAATTCTGATGCCTCAGTTTCTCCAAACTGAATTATCTCTTTTGTTTCATTAATTTATAGAGTGGGCTTAATGAACAGGAATTTTGTGCAATATCTGGGATCCGTGAATGGGACAGCTTGGGTCAAAGCAGAAAGGGAACTTCTCCAAAGTAATTTATTCCTTCATCCACTATGACATAACCAGGCTTAAGAACTGGCTCCCCAACATGATACCGAGGGAAGCGACTTTTCTCAGTCTTGCTTTTTAAAAAACTTTTTCATTATTTCATTTTTTTAAAAATGTTGAAGGAAAACACCATCCTTCTGCATTATCTCTACATCTAAAACTGCCTTTGGGACCCACATGATGTTCATAATTGTTTCTCAGAAGATAAAAATAATTGGTAACTACAGCATATTGCTTTGTTTGGAAAAATGTATACCTGTACAGAAAAAGATCAAAGGTAACGAGAGGCTGGGGAACTAGAGAAGATGATAGAAAGCATTCTGTAAAATCACAGCTTTATATATAGTTGTGTCCCTCATGGCTGACCTTAGAGAATGAGAAAACGATCCAGCAGTCATTATAGAAAAGGGTCCACAACATCTGCTCACAAGCACAAAAGGAATGGGGAAACTGCTTAAGATTCTCACTTTATGGTATTGTAATTAAAGAGAAAATGACTATTTTAGAGTTACTCAAGAGATTACGTTGTGTAGAAAAAATGTAACATACTTTGCAACAGCATATTTATCCTACATATATGACATAAAGGCCAATGTCATCTTAACCAAAGGACAAAAATGCCTTTCCATGCTGCCTGGTGAAGATGAGAGGGTAGGCAGATTGCCCAATGCTTTGGTTGTTAAGGAAAAGCAAAAGTTAGCTATGCTGGTTGTAAGCAAAGCCCAAAGGCAGATTTTGGAGCTGTTCAAAGAGTCACTTGTTTCAAGCCATTTCAGGAGGATTTCAAAATAGATTATAGAATATATTGCACGTTACTTGACCTCTGGGCAAGTTCCAGGCAATCTGTGTCCTTTACCAAAGTGTCAATAAAACACTTTTACTAAGAAGAAAGGAAAAAGAACTTGCTTGAAAACGCAAGTTCCATGATTTTATTTCCAGAAAATATTGGCCAAAGATTATATTATTCCTGTGGTAGTGTAGAACAATAGATGATTGGCAAAATCCCAGTGAGTCTGGCAAAGAAAGAATTTACAAAAATCGAATCAGGAAAGGATATGTCATAATAACTTGAGAGAAGAACACTGTAGTGTCAATCTCTGTTAGTTCATTAAATCTTTTTGGAAAGGAAAAGCCCTCAGTACTGAGAGGAGTAGACTTAATGTAAAAAATACCTAACATACCCAATATTTCAAATGGTGGCTTCAAGATGTCAAAAAAAATTAAGCTGATCAGGTCAAGTAAGGCCAGTGGAACTCATGTTTATTACGATGTCAGGTCTGAACCTCTCTGGCTTAACATGATGCAGAAACTTTGCTAAAGACTTAGCAGTGACATTCTCTTCTACCTCTTTTGTAAAGGTACAAAAAATATTTTAAGTCTTTCCTAGCCTACCAGATTCAGAACTGTTGGTTTTGTAACTCCTGGGATTTCATTTTTTTCATTAAACATTACAATTAAAAAGATAAAAACTAATACAAAATTAAAAATAAAATAAAATGGAAAAAAGGAAATTTAAAAAGAAAAAATAGAGTAAAGAAAAAAGAAATATCTAAAGAAATCACTTTTCCCTTTATTACAAATATAAACAATTTGTAACTTTCAACTTCTCTTAAAATATAATTATGTATTTTTGCCATTTCTCATATCTTCTGTTATCTATAAACAAAATTAAAAACGTCGTCATTCAGTCCTGTTCAGCAAAAGTTGATGTATAATTACCAGAGAGAAGAATATACTGTATCTATTTTAATCTTGATCAAAAAACCCAATTTTATATTTCTTCCTTTTACATTTAGCTTTAGTTCTTCCAAATAATGTACTAGATTTTGATTTCATTTCTTCTTCTTCTCACAGAATTCTTCAAAACTTTCACAAAACTCTTTTTGTAAATCCAGTAAGCGGTAGAAGAATTATCCAGATCACTCCTTGGGTTAGCTATTTCAATATTTCTTTTCATTATCAAGGCATCAGCTGGTTTCATTTGTTTATCCGGTTAACATATTTTTAAAGAATTCTGTATAACAGCATTTTCCAACTGGTTGGATTCTTATAATTAATTTTAAATTTTATTTCAGATCCATCTGGACCCTTAGCCTGTTTATAACTTTCCAAAATCAACCTTCTAGACACCCTCTTTACATTTAAAATGTATTTTGCTAAGAGCTGGAGGAAGCTCCCTGGGTGTATAAAGCATGCCATTCTTTTAGGAAAGTTCCTAAAAGTAGTTAACAAGCAATTTTCAAAGGTGATTTCAAAAAGGAAGTATACAAACCCTGTGCCCATAAAGGAGCTGAACCATGATTTGGGCTATTATGGCATTCCCTCATGTGATGAATTCTAAATCTACTGGAGATTGCTAGTTTGTGGTCTCCTCATGAGGAGCAACTGTCCAGACCACTTGTGAGCAATCCAATTCCTTGTTCAGAAATGAATTGGGAAGAGTCAGTCCTTTCATCAGCTCTTCATTCTGCCTGGTCCACTCTCAGCGGAGCTGTCTCCAGTTCACTATTTCTTCCCTGGAAATCCATAACTCCTGGGATTTGCAGTTTGTCTGGGGAGCACCCAGTGTGGTCTCATTTTTATTTATGCTGCCAAAGTTCTTTCTTGACATATATTAATCAGACTGAATTCAAGACAGAAAACAAAGACTTCACTCTTTACTGACTGTACTCTTTACAGTTTACATTTAGTTGCACTTAGTTACTGATGTGCTTTTGTTAGGTTTGTCTGTTGAATCCTCTGAATAATGAACTGTAAATGATAATTATAAGCATGAAGGTTTAATTCAAATATCACAAGATCATACTAATCATAGTTTAGCATGTAAACCATGGGTTTCTCTCTCAAAAAAGAAGAAATTATATGTCAATTCAGATATTGCATTAAATCATAATAGAACCCACGCATTGTGATCTGTTACTAAATGTGGTTAGATCTAGCCAGTTTTTCTGTTTCACTCAAGATTTGAAATCGTGATCTAATTTTAAAGCAGTCAATTCTGATAAGAGAAACATTCTTCTCCACTCTTGAGTTCAATAGTATCAGTCTAGCAGTGCTGTCTCAGTTATGGAACCATGCCAATACAGCCATAGTCAAATTGACATGTATTTTTTTTTCCATTTTGTTTATATTTTCTGTCAGCTGTAACTCCACACAAGGATGGTAGTGCAAAATGATATGGATCACATGAGATAATGAAGAACAAACAAGCATTACGGATTTGTGGAACTAGATGCTGATTTTAAAACCCTAGTTTAGGAGACTCTTGTCATACTGCCCCCCCCCCCCCGTTCAATTTCAATAGCACTCAGTCCCCCACCTCTGTTGACTTGAGATTATTGTCTGCCTCTCATGTTTGTAAGCAAAAGAAAGCCCAAGTGCCCTGGGATCAAGAGAACATAAGAGATAGGTTGCACATTGCACCTTTTATTCTGAGCTTTACATTGTGCTGCTGAAGAATTGAGTGGAAAGGTCTGGCAAGACTGATAGCTTTGAAGGAAAATCCACTCCTGTATTGTTGCTTATCTGTCCCTCAGTCCCTTATTTGCAGTATATGATTTTGCAACCCTAAGAAATATCAGGTATTAACAGAGAGCTTGCCAATAGAATTATCTCACTGGCTGCAAAAAAGTTTTATTAATGGCTTCCCTATTCAGCTTCTATCTCCTGGTAGTCAAGATGCTTTGGGGCTGAAAAATGCATGGGATGAAAAGTGGTAAGAATGGACAAGAGATCCATCTGGTTCTCACTGAGTGGTAAATCAGTATGGTAGTATGAGATTCATTGATTGGATACAGCAGCAGAAAGCACAGATGTGTTTTGATATTAAAAAAAATAGATTATGGAAATAAGAATTTATGGCTCCCAGATACCCTATGTCTGTTTTATTAAATATTGTGCTTTTTTTCATGAGGAAGCACTGCATTATTCAAGCTTCAGTGTCATTTTGGATAATATTGGATAATTCAAATTGTTTAGATTCTATGAAAAAGAGAATAAGCTTAACACAATATTTTGAATTGGGTGTTCAAATAGGAGGTTGATCTATGACTGGTTTGTCATAGATTACCATTGTAAAACTTGATTGCCTTTTCATGTTTAAATTCTCATATTTATACATGAATACTTCATTATTCAATTGACTGTGATAGAAAATATTCCCTAGCATTAAAAAAAACCCTCATCAACTTGTGAATATGTGTCTGTTTTTTTTCCCCAGGAAAAAAGTGCCAGTTCACATGTAAAACTTAAGGCTAATAAAGAGCTTCCAGGATTAGTACATCAACCTAGAGCAAAGTAAGTCCTATTTTATTTTGTTGCATTTAATTTCCATTCCTTGCCCCCTTTCCCAAGCTAAGAGATATTTTTCATATTCTTCATTATTGACTTTAATGGTGGAACATTGTGCCTGCTAATCCATTTATTTCATATTACTGGCTTTTTGCTGCTTGAAATGATTATTTTGTTTTATTGTCAAGCTATAATTTATAGTGGCCATCTTTACAAATAGTCAAATACAAAAATAAAGCAAAAAATCCATAATGGGCAAACTGAAACTATGCTATAAAATAGATATAAATTGTGGGTTTTGGTCTCTGTGGATTGGGAACATTGTACTTATCCAAAGAGAAGATTATTCTGAATGTAATAGAATCAAGATTCGTTATTCTGATTGTAATAGAATCAAGATCAGGAGAAGTGATACTATCGTTTTATAATGCCTTGATAAGACCACACTTTGGAATACTACATCCAATTTTGGTCACCACAATATGAAAAAGATGTTGAGACTCTGGAAAGAGTGCAGAGAAGAGCAATGAAGATGATTGGGGGTGAGGGCTGAAGGCTAAAGTATATGAAGAATGGTTGCAGGAATTGGGTATGTCCAGTTTAGTGACAAGAAGAACTGGGTACTACATGATATTAGCATTACAATATTTGACGTGCTGGCATAAAAAAGAGGGGGGCAACCTATTCCCTAAAGCACCAAGTGGATAGAAACTGAACAAAGAGAGAAGCAACTTAGAACTAAAGGAAAATTTCTTGACGGTAAAAACAATCAACCAGTGGAACAATTTCAGAATTTGGCTGTTCTAACACTGATATTTTTTAAGAAGGCACTGGGCAACCATTAGCCTAAAATGGTATAGGGCTCCTGTGTGAGCAGCGGGTTGGACTAGATGATCTCCAAAGCCCCTTCCAACTCTGTTATTCTATAAAAAGATGATCCTTACAAAAAAAAAAAGGACTAGAGGGTGAATACACACATATATAACCAAACTTCTTATGCAATATTCAGTTTCCTTACCCTATGAAACTAAGATTCCCAATTTCCAGTTAAAACTAATCATGAAGATTTCCCTCCCCAAAAACAAATCTGTGAGGGTGACATACTTGTAACTCTGTATGCATAAGTATATAAATACATAAATCTGCACAAGTCATACCTCAAAATGAGATAGGCCATTGCAAAAAATAAATGTACGTGAATTGAAATATCTACCTAGGCTTTAAATAGATGCAAAATAAGATGCCCTATTTATAGAATTATCCCAATTATCTTTACCATTCTCTTTCACATACAACTTACTCTTTGAAAACATAGAAAAACACAGGTACACACCTACTCCCATCAAAAAGAGCAAAGATGATGAAGAAAAATAATAAATAGGATGGAGGAAAGAGGAATGTGTTGCTAGGTCAGAAAGATAAGAGAAAGGTGAAAAATGAATCTAGACAGAGAGAAGGTGAGCTGTATTTAATAAGGGATGCTTATATTGATTGATTCAGCTTTAGAAGATACTGTAACTAGGGAGTGAAGTGCCAAGGAGGTGGAAAACAAGATGAAATCACCTCCAAATCCAGAAAGATATTCTACCTCTGTTCACAGCTTCAGCAGATCCTACTGCTGTGCTCAGATACAGGTTTACATACTCATTAAAAAAAAAAAAAAAACTAGGCCTTAGATAATGATGTCCCCTAGGCTATCATCAGAAGAAGAATCTTGACTATCGTCCCTATGGGTGTCATGAACTTCCATGATTTCTAGTCCACATGTCCAAAGTCTGGGAATTATAGGAATCCAAATTTAAGACATTTGGAAAATACTAATTTGAAAATTTTGAGAAGATGATTTGGGTTTTCCTAAAGAAGAATAGAGTGAGCTGAAAAATCAGCATTTATTGTTTCTCGTTTTCAGGTTTTGTTCTTGAAAAAAAAGAATAGCATAGCATAGCAAAGCTAGATAGAAGTACTGTATATATAAATACAGACAAAGCTATATGTATCACTAGATATATCTATTCTACTTTAGGGCATGCCAGAGGTTTTCACTGATATATGAAGCTTAAATTGTGTTTTCGTGCATAATCTCTAACATGCTTCAATTTAGATCATAGTTTATATATTAGCTTGTTGGTAAAATTTCTAGGCTATTCTACTCCCAGTGATTCAGAGGTATGTATATAGGAAAAAGTTATTGCACAATCAGTAATCTCCATATAATTTGCTTGGGCATAGGCATCTTGTGCAGTCTTTATGCTTGCACATAGATGTCAGTGGACCTGACTAAGAGAAAGCTAATTTGAATCAATTAGTTGTTCAGTTTAACAGGTAGATGATAAAATGTATGTTTTAAAAACTCATGAAACCAACCCAATTGAAGTAGGGATGAAATTCATAGATTTATTTTTGTTCTGCATTTTAAGAAGTATGGGGTTACTTGAGAATATCACCAAACCCTTAAAAAAATTTCACCTCATCAAAAATCAAATCAAAAGGGAAAAAAGACCAATATTCCCAGTTTTTAGGGGAATTTAAGCAAAATGGGTATCTTAAGCCTCTGCAGGGTTTATATATGTCAGTACTTCTCACCCTGAAGTCCTAATGTGATTAGTTTTGTGAGGCAGGAAGTTATTTGAAGCCTCTAGACCACAGGTGTCAAACTCTCCGCATCTTGATACCATCACATGATGTTTCATGACGTTTTCCCCCTTCACAGAGCTGGGGTGGCCGTGACTTGCGTGTGACACATCCACCCCATGGGCTGCCAGTTTGACACCCCTGCCCTACACTGAAAAAGCTTCCTTATCTTTTTAAAAAGTGTTCATACCATATAGAATTCTTGTTTGGTTCCATCACTTTGAAAAAGTGTTTCTGAATTCTGCTGTCTAATTATGTCTTGGAAGCAAGGCAGAAAATGTTTGCAAGCGTTGTTTTCTTGTCCTCTAGATTAATTCGTTCTCGAAGAAGTTTCTTCAAGGCAAATGTCACATTAACGTTCCAGCCTGCTATAACCATCATCCACACTTGGTTTACATTCGGGATTTTCCTACTTCTATTGAGCCACAGGAGCTGCTCCATCATTTTTGTAATAATTACTCTAAACCCCTGATGTTTCTTCAGTGTGTTTGACATCATCACCTAGGTACCAATCCATGTACCAAATCTCTCCTTTGGAAGACATCCATTCCTATAATGAACAGATTTATTGGATGGCAGAGAGTACTGCTCTGGAGTTAAACAGAATTAGCAGGACTAAATATATCAATTCATTCAAAATACTACTGATACACAAGTTCTTATTGATATGTTTAAGACAGCAACTTCTCCTGAGTCAGCCTTCAACTTCCTACCCCACTGAGAATATTTATAAGCTAAAGCAAGAAGGATTCCATCTCTTATTCCAATATCCTCTGCTTGATTCTAGAATAGTGGAGGCATCACAGTCAGGCTCCCATGACCAACAATACTCTGTACCCACAGAACAGGCAAAAAAAATGGATTGCCATGGGCACAAGGTATACTCTGTGAAGACACTCTTCCTCCTGTCAAGCTTGCATGGCAATATGTCATTTCTTGCTGCCAAAGATAACACATTCCTGTCTCACTTGCCAGAGGACAAGAGGTAAACACTTCCATTTGTTTCAGAAGTAGTACATTTTGAAAAACAGGCATTAAACACTTGGCAGTTTATGTCATCATCTAGTATTGCCATACCTGGCTCATCTCCACTGACACTGGAGGCTGTTTTAAATTGTGGATCTTCTCTTCAGTAAAAGTAGAACATTCAGTAACAAGATTTACTGAATGTAATTCCTAAGCTTGTTAAAATATACCATAGATGCAGGCAGCATCAATTCTACTTCTACCCCATCACATGACTGATCTTAGTTCAACCAAACAACAGCATCTTTAGTGGACTCTTGCCTCCTTTCTTAAGTACCCTAGACTTTTGCTCTTTCATATTGTTGTTTTTTTAAAGGTAATGCATATTTTTTCTCTCTTGCAGAAGGGAAGGAGATGCACATATTTTCATGTATCCATAGTTTCCCATGATCTCGACTTTCATTTTATAGTAGATGGAACCATTTGCCAATACTACATGTTGCCATTTGGCCTCTCTCCAAATCCCAAAACATTTTTTCTCCCCTTAAGTTGATAATACTTCTTGTTGTATTCTTCTGCCGTCAAAGTTACAATTTGTTCCTTTACACAGACAAGGAACTGACTCCATGTATTTGTGTTCTGAGTGATCTTACCACATAGCTCGTTAAGTTGTTTTGTTCAGTGAAGTCACTCTGTTACCCTTGCAATGGCACTATGTGCTTTGGGATGTTGCATGCAAACTTTTCTTCATAGCAAAACTCAGAGTCTACATAATATACTCCATGCAGTGGCTGCAACTACAGTTGTTTGCTTTACCTTTCTTTGGAGGTGCTCCCAACAGAATGGTGCTTCTGCTCCACTTTCCCTTGTGACCTCCTCTTATACAATTTCCACCTTATATTAAAGAATTCATCCTTTGGGAACTGATTTCAGTCAAACTTATTGGAGGTGCTCCCTTTATGACTTCTTTCCCAATGCACGTGCATGTCCTTACTAACTAGTTCTTTAGTGGTTAGACAGGAAGTTCAATTTCAATATCTTTTCATTCAAGGTGCTTGATCTGGTATGAAGCCTCATGAAACATTCACGAACTCTTCACAATTTAGAAGGCACTCACAGGCTACCATGGCTGTTTCCATAGGTTGTCCAGCTTATATTGGGCAGTTCTACAGTAGTCTAGTTCATGAACAAGGCAGTGTGAAATCTGTCCCACTTTGGTACTGTTACAGATTTGGCATTGGCATATTTGTCATTTCATCTTCATCCTGGCAATCCATACGCCTGGAAGTGACAACCTCTTCCTTGACCCACTCAGGCTTATCTAAAAAAAAAAAAGCCAGCTGCAAATAGAACTTCAGTCTGTAAGGAGTGAGATTTTGTTTCTATATAGCCTTTGTTGTTTTAGGAATATATGTATTTTAATACTTATTTCTTTCGTTCCCTTCAAATTGTTGCAAAATGGAATAATGGTGGAAATAGTAGCAGCATTGAATAAATATTTAGTATCATAAATTTATTGCTTCATTTTTTTCAGACACATAACCCTTGTTGGTGATTACATAATTAATCCTCCTAAATCAAAGCCTTTGCTTTGTATAGAAATCTTAATTGGGATTGACATCTCGAGAGCTCAGCAGCAGTTCTGAATTTCAAATGCTAGGTTGATTGTTGCCTCGAATAACAATGGAGGATGAGCAAGCTGTCTCATCAGCATTCTGGCAGCATCTCTGATACTTGGTATGTCAAACAGGGCATCAGCTGCTGTGAAATTGCCACATCACCTTTTATAAATGGCACAGTGTAATCATTTCTCCATTACTTTGTATGTGGCTTCATCAGACATACAAGGGAAGAAGTTGGGGCATACATCTGCATGACTGAATTGGTTACCTAAGTTATTATGTTCCTAAAACTTGTCTGCTTCTTGAAAAAGATGGTCTCAGAAATAATTCAAAATACTGCTGAACTTTTCTGCATTGATCCCTCTTGGAGAAAACTGGAAAGCAAACGGCAGAGATACTGTAAAGATGACAGAGACAAGCTGCTGGATGTTGGCCTAATTCACAATTCTTCATTGTGATCTCTCTACTCAAAATATTCAGAAAGTATTTTTTAGCTGAGATTTTTGATTAGAGAGAGAGATCCACTTAATCCTTATCGATGTTTAAAGGAGCATTTAGCAGCCTCTCTTCATTTTGATCATTGCTGCGGATGCCTCTTCCTCAGTGTTTCATATTTCTTCACTTTCTTGCTCTCGTGACCATTTCTGTATTCCACTCATGGTGTTATTGGTTCATGGACTCCTTTTCACTAACTTATTCTCTACAGAGATCATAACTGATAAGCATTAAATCTTGAGAAGGAAGCTCAAGTTGGTTTAACTTCTATAATCCACCATCTTTCTTCCTGTATAATCTTGAAAATGAAGTCTTTATCTTTTGCTTTTGAAATGTGTAATACCACTGTATAAAATTCTGAAATGTGCAGTTATTACTTTTGAGAACTTTCGATTTAAAAAAAACCCAGAATAAATAAAATAGGCAAGCAAGTTTGGCCTTGGTATCACACATAGGGTTTTTCTCCCTATATTTTAAAAAGCATTTATTCTTGTCTACAAGTTGTTTCTCTTGGGTTTTTTTTTTAATACGTAAATTCCCTTTTAAAAAAAAAAACTTGATTTCCAATGTATCTGACATGTTGTTCCCTGGCTTTAAAAAGCTTGTTTTCCCCACTTTCTGTTTCACAGTATACAATCTCACTCTGAATGCTTGTACATCATCAGAAGATGCCTTTAGGAAATGGACTACACCCATCAGGGTTATTTGTTAATCACTCCAATATTATATATATTGGGTTCTGAAGATCAAGAATTGCCAAGACCAAATTTACCATAATTGTGTCTGTATTGCTAGTATTTCCATTAGAAATTTCAGTTAACATCTGCCAATAGAATTGTTGTAAAAATGGAAGCCACTGAGTAATAAGAAATAATACAAGCAAGAAAAACAAACAAAACACAAGGAAACTCCAAGTAGATCACTTCTACTTTCTGAGTGGTCCTCTGGAATTCATATTTGAATATTTTGATCTAGAGTTCATTTTTCCCAGAACGAAAAATACATCCTAAAGTTTCTGTAATTCAGCAGTGATTGTAGTCGTGTAATGTTCAAAACATGGCTCCTATGCATCCTGGCTTTGAACAGTGAAATCATCTGGCCTTATTCTGTAATATTTTTATGATGTCTTGTGTCCTGAACTTTTCAAATGCACTGACAGCACTTTAATAATGCAGTTTTATTACAGTTTTGTACTATAGTATTATCAGTACTATATTTCCAGCCCTTCCTACTTCGAAGTATCCCCAATTTGGCATCTTAGCACTTGGTTGTTAATGGAAGTAGATTATTTGACTTTGTTGGTGATGGTAAAAAAAAAATCTTGTTCTGCAAATGTCAGTATATGTTAGAGCAGGGGTCCCCAACCACCGGTCCGCGGACCGGTACCAGTCCGTGGAACAAGTCCTACCGGGCCGCTGGCTTGCTGGGCGCCGCCATCTTGTTTTGATGAAAAAGTGCTTCCGGTGAGCTTTTCCGGGTAGAAAGCTCACCAGAAGCACTTTTTCATCAAAACAAGATGGCGGCGCCCAGCTGATGTCGGTACCGGGCCGCGGCGTAAAAAAGGTTGGGGATCACTGTGTTAGAGTATAAATTAGAAGCTTCTGATGAATTCAATGTAAAGAGTTATTGTGCTATGTCTAACTCCGTAAAAGGACTTTTGAGGGTAAAACTAAATAGTGCCATGCAGTTGGTTCTGTGTCTTACTTTGTGAAATCTTTGTTTTCAACCCAGATTTTTTAATAACTAAATTATTCTCAATTGGGAGAGGTTATCCTAAATTAAATTCAAAGTTCCCAGCTCTTGATTCATTGAAATTATGACTCTCCTGATTAGTCAAAGTAATAAACTTCCTCTAATCTCCTATAATTCAAATATTGGGAACTTTTCCATTGGAAGTCATTCCCTCTGTTGTCATGTAGGTGAGATGCATAATCTTTTTCCAAACCTTTTTGCATGTGCTGAAATATGTAAAGGCATTTCTTACTAAAATAAATATCCTTCTTCCAAGTTTTTCGCTAGCCTTGATTCAGAAATAATGCTCAATCAGGGTTGATGACTTCTCTTCTTCTGAAAGTGGCAGATTAGAGACTGCCATAAAAAGACCAACTGTCCCCCTAAACTACAGCACTTGAAAATCACTTTGAAATGATTCTTTCTGTTTTCAGCATGCACATTTCTGAAAGCCAACAAGAATTCTTCCGAATGCTGGATGAGAAAATTGAAAAGGTAAGAGGAATAAAGAAAATAATTAATACATTATTGTACTTGAGCTGTAATCCAGTTGTTTGTGTAGCATCCTGAAATGAAAAGTGGCACAGTAATATATAAAAATGTACAACTGTAACTATGAAATCTGTTAAAAAGGTGAGAATCCATTTGGAACTTAACATTGACTTAGCAAGTTTCCATTTTATAACAGATTCCTAATGCTAACTTATTATTATACTTTCACTTACTGATAGATTTTATTGGAATGTAAAATCTTAACCTTAAAAAAACTTCCTTTGGGGGACAGTGCCCATTTTCCCTAGAGGCAACTCCCACAGCCAAGACTATTGTAATACAAAGACAGTCTGTAAGTAGGTATGGATAAATTTTGTAGGTGCCATGTATGGGTTTTTCAGACTAGGTTGCAGAAGGATTTAAATGAGTTCCTCAGGACTGAGGGGAAAGAAAACTCTTTGCAACCTTTTCAGCCAGGATAAACTCTAAATTGATGATAAATAAGACTCAACAGAATTCAAGAGGGATTGAACTTAGATCATTTGTAGGAACATAATGATTCTAAGCTGATGACTTGTTTAACTCAGACCCCCTCCCCAGCTCTGCTTGCTCTGCTTCTTAAAAGACATTTCAAACTTTTACCCTTTTGATCAGGTGTTAGGTTTTTTTTAAAGCAGATTCTACACTCCATGAAATCTCTAGAACAGTAAGCTAGTCTGATCCAAGAGCTTTTATGGAATTATCCTGCCATAATGGCATATAGAAGGGTTTTTTTGGGGGGGGGTAGCTCTGATCGTTTATCTTATATCTGATAAATGGCTCAGTAACTACAATTTATCCTCCTCTTTTTCTTTTGATGATTTTTTTTGGGTCTTTAACTGAAATGAAGATTTAAAAAAACAGAGAACATTTTATCTTCATCCTTGATAGAAGTGTTACTACCTTACGTAACGAAACTACTGTTCTCCATAAGAAGAACTGAAAATTATTCTCTGACATCAGCAAGTACAAATTCACATCTACCCTCAAAATTGAAATATTGGTTAAATGCACGAGGGGGAGGTAGAAAATTTGGTCATTGAAGACATTTCAGGAAACACTCTTTATAGATGACATACTGTATATTTCTGCATTAACATAGTGGATATATTCATCCGTATGAATAAACCATAGTTCATCTATTTGAATTTAAATGTAGGTTTCTGCATGATGCTTCCTCCAACAAAACTGCAGGTGTTTGGGAACAGGAGTCTCTTTTTAGATTAAGCATATTTTAGTGTATAGTTTGACTTCTCAATTGAGGTTTATCCAGGCTGAAGTTAATGAAGACAAATTTTAGGATTTTTTCCCCTCCCTGCTTTAGAATAAATGGTAGCAAAATTCAATAAAGAGTCTTCTAATGAAGGAATAAAATGTATGCAGTTAAAAGCAATTACTATAAGTTTATGTCAACACTGAATAACTAGCCACAGATTTCAGTAGATGCTTCTATTAACCCAAACAACTTCATTGCAGATTCCTGTACTATTAATAAACACATTGGTTACACGAAACATCTGGACACACTGCTTTTATTTCATGTGTATTGTAACTATAAAATTTGAAAATACATGAAAGGTTTGTGTAATGATAGGGAGTCCCCAAGCAGCAATTGCTTAACTTGTCTAGACAACACAAAAATAATAAACAATGGAAAGAATTTGGCTGCCACTGGACGAACTGCATTAGTTCTACACAGCCTGCCCTGGGGAAAGAGGAATATGAGGGCTTGAAAAAGATACAGGGAAATTGATGAAAGGGAAAATGAAAGGTTTTCATCTGGCCCAGAAGTGAAGAATCCTGGAAATGCACACTTAAAAAAAAAAAAAAAAAAGCTGCCGGTCTTTTTGTTCTAGACTTCTATTTATGGCATATCTGCAATTGTATCATGTGCTCCTCTATTGGACAGGATGACATACAAATGGACGAAGCAAGCATTCTCAAGTTAATATTTGATGCAACATATTTTGAAAGGCATTGGCTACATGGGAACAGAACAGTCTTTGTGAATTGTCTCTGATTTCAGTAGTCTTAAATGACCTAATACTGTCGGATTGGCATTGTGATGTTTAAATAGTTATAGCTGCTGTCCAGTGGTGGGATTCAAAAAAATTTTTATTACCGGTTCTGTGGGCGTGGCTTGGTGGGCGTGGCAGGGGAAAGATACTGTAAAATCTCCAGTCAGAGGTGGTAATTTGTCAGTTCTCCAAACTACTCAAAATTTCCGCTACTGGTTCTCCAGAACTGATCAGAACCTGCTGAATACCACCACTGCTGCTGTCCTTATATTCTCAAAAGCTATAATGCAAATGACAAAAAAATGAAGGCAATCAACTTCCTCTGTTTTCCAGTATGTTAAGAAGGAATGAGAATAAGAAAAGGTGCTCCTTCTCCATTAGGAGAAAAGGTCCACAATAAATATTTTCTTTTTCATTCCCTGGTACTGTAATGTATCAGGATCAAATTATAATTTTCGTTGTGCATGCACACACATTTTATTTATTTATTCAATTTCTACAGCCACCCAACTCAACCAAGTAAGTGGGTGGCTGATTAATATTAAATTATTAACCACTAATTTAAAAAAAACCTATATAAATTACAGTTGCCCCACTTGAGCAATAAAATGCTTGTGCCACTGGAATTTTTAGACTTTGCTTTGAGTCTCTATATCAGTATGTAAATACCTATTGGGAGCAGGGAGTGACTTTTTCTTGGCACAGTATATACACCATCCTTTACGTTCACAAACTAAATGAGAGTGCTATCCATTTCCTAGAATTGTTTCAAAGAAAAAGTTTATTAGCAGAGGAATCATAAAAGGAGCCCAATCTTTTGTTTTCACATCTTGGCCAAATATAATCATGTTGACCATTTCTAGTGCATTTAAGATTATTTCCTCCCCAAGGGTTAAGAACTCGCTTATCAAGACATGATTTTTCCATTTAATCTGCCACAAGCCAGGATACCTGTCTCCTACATTTCAAGTTGTGATGACCCAAAGAGATTAATAGAGGATAGCTTGCATGTGGTTCTATTCTTTTGTTTGTTTTCTTAGAAAAGCTCCAGACCACTCAGTTTTAGTTCAAAGGTAATGGTTGTTTTTGTCCATAATTCCTTCATTTTCCTAAAACTTGTCAACAGAAAAGAATACTTGGAGTTCAAGAATTTGAAGTAGCAATACTGTGTGTAGGATAGACCCACTAAACTGGGCTTCTTTCATGAACTTAGCTTGGAGATCAGATTCACAATTGGAACTGTAAGATAGGAATGATAAAATATTAGCTTAATATTGGTTATTGCTACTGCTTTTGCAGAACTACACAATGAGGCTTTGCAATGAGAAAGGTCATGCTGGTGTCAGCGAATGCTATTCAAATTGCTTATTTAGCCAACATAGTTGGATTTTTTTTCCAGAATGCTTCTGTAGCTGCTATGAAATGTTTCTTCAGTAAAATGTTGACGGGATTGTTTAGATCCTGCTCCTGATGAAGTCAAAGCACATTCAAAATATTTGGACCACTTAATTCCCAAATAAGCCACAGAAGATGCTATGGGTTTCTTCCACTATGAATCAGTGCTATCTTATGATGCAAATGAAATGTTGTAACAGTTCAACTTTTATCTCACATGCTGTAAGAATACTGCCATTGCTGAAATTATGTGTTTCCTATGCTGAGCCCAAACGGCACTGAACTAACTTCCATAAAAAATGTAATGAAACTCCTCTAGTCCTATACTTAGACAGAATAGCACGCCTGAATTCCAAATCAAATGCCTAGTTCCACATGCCTGCTTGTTAACATCTTTAAAAGTAATATGATCTATTTAGCTTGAAAAGGAAGTATATGTGTTTGGAGAGAAACAGACTTATGAGATTCAAATGCTTGCAGGTGAGAAGCAAATCAGTGTAGTAAAATGTATTTTACAAGCCCCAGGATCACATAGTCTATCTTTAACTGCTTGATTCATTGATGTTTTTATTGCAGTTGGCTGCTGTCAGATGTAGATAATTCTTATAGAAGATTTCCTTACGTTTCTCTTTTCCCTGACAAAGAAATTTGGATACAGTATTGGGGCAGGATATTGTCATCCTGGACTTTCATGTGACCCTGCTAGTAATATAAAACTAAGCAATGGATAAATACAGTTGAATCTCTGGTCACGACCATAATTCATTCCATAACTTTGGCGATTTCTTTGTCTTCTAATGTTTCATCTTCAGGAATTTCTGGGTCAGGAGTCATGTTTGATCTCCACCCGAGTATGTGTTCATGACCAGATTCAAAAATTTTGTGAATTTCTTTGGTCGGAACCCGATTTGGTCATGGTCAGAAGCATTTGTGACCAGAGGTTCTACTGTAGTTGGAAAGGAAATAGAAGCCCCAATAATCAAGGAAATTGGTAAGGTATTAGGGAACATTTTTCCCCTGAGTTTAAAGATTTATTTAAATAGGACTCATCATCGAGCATGCTCAAATATGTTGTGGAGAATTGAAAGTTTATCTTGACATCAATCAAGGCTAAAGAATAAGTCCTGGGAGAAAATTACGGAAAATGGGGCAGATAGGCAAGGGATTAGCCTGATTGTAGAAATCAATTCATGAATATTACCTTAAGAAACAATGGGTATGAGATACTTGCAAACAAAGAGACAAAAATATTGAAGTGCTTGGAGAGACATCATGGGCAACAATTTTCTGAAGTGAATAAATTAGATCGAAAAAAAGCAACTGGTAGCTTGCTGTTTGGTACAGAAGACAGGCTATTCTACTGTGTGGCAAAGCCAGATAATAAAATTTGAGTGCTTCTAAGAACGGAATAAGGAGCAAATCTGACTATCATGAGTATTATTTCCAATTTACACTAATAAACCTCCAGATCAATTATCCCCCTTGTTAATTATGGGGATTGTATGTGGATTTTCTACCTCTATATTCCATTGAAATATTTCAGATGTAAATTGAATAGTGAGAATGTTTGAAATTCAATTTTCTCTTGGGACAGTCACAATGTAAATTTAGCAGAAGGGTTAAATTGATCCTCGTATACCCCAGAGCTGAACATCAGATTAAAACCTTGGTATTTCCCCTTGTATGAATAATGGAAGGTTTACCAGAGATGTTCCTTGAACCCAGTTTTCTTCAAGTGTCAGCTAGTTACATTAGAACTATAATTCCCAGGTTTCCCGAGAGCTAACATACCAGGGCAACATTGATCTGTTGAAGCACGTAATGAAGAAAGTCTTTGCCAAGTCTTTGCTTCACACATTTGTATCTTTGTTTCAAAAAAATAAATAAATCCTGATGTGCTATATAATAAGTGTGGTGGAGGGATATCCTGGGAAGAAGCACTGTGGGCAGAGTTGGCTTCAAAACTTTCAGGTATTAATCAAAATGTGTGTGTAACTAGTGGTACAACCTTCCTTGGATTCTACTGATCACTTATAAAGAATGACGCTTGGGAGATTAAAAACAGGAGTCGAGATGGCACAGTGATTAGAATGCAATATTGCAGGCTAACTCTGCCCACAGCCTGGAGTTCATTCCTGATTGCCTCAAGATTGATTCAGCTTCCCATCCTTCCGAGGTTGATAAAATGAGGACCCAGATTGTTGGGGGCAAGATGCTGACATTGTAAACCACCCAGTGATTGCTGTAAAGCACTATGGGGGTGATCTATAAGCCTAAGTGCTATTGCTGTTTCTAAAACAGTATTTTGTGAAGATGGAAGCTTGATTCCTGCCCCCCCTTCCCCCATGGCTTTCTTTGTGATTTCAGAGCTTAGTTCTGGTAGGCTGCAAAACCATTTTCGCTCGTGGGTGGACTCTTCATGGCTCTGTTCATTTCTTTTCAAGAAATGAGAAATTATGCTCTAAATATGCATTTGCACGGGCATTCATTGACATTCTTCTAAAGGGCATCATGAAAACAGAAGACCAACTGAAGTTTAGAGTTTCTGTGGTAGGGAACTGCTTTAATCCCTTGGAGAACCATTCATCAAAAAAGCTGCAGTGTCTTTGCAGTTCCCTTTACTATCGTTAAAGCAGAAATGTTTGACATAATTATTTTCACCATACCACACCAGGCCACCCAGCTTCTTCCGTTGCTTCCTTTGAATGGCAATTAGAAAAAGGAGTCACATTGTTAAAGGCTAGAGCAGTAGAAAGGCACTGTGCTTTTCTGGTTTCTGAACCTCATACTGTGGAACTATAATAGAACTATGCAAGATAATAATTTATCTTACTGATTTTCTGTATTCCTGTGGTGTCAATTTGTTTATGAATACATCATTTTAAAACAATAAAGCAGCTAATAAAAGGATATGGTGCAGAACAGGCAGAATGTTGCCAGAATATGAGCATGATTATCATTAATTGTTAAAAATGAGAAAGAGGAGAGGAAGCAAAGAACAGGAACATGCTGCATTAAACTCAAATTCATCCTTGTCTATATTGTGTTGTGGGGCTATATTCACTGTAATCATGCTTCTGTTTGCATGCACATAACCCTTGCTTATTTGTATTTTAATAAGCCATCATTTAGAATTAGTTAAAGATAACAGGACTCTTTGTGTCAGAAATTGCCTGGATTTTCTGTTTTTTTAAAAAATAATTTTAAAATATATATCTAGTGCCTCAAGCACAGAGACAGAAGCATAAGGACCTTTAAAGTATAATGGTTTAGAACAGCATGTCCCAAAGGTGCTTTTTCAAGAGGCAACTGGACGTTCTTGTTTTTATTTGAAGACGTTTCACTTCTCATCCAAGTGGCCTCAACAACTACAAATGACCAGCTGTCTGCAAGGAATATAAATCCTTCCATTCTCCACCATCCAGTCACTATCCAGTCTGATTCTTGGATGAGAAGCAAAACATCTTCAAACAACCCCACCCCCCCCCCAAAAAAAAAAAGTCAACTTGCCTCTTGAAAAACCATGACCTGGGTGACTGAGATGTTTAGAACAGCAGTTCTTAAACATGTTGGCCTCAAGACTACTTTACATTTTAAAAAATGATTGAGGATCTGAAATAGCTTTGGTTTATGTGGGTTATATTTATTAATATTTACTGAACTAGAAATTAAAACTGGAAAATTTAATTTTTTTGACTTTGCAGTCTCCTTGAAAAAGTTTTGATGACCTGAAAATCATATTTTGAGAACAAATTTGGACTGACTTAAGTTAATGTATTTCTATTTTATACCCATCTTTTATAGAGTTCAGAATGCATACACATAGTATTCTCTTCCATTTTATTTTCATATCAAAGGCTGAGAGACTGTGAATGGTCTACAATTACCTAGTGAGTCAATGGATGAATGGGATTTGAATTCAAATTTACACAATGATAACCCAGTACCCTTAACTGGACGACATAACATTGGATACAAATGTGTGTTTGTGATAGAAATGAGGAAGATGCAAGATAGTTAACAGGGAGAATAAAGATTTAAAAGTCGAACTGTTCTCAAAAGAGCTTAAATATATAAAAAGTAACAGAGCATAATCTCAAAAATACATCATATCAGTCATATCATTTAGAAAATATATCATGATTTGATGCAAATCATGATATATTTTCTAAATGGTATGACTGATATGATGCATCTTTGAGATTACTTAATCTAATTTGCATTTCAATCTAAAACAATTGACAGAATGTGCACATCACTTTTCCATAGGCCTGGCCAGAATTTAGACGTATTTCATGACTCATCTATAATTTATTCTACAATGTTCCTAGCCTAATGTGATTCTCTTCAATGACAAAGAGGCCCAATTCTTAGTCTTTATTCCACCCCCAAAAAAGAAAGAAGCCTGAAATAAATTGCTTTTGGCCACATACCACATTGTTTTCTTGTTTTTAAATAACAATAATCTCCACTTCTTATGTCACCATCATTTCATTCTCTTGTGTTGATTACAACTTTTCCTCTTGCAATTGTACTTAGGGTTATATGCTAAGAAATATAATGCTACCCTGCCAAAATAAAATCATCAAGTTGATTAAAACACACAGCATGAATTTAACTGAATTTCAAAACTAAAACAAGTATTGAATTTTAGCAGGAATGATTACTCATGTGACATACAACAGTATTAGGTTTGTTTCAGAGGTGGTATTCAGCAGGTTCTGACCAGTTCTGGAGAACCGGTAGTGGAAATTTTGAGTAGTTTGGAGAACCTGCAAATGCCACCTCTGACTGGAGATTTTATAGTATCCTTGCCCTGCCATGCCCACCAAGCCACACCCACAGAACTGGTAGTAAAAAAAAAATTGAATCCCACCACTGGTTTGTTTCACTATTCATGCCTTTTAAGAATATAGACCTTTTTGCCTAGACATAGATAGTTTTTCCTCATAAAAGATTTTCTCTTCCCTCTCTCCCATTCCATTCCCATCTCCTGATTTTAGCCCTTTCCAAAGGAAGATTTTACTCACTTTATTTGCTCTCCAGATTGTTTTTTCTCTTCTCCCTGTCTGGTAATTTGGTGAAAATATTTTTCTTTCTCTTGCTTATAGTTTGAATTAAAGGTGAAGATTGAATCAAATTGCAACACGGAGAATGTATAATTTAAGCACACTAATATTAACACTATATAGCAGTGACCTATATTCAAATACAGATTTTTAAATTGAATTAATAAGTTCAGCCATGATCTCTTTTTTTTTCTCATGGCAATTACCCTGAGAAAAGGAGCTATGCCAAAGAGCTGCGTGCCATTCTTCAGGAAGACGTGGGTTGTATCCCTGATTTTTTAAACCAATGTTTGCATGTTCTCTTTCATTCCTTTCCCTTTTTCAAGTCTGTTTGCTGCCTACATAGAGTCATCATAAAGCTGACAAGTTGCTTAAAAGTAAAGCAAGAGGTTAAGCTGAATTTCAAGTTAATAATTATAATTATCTAAGGTGCAAAACCTTTTAATGACAGACTGAAGAAGGCAAGATTCTCATCCTCCCTCTCACTTGAGCTGCATGCTCACTGGATGGATGGGTGGATTTAGCAAACACATATGGCCACCTGACTTAATCAAATTGTTCTGGGCAGCTGACTGTGCACACACACACACACAAATAATCAACTCCAATTGTAATAACAGCAACACAGGGCAAAGCACACACTCTGGGTCCTATTGACATCCTGGCCCTAAAGCCTGTGAGATCTGAATATTGCTACTTTTTCTTGCAGATTTCCACTCCAAATGATGCTCTCTAGATGACAGCCCATGGTTGCTCTCTTGGTTAAGAATAATGGAATGTATAGTCCTTTGGGAAAACACGAGGTTGATAATAATTTATTGAATTGTTAAAGGAAATAAGTATATGATGCTTCTTAACCATATATGCATCAGTAATTTCAGTCTGGGATAGATATCAAAATTGCTTTGGTGCCTTAAAGGATGATCTATGCTGAGAATAAGCAAGAAGGTCTTTTGAGCCATGACCACTGTCCTTAAGATATTTCTGGATTAATTGGCCTTTGATAGGAAAGGAGTCCAATGAATGTTTCCAGCATCATGGGACTATTCCATTAAGCCTTATGCTGTGCTATGCAGTAGAGCTGTTTCGTCCCCGCTGCCTTTCCTTTTAATGCAGACAGGCAACCAAGCAAAGTCATGAAAATTTGGAATGAGTCATCAGTAAGTCGGTAACATTGTCCTCATTTTCTGCTTTTAAAGTGAGTCTGATGAAACCAGCATATAAACATATCTGGATAAAGCAAACTTTGTTGACGGATATTGTATCTGACTTAGAAGGTAATGTTAAGAGTTTTCTGGATAGAGCAGAACATGTTCTCCGCTTATGGAGTGTTCTTATATCTTAATTTCTCTGTGGAGTTTTGAATTACTTCCACAACAGTTTGCAGTTTTCCATATTCATGGGGTTTCGTGTCAAAACTTTGAAAATGTGAAATTCAATGAAAAAATATATTCTTGCCCTGTTATCCCAGATGTTGTCCATGCATGCATAAACACACATATGCCTAAAGTCAAGCTTAATGCAGATACACAAATCATACCAAGATCACAAGCCATCCTACACAGATGACACTTCTCTGTGAGATTAAAGATGCATTTGATTCACCATCATTCACAGGGTGAATGCAGCAAGCAGTCGCCAGATTTTTAGTATGATAAATTTCACAACTGCCACCATGAAAAGACAAATCCACCAACATAACTCTTGCGAATATAGAGACTGTTTATCTTCTACTGGTTTAAATGATAATCCTGCTGTGATCCTTCTTTAACATGAGATTATCATGCCATGGTTAATTATATTTAGATTTTTATGATACTGCATATGGAATTTATTTGGAAAATTACTCAAACTCTTATCACCATATAATCCATGTGGGCTGGGTCTGTCAGATAACAATTATGTAAGAACTGTAATTATACACTCCTAGCCTTTAAGTTACAGGAGCTCTCATGCAGATTTGCAATAATTTTTAGACCATTAAGTTCATGAGGTTAAGATTGGATTAAGTAGGAAATAAGAGCTTTCCAAAGAAGGTTATGCAAACATATCAATTTCATTCTGATGTGCAACAATCTGGCTTATCAAAAGGCATATGTATGTGATATATAGTAGCTGAGTTTAGCAAATATCCAGGAGTGGGATTCTACCCATTTGGCCTGGTTCGGGTGAACCGGTAGCCTGAGGATCATCTGTAAGCAAACAGTACACATGCATACAAACACACACAGAGTAGAAACCATTTATTCCAGGATGCTGTATTTTTCCAAAGCTTCATTCTTAATTTAATGTTAAAGAGCTGAGATCTAGATAAGGGATGTATAATGACCTCCCAGCAACTTCTAGCAGCTTTTTCTTTATTTGAGAATCAGCACACGTTATTGAAAGACACACTAATATAGCCTTTAAGCCCTTGATGATTACTGGAAATGCAAAGAAATGAAGTATGTTGAAGTATACTGTTGCAGTTCTTAATTGCTGCAGGTAGAAATTATACACAGCATTTTTAAATTCTTGCCTCATTAGGGACTGCAGTATCAACATGGTAAGTGGTACCTGACCATTCAGTTTTCTTGAAAAAACAGGAGATGATTGCCAATTACTGAAAGACTGTAGAGGGGTTTACAGTTTTCAGACATACCCAGTTCACAAAGTTATTGTAGAACAAACAGAATGGGAACTGGCTAATGTAATTTTTCTCTGTTGATTTTTGTGGAATATGTCTTTGATGTGCTATCTTTTTGTATGGTTTTAATGTAATTTTTTTTTTAAAAAAATCTCTTTATTTTCTTCTAAAGGGTCGTGATTACTGTTCAGAAGAAGAGGATATCACATAGTGCCAGTTCTGCCAATCGAAACAGGAATGCTCCTGTGTAAATAGATTACGGTTCAATCCAGATCTTTTGTGGGAGTCTTCTCAAGTGAACAGCACTACATAACAAACAGTTATTTCCACATTGTATGCTCCATTCAGTTACAGTGTTTTCTTAATGACCATACAATGAGCATGGTTCAAAGGAAGAAGAACAGCTTTGATGGAACTGCCTTTGCTGATTGAAACCTGTTGCAAGTTTTCATTTCCTCGTGCCCAGGAACACCACAAGACGTTTGACTCAAACATCTAAAAGACACTGTAGCTTTCACTTGGGCTATTGGCCTGTTTTCTATTGGCTGAGGTGGCGTTGTACAAAATCTTCCATAACCAAGCAGCTGAATCTTCCAGTTCACTCTACTCATCAGCCCCAGGGGCATGGAGTTCTTGTTATACTGACAGTTTAGAGCTTTGGAAAAATGGGATGCTTTACCATGATGAACTTTGTTTTCTGCTAGGAAGAAGTTAACAATTAAAAAGCATGTTGTCATAACAGATACTGAATATGGTGATGCAGGAGCAGAAATCTGTTTGTTTTTTTTAAAGCCGCCAGTTTCTTTTATTAACTATTTCAATCAAGGAATATACTTGCAGTATTGGCTTTGCTGACCGCAGATGGAAATTATGATCACAATCAGTTTGAATCCCTCTCCCTTTCTCTCTCTCACACAATCTCTTTTTTTTAAAGAAATAAACATTTTACTGTTTTTAGGTATTCTTGTCTTATACCCATTCATACATCCCAGTGTGTTAAGAATAATTGGGAAAAGGGAGTTGGTAAAGGAGACCTTTAGAAAGATGATTTGAAAGGATATTATTTTCAAATGCTGTGTGCCAATTTGAGATGTCTGTAGAGTTTATTTTTCCATAATATAAAAAGTTGATACTCTCTCCTCTCAAAGGCAGATGTAATATTTTTAACAAATATTGTCATGAGTAAAAATGATCCTAAGGTTAAAAAAAAAAGAACTTTTGCATTTATTTTTTTTAAATACATTATAACTTAAGTATTTTATGAGCTTGGTAACGGATTCTGTCCTATGACTTTGAGGAACATAATCATAAAGGAAAATGCATCTTGCAGTAATGGAGGATGATTTTTAAAAACAACAACTCTCATTTGCCTAATTAGAATCTCATGATGGCAATCCATCAATAAAGAAAGCACATTGTCAATGGGATTTGTAAAATAATTAACATTTTATCCCATGGGAATGCACATGGGATCATAGGTAAAGGTAAAGGTTCCCCTTGCACATATGTGATAGTCGTTTCTGGCTCTAGGGGGCGGTGCTCATCTCCATTACAAAGCCAAAGAGCCCCAACACTGTCCAAAGATGTCTCCGAGGTCATGTGGCCAGCATGACTAAATGCCGAAGGCACACGGAATACCGTTACCTTCCCATCAGAGTGGTCCCTATTTTTCTACTTGCATTTTTACATGCTTTCGAACTGCTAGTTTGGCAGAAGCTGAGACAAGTAATGGGAGCTCACTCCATTATGCGGTGCTAGGAATTCAAACAGCTGAACTGCTGACCTTTCTGATCGACAAGCTCAGCGTCTTATCCACTGAGCCACTGCGTCCCTTCATGGGATCGTATCTCCAACTAATTAATGAAGCTTAGTAAAGGATTTTAATCATATTTGTTCTTAAAATATAAGTGGTCCTCCATTTGCCATTTACTCAGTTGCAGCAAGTGAAGAGTGTCAAGGTTTTACTCTTTGACCTAGCAGCTGATTATTCACAGGTATGGAGATTTTGACTCACCCAACTTCAAGTAAACACAACAATGAAACATGGATTCCCAAAGACTGAGAAGCAGGGGTGGGATACAACAGGGGTTAACCTGTACAGGTTCGGAATTTACGAGGTTCAGTGATTTATGATGTGCTTCCCTGCACGTTGCGAGCGAGCCACGCACCTGTAAATCATCATCAGCATGAAGCAGCCTTTGAAACAGCCCTCTTTTCCTGCTTTTTTAACTGCAGCTGTGCCTCGTTCGGCAACTGGAGTTGAAAAATCAGGAAATAAAGATCAGGTAAGAGTCCGGGTGAGTGGGTGGACAAAAGCATCAGCAGACATAGAATCGGTTCTATGTCTGCTGCTCTTCAGAGCTACCAGTTCTACAGAGGTGGACAGAACCGGTAGGAACCCACCCCTGCTGAGAAGGATAACAACTTCTTAGGTATTAATCTGTTGAATGATTCCTCAAGTATTTGGTGAGAGAAGGCAACAACATTGTCTGTTTCAAATCATTTTCTCTGCTGTAAAATACTTATGGTGGAATTGGTTCATTCCTTAACTTCAATTTGTCCATTATCACTAACTTTTGAAAAAAATCCCTTCCATATTTAAGCGTTGCAAAAAAATATTTTCCTGAGTGTCTTGCTTCCTCTTTTCCCTTTATACTTTTCAGTTTTCTTGGTTTAATTGGCTATTCTTTGTAGTGTGTATGAATATACTGTTTGGAAAGCTTGGTTTGGATTTTCATAGTCCATCCCATCCCCCAAATCCACCCCCTGGAACCTTTCCTTAACTGAGCTGGACCACTAAAAGCCCTTCCCACTGTCACTTACATAGGTTCAGCTCATCGTTTCTTGGTTTCTCTTTTAACTGATGTAATAGCTTGTATAGTGTTTTTTTTCATAATCCACTTGAAGGGCTTCTCTTAAGGTTTTTGCTACAAGTCCTCATCAATTTCATGAGCCCATAGTCACTGAATAATGAAATTTTTTCTTAAATTTATCCCGTGGTGGGATCAAAAGTCCCTTCCCCAAGACATCCCAAATGTGTCTTTTGCTTAGGCAAAGGGCATTGAATGGGTTCAGATGCCAATTGTCAAAATTTTGTGCTATAGTTGCATTGAAACTGTGTTTGACTTCAAAATACTCTCACTCCATCTGATATCAATTGCAGCCTTCATTGAGCTTCACAAACCACTTGATGCCTAGACTTCTCAGATTGAGGTAGATGCAGTATCAGTTACAGTTAACCCTTGCCACCTTAACTACAAAGTCACTGATATCTGGAAGGCACTTTCACTCCAGTACCAGTGCCTAAAGAACATCAATCAGAAGTCATCCTAAAACAAGACAGTTTGGAACATTGTCACCTTACAGGAAGATAGGCAGCATAAATAATAATAATGGGAAGAAGCTGTCTAAACAACATTTGGCTTTATAATGAATGATGCCATAGAGGCTGACCAGATGCTATGTGTGACCAGGGTTGACATAGCTAGACTGGTGACACCATGTCTGATGTGTAATTTATTCCAACTTATTGTAATATTTTAACTTGCATTTCTCTCAATGGAATGTTATGCGAAAGTCTTAGTTTCACATGATTCTAGCCTTCCAATCACTGATTAGTAGTGCATAGGGGAATGGCACCCTCCTCAATACTTTCATTCTTGGTCCCTGCCAAATTGAAGATGATACAGGTATAATTGGCTACTTTAAACTCAATATTATCACTATGAATATAATACTTTACTTATGTACTTAAAAATTAAAATACTTGGAAGAATTATTTTGCAATTTATCTTAGCACAATATTTATGCTATTCCTTAAAACAGCCAGGTTTCCAGAAAAAGACACAGCTGCTTTAATGAGTTGACTGAGTAAAACAAGTAGACTGTTAAAAGCAATTTCAAAGCAGTTATGGCTTCAAACTGGTGAGGTATGACTGCTTTAATGAATAGCAGAGAAGGGCTGTGTTTGTGCAAGTTTTTGCAAAACATTTCTGAATCATTTTCAAACTGCACAGACTAATTCCTGCAGCAGATTTTGGCGCTGGTTCATGTCCTATGATTTTTTATAATATCTTCACCACATAGTTCCTACTCTTCGTTAAACAACAATGATTCATACTTGCTAGCAAGCTGCATCTATATAAATGTTCCATTTGTCAACTACCTTAGGAAATGTCACTTTAGCTTCCGGCAATGGTCCTGGATTTAAAGGACTATGTTTCTGATTATGAAATACATACATTTTCTCTTTTGTTATATCTAACCATCAGGTATCCTCCTTTGTTTCTGAGAATTAACGGCTTCATCCACAACAAGTACCCTATATGATTAAGAGTCCTGGTTTCACAATGAAGTAACATGTCATGGCTCAGGAATCAAATTTTGAATCTAAATCTGATCCTAAAGAAGCTGTTCCAGTTGAGTCTGGGATGTCAGTCTCTGAAAGGACAAAGGCAGAAATCGTATGAAGCTGATCAAATACAAGCACCATCTGAACAACTGCAAAAGTCAAGTGAAGATGACATAAGGCCTTCCAGTCACTACACCAGATAAGTAGAGAAGAGAGCAAGACAGTGAAGATCTAACTGACTCCTCGCCAAGCCAAGAAGTAAACCTGATTATTGACAGCTGGCTGCAACGTTATTTAAAAAACATCTCTGAAATGACTCTCTTGCTGGAAATAATATCTGATTTCACTCATGTATGACATTTGTGTGGATTCTACTTTTGAACCTCTGACTTTTGGACTAGCTGATAACAGGGCAATAAATTGCCCTGGCTCTCTGAAACCTGGGCTGATTTCAGACAAGTCTTCTATACATTTCTACGGGATTTCAAAATAAACTTTGCAGGCAAGCAAAGGGTAGAGACTTTTATCCAGGCATTTTCTGTGTTCCAATAGTCGTGACAAATTTTCATATTTCACAGGATATTGTCTTATTTGTTCCCTTCTCAGAACAGGTCAGTGAGTTGGTGTCTTTTATGTGCTACCATATATTTACTATTATTTTACAGCTATTGTACATAGGAACCATGACAAATTAATGATAATAGTTAATACTTTGGAATTAGGAGAGAGGAAGATTCCACCTTTCAAGAGAACGTTTCTAAACACAAAATAATCATTTTCCGCTTAGATATAGCAATGGAATTTGGCCAAGAGAAATAAGCTACAGTAGCAACAAATCAGGGTAAAATTACAAACAGTAATGAAATTGAAATGCCAAATGAGCAAACAGGAGCCATTAGGATGATGCTTACAAGTAAATGGGCATTTTATAGTTGAATAACATCAAGCCTGGGTGGATTTAAAATGTGATTAGTAAAGAATGAATACAAAGAGTGAAAAAAGGGCTAAAGACAAAACTGAATGGTAGAAACATCATCCAAGTCATCAATACCCATGCCATACTTGTGACGTGATTTTAGGGCATATCAAATTTTTCAACTTTCAGTTTCTAAACATGAGGGGTGCTCAAAAGTTGTGACATGCCTTGGGGATTGTAAAAAATGTTTTGGTTTCTTTAATATAATTTAGATGTGTTTGGTAAGTAACTATATAAATATAACTTTTTAACATTTTGTTTCATTTGATACATTGCTGGAATTATTAACTGGACACAGGCTGAACTGGACAGTTTGGACTGAAAAATAAGAAAGTTAATGACTTCACTATGCATTATAGTGGAATAGAGACAGAGATTTACTTCAGGTCAAACAAACTGTCAAAGAAGAAAAACACACATTGGCTGATTATGTAAAAACAGCCAAAAAAGCATTTATGAAAGTTAAAAATTGGAGCTTACTGATTGTGCAGAAAACAAAACATGGATATCAATACAGTCAGGAGTGGGATACAACAGGGTTAACTACCGGTTCGGGATTTACAAGCTTCCCTGCCCGCTGCGAGCCACGCGCCTGTAAATCATCATCAGCACACTGGGTGCAGAGAAGCAACCTTTGAAACAGCCCTCTTTTCCTGTTTTTTTTTTAACTGCAGCTATGCCTCGTTCGGCAGCTGAAGTTGAAAAATCAGGAAATAAAGATCAGGTAAGAGCCCGGGTGGGCACGTGGGCAAAAATATCAGCAGACATAGAACCAGTTCTGTGTCTGCTGCTCTTCAGAGCTACCGGTTCTACGGAGGTGGACAGAACCGGTAGATACCCACCCCTGAATACAGTGTAATAAAACAACAGAATGCTGGCAAGAAAAAGCATTATAAGGTCAATTTCTACAGAAGATTGAGGGGGAAGTGGTTAAAGATAAAACCTAACAATGGTTTACAACTAGAACATTTTAAAAAAGGAAACTGAAAGCATGATTTGGGCTGCTCAAGAAAAGACTATTTGAACTAATGCAACCCAGACCAGAACGGAAAAATCTTCAAATGCTGATTGTACAAAAGGCGGAAATAGTAGATCATATCAGCTTGTGAAAGAAGATCACAGAAATTGATTGCGCAATTGAAGACAAAAAAATGGAGATCACAAACAACTGAAAAGAGAAGTTGACATAAACCGGTTGTGATGGTGCTACAGTGGTTACCAGCACACTGAGTGTCATACCAAAGAATCTTGGATGCCACTTAGAAAATTTGTATAGTGATAAAATTGCCATCTTTCAATTACAAAAGGCCACAATGCTTTGATCTGCACATTTACTATGCCTATACATTATGATATTCAAGGTTCTTGGGAAGAACTTGATGCATATGAAGGCCAACAACAACTAAAGAACTTGCAGTTGTGATTTCATATTGCTGAGTACATAATGACCACTAATCTGGCAGATCGTGACCAACCATAATCGTAAAATCTGTATTGTTACTAAACAACATCTGCCTATTCCAAGTCCAGGGGAAGAGTGGACAAAAGAGTCAATCCCATTTAAATATCTGGCTGACAGTGCGACCAAGCATAATAGATTAAATTTATATGCTTCCCAACTCTCAATAATGTTGGGCTGCTTGCAACAATAAAAGAAAAAGCACAGATGACCACTGAAATTATCAGTTGCAAATAAGCATCAAGCTGTCCTATCTTTGCATGTTGGTTCTAAAAATCCAAAGTTTATAAAAATTTGAATGTCATCTGAGTTGTCAGTAATTGAGCAGGAAAAGGGAGACATAATATGAAGCAGCTTGCATTTGTTTGCTTTAAAAAACTGGCAAAAATAAAACTGCCAATATAGAAATGCCATCCTATAAATCTATGACAGAACTGCACTTAGAATGCCAGGCTGCTTCAAAAAGTATATTTCAGGTCTAAAGAAGGTGTGGAAAGAGGGCAGTGAAAATGAAAAGCAACTACTGCTGCTTCCCTACAGGGAACAATTGCAATAGTGGAAGATCGGTAGATATAAATTCACACATGATAGAGGTATATAAAATCAGGCATAGTAAACAGAATGAGGATATAACAACTTTTCTTACAACATTAGAAATCCAGAAATTAAGGCGAATGAAAGGAATTAATTTTAAAAAAGTTTGGCTAAACTGCAGTTTGCTGCCATTACTGTAATTATCATCAGATTAGAAAGTTTTCAAAGAAGACTAGACATATCAATGGAAGAATGAGGAGGAGGTAAGATATTGTTCCCTAAATCACAGGTGGTTTCTACTTCAAATAAGGGCACTTTGGTCCATGAGTTTCCTGATGCAAATGGTTTGGCTATCACAAGGTTCTGGAATAAATAGGTCCTTGGCTTGATCAAGCACGGGTTCCGCATCTTCCAGTTTTTAAGAGGCCTTTGTAGTTGTTATTGTGCTATATTCTTACAAGAGTTTTGTTCACTTAATAGGCCATAATATTTCAACCTTAGAAATGCTGGAATTAATTTAATTTTCCTTCATTCTTAGTTTGGGCATCTTGATTCCCATTCATAATTTCTTTTGTTTTTGTTCCATAACTCCCTGCTTGTCCCATGTATTGCAGGTTGCAGATTCCTTTTTGTTGGATAATTAATTCTAATAATAATAATAATGATATGTTAATGATATACAAGGTACATGACTACAGCTTTCTTTCTGTGAAAAGAATGAACTATCCTCTCTGAAGGTTAGCCTTCACCTTCTGTAACACTTCTCCTTTCAAATTTGGAGACTTGAATATATGGTGTGAAATAATAATACGTTAACAATAATAAACTGGTGTACTAGTGATGTATTTACTCTATTTGTGGGATTAAAAATTAGCAGTAAATGTCTAGAAATGCTACTTGTGCTGCACAAATTGACATGCAGGTCAAGTTATCATTCTTTCCTGTCTCTCATTTGAGAGTTTTTAAAGAGAGTAAAGCAAGGTTCAGAAGTCTGGGCTGTATAGATGTTAGTCCCAAACTCTATAAACAGAGGAATTCTGGGAGTAGCACTCCAACAACATCTGGAGCAGAGGTGGTATTCAACCGGTTTGCACCTACTCGGGTGAACCAGTAGCAGTTATTTGGTGTGGGTCGCCGAACCGGTGGTGACCTCTGGCTGGCCACGCCCCCCAACCCGGTCGCCCAGTCGCTCACTTGCGATTGCTCTCCTAGCTTTCCGTTCCCCACGTCCTCTTTCTCCCTGGGGGAAAGGAAGAAAGGCATGGACACTGTAAGTATTGCTTTCCCCGTGTGAGTTAAAGTGTCGGGAGTGAGAAAGAGTGTGGTCTGGCAGAGGGGGTGGGGGTGAATCGAGCCTTGGAGCACTTTTGCAACGTAAAAGAAATGCATTTTGGAAGCAGCAGGTCCTTTAAAAACTTCTCCAAGGATTCCCCATAGACACTGCAAGTATCGCTTTCCCCCGAGTGAGTTAAAGTGTCTGTAGTGAGAAGGAGTGCCGTCTGACAGAGGGGGTGGGGGAATCCACTCCAGCCTTGGAGAAATTTAAAGGAGCTGCCAAATGAGAGCCAAATGCCTCACAAGAGTTCCAACATAAAGCAAAGCCAGGAGCAGTCCCCATATCCTAATCTGATCCTTGCAAAGGCATATATAATCTATACACTAAAGTGAAAAAAGTTTTCTAAACTTGGATTTTCTACATGAAAAAGAGGGCTTCTTTTGTCTCCTGTCTGTGGGCTTCTTAGATGCATCTGGAAGGCCACTGTGTGATGACTGTTTACCAGATGTGCCTAGACTTGACACAGCCAGGCTGTTCCCATATTCTACCAACCCAAAGCAACTCCTTTTTGCCTGAAGTGTTCACTTCTAGAATGCAACGAAGGTTTCAGTGATTTCCTGGAGCCCAAATAGAAAGGAGAAACCATTTGAGATCCCCCCCGCCCCGTTTTTCTAATACCCTACAATGCATTCTTCTACATGGACCAAGGAATAGAATATGGGTGTTTCATTGATCTACTGATAAAATATCTCCTCTTGAAATTCATCAATTGTAAATATGTTTTATGTTACCCCTTTGAAGCTTCAATATTTCTGCATAAATATAATCTAAAATGTGATCTGTTCCACACAAGTTCCAAATCCAGATAAAGAAAGCAAAATTCAAAAAATTGTACTTGTTCATTTATTCTTTGAGGAAAATGATCCAAAGCTAAAATATTTTTAATTTCATAAAAGGAAAAAACTTGTCCAAGGTCCAAACAAGTTTTACTTTGATGATTAATGCAAGCAATTATGTAATAGCCACCTCCTGATCTTACAGGAAATAACCTGTAATTCTGAAACTCCTCATAATTTAGCCTCCGTAGCACGAATCTGAGGATAACTGATCAAAGAATACTTCAAAATCATAAATGTACTGAAGAGAAGAGGAACAAATACCCCGTTTACTACCTTTTCATGAACTTCCATAAATAATTAGATGGAAATGAAATTCTAGACTAGGGGAATTTGGGTCTTATCCAAGTCTAAATATAAATCAGATTCCTGTTTTTGGTCTTAATCTTTAGTGCCATCTATTGCTCCATTGTGGAAACTTCATCAACCAGAAAAGTCATTGGTTAAAATGCATTGCTTACCTAACTCATAGCTGCTGCGGTAGTTTTTTAAAATGTACCTGATCTTCAGCTTATTAAAACGAATTCCAAAAGCCAAGAAATACATTGAATGGCTCAAAAAAGGCTGCATAATTTTTTGCCCCCATGATTTACTGTCTAGTTAAAGGCCAGACAGTTTTATTGGGACTGTTTTTATAATACTAATATACTTTATTGGGACTGTTTTTATAATACTAATATACTTTAATATACTAAAAATACTGTAGGCTAATTTACAGTCTAGACCAGGGGTGTCAAACTCATGGTCTGGGGGCCACATGCATCATATGCTGGCCACGCCAACCCCTGGTTTAGCAAAGAGGGGTGGGAATTGTGATACTTCACATGACCACATGTTATTGTGAGTTTGACACCCCTGGTCTAGACCATGGATGGTGGAGACTTAAGACTCCTATTCACAGGAATCTTTTTCCTGTAGAATTTGTATTTTTCTTTGAAAAAGTAGTGTTTACTATAACTGCATTCTACCTCAATTTTGCAAATTCCTTAAGTACTTTTCCTAGGAAAAATGATGATTTAAAAGATAATTATGGATATAGAGGAGGTATCAGAAGGTATTCAGGTTCAACTACCCAACAAAATGTACTGTTACCAAGGTAGCAAACTATACATAGCACAATAAAATTACAAAAACCAGATTACTGTTATTTTTGAATGAAGGTATGAAGCTGAATTTGCTGTATGTTTTCCAGTTGCCAGACTTCATTGGCTCTTGCTAAGTTTTATGACATAGATTCATAGTACTTTTAGGGGGAAATATCAAATGTGTTGTATAGGTTGATGGATTGGATTATGCCTTTCAAGGAGGGGGGGGTCTCTTCATTATGGGGGCCTCCCTCACCCAACTAAAGAAGCTTGAGCTGCTGCAGGACTTCACTTGTTCACTGATACCTTCTTCATTCTTCTACTCCACCAGGATGTCAAAAGCCAGGCCAAAGGAAGATGGCTTTCTCTTTCTGCTTATAGAAAGAACACCATTAGGTTCAGTGTTTGGTAATCAATCTGGGCAGCCCTAAATTTCGGAAACATGTTACCAGAAATTAGATCCCCAAACACCTACTGCGTCTTTAAAGAAGAACAAAGTGCTTATTAGCTCAAGTAAAACAAGGATTCAGAGCAGGAAATGATAGCAAAGAAATGCTGGATTGGATCACAAGAAATCGGTTGATGTGTCCTCTGAGAGAATTAGCTTTGAAGGAAGCCTTGAGCACATGCAAAAATAAAATATTGTCTTTATTTCATCCTAGATTCCAATTTGAATACCTGATGCTTGTTGCCTCAATATAGGGAGCCCATATAGTTATGCATAGTTGGGACATACTTGCATTGGAGGATGCATGACTTTTAATTCCTTCAGGAGGAGGCCTCTACAGGCCCTTAGATTAGAGCAGGGTGTCCAACCTTGGCAACTTTAAGACTTGTGGACTTCAACTCCCAGAATTCCTCAGCCAGCTTTGCTGGCTGAGGAATTCTGGGAGTGAAGTCCACAAGTCTTAAAGTTGCCAAGGTTGGACACCCCTGGATTAGAGCATTGCATGGCTGCTAAGAATCCTTCCAAAGTATTGTGAATCTGGTCTTAGTATATTGCTTTTCACTCCTTTCAGAGACATGTCTTTTAAAAGAAACATGTACATGTATAATTTGGATTAATGCGTGTTCTGACCCAAGCCTCAGTTCCCAGCAAACAAAAACCAAAGAGAGATAAAAGCAAAACTTTTTTAATGCTTCTCTGTGAATTCCATTCATTCACAGTAAAAACGCTATGAAAACTAATTGTCCCAGATAAGAACAAGCCTTGCCAAGGTTGTGCAAGGCTGCCAAAAACGCTAGATTAAATTTCAAGGAAATATTCAAAACCAAAAGTCTCCAAACACAAACCAGGATAGCCTGAACTTCCACAAGACTTGAAGTGCAAGAACTTCTTTGCTTCCGACAAAGAATCCCACCTCTGAGAGCTGGTTTTTATCCCTTGAGGGAGGGGCCATCACTTTGCAGCCTTACTCCCGAGTCGCCTGTGCTGCTGCAGTTGCTCTTTCCTTCGAGTAGCCCTGCGCACATGCACACTGGGCACAGGCTCCTCGGGGTCCTCTTCATCACTGCTGCCAGCCTCCATAAACTCCGAAGGCAGCACTCCACTCTTCGACAATCCTGGCCCAATCCCTGCATCACACGCAGGCCCCTCATCCAAGTCCTCGCTTTCCGAGACCTCAGCCATCGGCACCTGCTGCCAGCGAACCACAACAACGTGTAGGCATTTGATGGAATATGCACTTATGGAGAGCAGAGATTATTTTGAGGAGCGTCAACTTGGTTTAAATCATTAAGTCTCAATGCTTAACAATTCATTCCAGCACTTTGACCAGAATATTTACATGTTTTATTAAATCTTTACAATCAGCAATTATAATCAAGTAGACAATTTTATATACAAAGATTATGTACACTTTGAGCTCAGACTTCTATATCACAGTACACATTTGCCCTTAGGGATATTGTATATGCTTAAAATCGCCAGACGGAAAAATCCAACAGTAGTGTTAACAAGCACCCCTTTAGACTTTTTCATAAATTACATCATAAGAAAATATATGGCTGTAAATTGGGCTGGTAAAAAGTCTTACAAAAATGTGGATGTATGGTATGCATTCATAGAATGTTCTCTTCTTTATTGTACTGACTGTTGGGTATAATATCATCCCTCCGATCTCTTTGTTACCTGCACTAAGTAACCACACAGGAAAAAAGATGGAGACAAAACAAGCAGGTTAAGGAAGAGCCCATGAGAGATAAACTAGTATTATGCCAACTTCTGCACGACTTCCCTTTAGGTTAGATTCATGCAAGTGGCTGACTTTCGTGCTTCTCATAAAACGTGCCAGAATAGTAGTCTGAAAAGGCTGATATGAAGATCTTAAATTAGGTAACTTCTCTCCAAAACGCTGTTAACGTAGTTGAAATGTAAACCCTTTTTTTTACTGTGGAGCAGGCTTATGGCTATGATGAAGAACTAGCTATATAAAAAGGACAAGCTGTATCTGAGGTAGACTACCACCTTTCAGATGTTCCTTTCTAATGGCAAGCAAGTATCTCAATAAATCCCTGAATCAATGAGGAAAACTCAAAGCATTTGCAGATATTTAATGGCAGGCGTAACCTAACATTCATGGTATGAACTATGTATAGGGAACAGCAGGTGTGCAAACTCTTAATAAAGAGCTACATTAATTAATAGTTAATTAAGAGGGGGTGAAAATGCAGTTGCTGTTGTGCAGAAAGATATGAATCTGTCCAAAATGCTTTGTGAAGACACTACTAGTAAATGATCTTATCAGAAATAAAATGAGCAAGTTCTGCTTACAAGATTAAAGAAAACAGCAGCTTGGTAAATTGTTCTAAAACAGAAGATTTTAAAAGCCTTTACTAAAGGTAAAGTTCCTATTCTGGACATGCAGTACATTCCAGGTGTTTTTAATGTATTTTACAAGCTCCAAACTCATTCTCTACCATAGGGCCCTAAACTATCAAAGGGCACCTTAAAGAATCCGGTGCTGATGTTCACTGAAGGAATATCCTAGTGCGTAAAAACCAAGCTTCACATCTAAACACAATTTGGGGTTCATTATTGTATCACAATTTGGGATGCAAATAAAATCTTTTAAAAAGTTAAAGGACACTTGTTTTATTAATTCACTAAAACTCACGACCATTTGCATCCAATTCCTGCAAAAGTCTGACCTAGGTATCAAATTCCTAAAAACATTCTGATCTATACATTTAAAAGGCTGCTTTACACACTGTTAACTTTTTTTTTTTGAAGGACTTTTCAGCAGTTTGCTCTACCTACCTACTGTACATACATAACTGCAAGTGGTTTTTTTTAAATCGTTTACTGTGTATCAATCTTTTGTGACCAAGAAACAACTCCGACATACAAGAGCAAAAGAATAATTAGTTCCATCTTCAGTTCCTGGCTCAATTGGAATATAAAGCAGAGCTGGTTTAACTCTCATGCCATAGAAGTTGACCTTTTTCTGATACAGAACCCGCTCTTATCACTCAGTTCTATGGGGAAATAAAATGTTGTGTTAGAAGGAAGCCACTCCCGAAATCTGCTATCCAATGCAATATTGGATAGTCCGATTTCAGTAATAAGGAGCCTGCAGGGAGATGCAATGTAAGCTTACTTACAGTATGACAAGTCTTCCTATACTACATATTGCATTTGATCATAGCCAATTTTTGAAACAAATCAGCTATACATGAAAAGGCAAGAATAGGGCGGAGTGCAATACGGCTGTGTCAAATTATTTGACTTTTTGCTTTCTAAACGTAAAAAGAAATATGAAAAAAAATGAAATTCTGTTAGGCAGTCTTATTTGCTTTGTTTGCTACACTAAGTTTTTTTTCTTTTAAAGGAAACTAAATTTAAACTTAAGACATCTGTGAAACATGATTGCTGTGAAATATTTCTGCTACAATTGAAAAAGAATCTATACTAGCAACATGCAAAATGTTCTGAATTCAAAACATGCTGAGTTCAAAGTGCTCTGTACCAAGTTTGAACAGGATTTTTCCAGAGTGCTCGAAGGGCAAAGCACCAAATATCTGCTATGAACCTGGATCAGGAAGGCATTTCAATAAGCACAGATCCACCCATTTTGAAGTTGAAAGGTTTCAAATTCAACATGTTTTGCATACCCCTCAACTATACATGATACTACTTTTTGCTTGCCTTTCTATTATGCTAAGGATGCATTATTTCTTGTTGAGATACTGACCACTTTTTACAGAAGGAAAACACACAAATGCTAAGATACGCACAGAATAGGGTGATTTTGATGTAAGGCCTGCTTAATTATAAAAAAAAAATACAGATCAAAATAAATTAAATCCTAATACAAGATGATTTCGTACCTTTTCTAGAGATTGGCAAGGATACTGAGTTTGGCTCATTTTGAACTTGTCATTTAATGCACAACATTCAAAACCAAAGTGATGGGAGTGCAGAGAGCTTTTGTCCCATTATCCATAAACAAGTTTAAGAATTATCCAGTTTTTCTTCTTCGTTTTTTGTTAACAGAACACATTGCCTTTGGTTTATAAACTATCTTGTCTTGAATTAAGAACAAAGAATAACATCCAAGTGAATTGGTCATTCTTCAAAGTGATAAAATGGAAGAAGTGATAAGGAGATACAGCACATTAAGTGGCACAAAACAATCACAGCTGCCCACTGCTTCACCTTCATCATAAAGGCACAACAAACTATTTTCCAGCAAGTCTCCAAAAAGACTTTGAGATACAATATTGACTCTCAAAAACAGTATTGTCACACCTGCCATTCGTGGCCTTTATGGACCAAGATGTAACGCTACAGCTGGCCATTCAGGCTCACTGGTGCATTAATCCCACTGCAGTCATTTCTTTGCCTCCCGAACACTATGCTAAGCTAACCCACAACAACCTGGAACACAGGAAGAATTCATGTCATTCCCTGAATGAACCTTCTGTATTACAGAACCATGCAAAGGAACTCTGCAAATGGGTTGATTGCACATTCCCATTTTTAAAAACAAGATAAACAAAAAAAAAAAAAACACCAACAGTTCAAATTATAACACATGCTGGCTTTTGCCAATAAAAACCTGGCTGCTTGTCACAATACTGAACAATTCTTCTTGAATTTTAGATATCAGGGCCATTATCTCCTTGGTAAAGTTCACAAGCACGGTATTTGAAGTTATAGTTCATCTTTTTCCATCATTTCAAATGCTTCTATGTCTTCATTCCAATCAGCTAATATTGATTCCATAGATTGGTCTTTATTACTCCAGTTATTATTGGGACTGGAATCTGTCTCAATGTTTGACTGTTCCTGAGGATGATTATCCTGTTCTGCTGCTTGAGTGCTACTGCTAGTTTCCTGGAATTCAGGGGTACAAGAATCTTGGTTTGTTTGAGAAAAACCATCGCTGTTTGACTGTGCAAATGAGCTCACATCAACTTCTCCTTCAGATTCTTGAGGGACCAAGTTCAAATCTGCTGAAATCTCTTCCATTTTCTGATTATGAGAATCATTATCAGATGACATCTGATCCACGGTTTCCATTTCCAAATCTTAAAAGGAAAAAAAAACACAATTCTTTAAAACATTTCTAGTTTACTTCCAGCTAGAAGTACCATATGACCATAAGCAATATCAATTGATTTTTTCTTAACTATGATTAATAGTGCCAAAGTTAAACTCCCAAATGCACACCTTTGAAATTCTTCAGATTTAAATCTGTTAGATAAGTATTGTAAATAAATCAGTATAAATTACTTACTTGATTGCTAAAACAAGGATAATTTTCTCCTCAGGAAACTGATCAACCTAAGTGTCAGCCTTCAAGATTTTCTCCCTTTGCTTTGAATCTTTCGGCTGTCATAAGTAATGGGGGGAGGAGGGGGGAATGGTTATGGGTAGCGAGCTGGAGGTGTTACAAATCAGAACTGTATAAGCTGGGGGCGGGGTAGATTCTTGCTTAGGTTTCTATCCTATGCTATGCGCAGCTGCAACTCTATCAAAATATGTCAAGGTCAACGGACAGAGGCCTCATCACCACCTGGAGATACCCACATGATGATATACACAAATTTTAATTGGATGAGCCAATTGAACTATTGGGGGTGGGAACGTTGCCATTGCTTTGTATAGGTGATTTATGCGCCCATTTTCTCAGATTCAGAATTCTTTTGTTGCTTCCACTTGATTTCCAGTAAAAGATATCTTTTCTCTGATTAAAGGAGTCTAAGTATTTCTTTCTTGGATTTTGAATGGATCACCAGCTGACACTAAGTTTCCATGGGACCAAATTTTTCCCCTTGTCCCAAGCAGCTGTTTCTGATTATATAAGCATTAAAATAAACAGCCTAGTAGAGTTTGTCCAAAACCCGTTTACCTATTTTGAGTCTAAATTTCCAAAGCATTCTAATATTAGGATGTACTTTGAATCCTAATCTTCAGCATTACTTGAAAATAAATCTTTGATCACTAGATTCCTGAAGCTGGAATTAAGAAACTAGTCATTGTCTCCCATAACTTATTTGCATGTAAAATATTAATCCAATTTTTGAGCTAATGATGATTTTTTGACAAAGCAGTGATGATACTGAAGAAAATACCTCAAATGCTCTCTTGGTCATCATAGTTTTCTTAATGAGAGCACCCAACATAGGCATATTTCTACTACTTTTCTTGTTGGATCAACATGTCAGCAGCATCCCAATAACTTTTAAGCTATCAAACTATCCATAAATTAAGGCCTAGATCTTGCTGACTATTTTACGCTTCACTTAGTTGTAGCATCAGGAAACATCTCAAAGTATCTATCTATCTATCTATCTATCTATCTATCTATCTATCTATCTATCTATCTATCTATCTATCTATCTATCTATCTATGTCTCTCTTGGTAAAATATGTACAGATATTTTTAATACTTACTGCTATCAATAATGTAGTTTGGAATCGTTTTATCTTTAAATATAGTTGCTGACATTCCAACGGTAGCACAAGGAGAAGGGAAAAAATACATGTGCATAAATCCACAAACCCACCAAGTTTCAATTAAGTTCATTTACTTACTTAGCAGCTGCTTTAAAAAAAAACTCTTTAAATAAGATCTCAACAGGATTCAAACAACTATTTATATGTCTATATTTAGTTGTTATCTAGATTTATAAAGCCATCCAACTCAAATAGTGTGACTCTGGGCAGCATACAGCATGAAAACAACAACCCCTCCCACCATAGAACATGAAAACATGTACAGAATATAAATATAAAATACAAAATATAGAAATGGCAATGAACCATAATAGAAGAGGGGAAAGAGGATTCCACTCAACTGGCCATTAGTGGCAGGGGGAGGTTGGGGAGCCTGTTCTAATGGCTTTCCTAAAAAAGAAGAGTTGGGCCTGTTGCATATACGTGGGGTATGGTGTGGTGTGGAATGATGATGTTCCAAAGAGGTACAACCACAGAAAAGGCATGTTTCTGACACCTTCTGACAAGATTTAAAAGTAAAGACTTGGGTGTATCCTCCCTATGGGAGCATGTGGGGTGGGAAGACATTCTTTAGATATGGTAGTCCCTCAGATAAGCCAAGTCTATGCCATACTGGGTTTTTAAGCTGACAACTATCACTTTGAATCGCATCCAGAAGCCTACTGAAAGTAGTAGTGTTACATAGCATAATGAGATGCCCTCATAACTACCAACATCGCTGCATTCTGGACTAACTGGAGCTTCTGCACGGTCTTCAAGCTTCTGGGTGGTCTCCAAACACTCTAACTGAAGTTCCTGGACGGCTTCCATATTGCAGAAGTCCATTTGGAAGGTGACTAAGGAGTGATTGATCATGAGCAGGGCATCTCAGTACAGGTATAGGTGCAACTAGCACACAAGCTGCAATTGTGTAAACTAAGGCCTCATTCGCCAGAGCTGCCGCTTGTTTTCTGAGTAGGACCTATGAGTTCAGGATAAGTTCCAGATTGTGTGCTTAGTATGAATAGGGTAGTGCCATCCTATTCAAAATTATGGAAACCTTCCAACTCTGAATGAGTGGATCCCCAAACCATAACTATTCAATTTTGGCAGAATTGAGGGCAACTTGTTCTTCCATATGCAGGCCCTCACAAATACCATACATGGGAAAGAACCTCAACAACTTCACTTGGACAGCCAGGGACAGAGATGCATCACTGGATATCATCCGCATATTGATGATACCTCACTCCAAATCACAAATGACCTTCCCCAGTTTATCCTGAGTCTTCTTTAAAGTAGTGTTTTATTGTTACTTCTGATTATATACTGTTATATACCTACACAATCAAAACTCATAGCTCCAATTGTCAGAATTTTTCATTGCTCTTGTGATTTTGTGATAACCACTCTTCGATGTGATCAATTCTCAGAACCTTAAAGATTGCAAAATTTCTATTGAATTATACGTATCCCCTGATACTTTTTTCATATTATTATTTTTTTCCTATGCATTTTTTCCTATATTCATTACATTTGCTATATTTTTCTTTTATGACTTAAAGATTGTAAATAAATACAAAGTATTATTTGTTCTTTTCTAATTCCTCTGGGAGGGTACCAGATTTTAATATAATCAATATTCTTACATTATGGAAACTTACTTTAATATAATTATTGAAATATATTTAAATAATAAAATATTTATTTCTTATTTAAATATATTTCAATAATTAAAATATATTTTATAATGTAAAACATTGATTATATTTATTTTACATTTATTTTCTTATTATGAAGAAATATGATATATATAAGCTACAAATTGCCTACAGTTTAAAGATAAACACTTTATTTACAATATATGAAATAATTCCAATTTGCCCCATATGTCTCCATTATCAACAGAGCATGAATTAATTGGTTTTCATCTTTTCTGTTATCACTATTCTCAGTGATATCAGTTCAGTGCTCTGCCTTTCGGAGGTATCCAAATTAGTTTAGTAACAAGAAAATAAAATTTTCTGAAGTACTGTATCAATAGGTACCATCCCAAGCTGGTGGGATGCAAGCAATAGTATGTTAGCTGGTAATATAGTTTCTATCTTAAAATAATTTCTGATTAGTTAAAGGAGATACATCCTAGCTCTTTCTCAATACTAAACTTTTCTTTAAATTTGAGCAAACAAAAGTATACTTTGAACCATTTTCTTACTTTAACAGAAAGGAAAACAAAAGTTTCCACAGATAAGAGCTAGCATCAGAGAACCTTGGTGTATGTACAGAAGCTACAGACATAAATTTGTATTGTTTTTAATTTCAGGTGATGAAATAATTAATTTAAAATATCTGCAATTCAATATACCAATGGGATAATATGGGCAAAGGAATACACTAATACTCTTTTAAATGCCTTGGCCTGATGGTATGAAAGTGAAGATTCAATCATCCAAGCCAAAAGTATCTAAAAATGTTAAATCATGGCAACTGGACCAAAGTTTATTAAACTGAGATGTTTTGTTACTCGTCCTAGTAATTTTTTCAGGCAAAAAAAAAAAAAAGCTTTTTCACTGAAGAAATTACTTGGGTAATTCTGAGACACAATGTCTCAGTTTAATAAATTTTTTAAAAACTTTTGATGGAAGAAGTAACTTGGATGAGCAATGAAATGTCTCAGTTTAATAAACTTCGGTCCAGTTGCCATGATTTAACCTTTTGAGATACTTGGTCTGACAGAAATTATAATTTGAAATAGCAGTCATTTCCAGGCAAAAGTATGAATGCCTAATAGAGACAATTCTTGATAGTTTATAAAAACAAAACATATAGTAAAATTTGGAATTTGACCTATAGCTTGCTATAATCTCCAAAACCCATTTTCTATTTCAGAATTTTCTTTAGCATTTTTCTAGAATCTGGAAATATTCAGTAGACTTTGTAAGACCAAAGTCTTTCAATGAAAATTGTTGTGTTAAACATGTATTTTATGTTCTCCCAAATTCCCAAATGAACATTCCCAATGTCCTCCAGACTTAGGGGGGTGGGGGAAAAAACAGTGAAATTATGCTGTTTCTCTACTTCTACACTATCCCAAAAGTTCGGCATTGCAATACTTTGCATGAAATATTCTTTAAAAAATTAACAAAACAAAAAACAATCTTCATGAAGTTGCAGTTTGTTAATTCAGAATTTGCAGTTTGTTAAATGAGAATTTTTTTTACAAGAAAGACTATGTGGTCCTCCAGCACTGAAAGTTTCTTAGTCTGTTACATGATATTAGGAAAGGTACATCAGCAGAAAGGTACATCAGCAGCAAGAAAGCTTGGTTGTATTGCAAGTTATGATCATCTGATCTTTCTAGTATGCTTAAAAGGTGTACTGATTTATTTTGCTGTGTAGAACAGAAGCCCAATAAGTAAATTCATTTTTAATATTTAACACTTTTTAAAATGCTATTTTCAAGATTGTGGAATGAACATTCACTGATAACCTTTACCAGGTTCACATTCATATCAAGATGCAGCAATACATTTTTCTTCTCTAAACCTATATTATGTACATCTGTGAGTTTGAGCTGGAAAGCAGAAAAGTTGATTGCTGTGCAAGTGTTATCATGGAGGGCCATAAAATCAGAAAACGGCTCATTGTATCCTTATATACACAGCTTGGGAGCTAGTGCTTTAATATCCCTGGAGTTGCAAAGGTAAATCTACAACAGGCATTTCCCTACACTTCCTCAATGAATTACCATGGGTAAGGCACTGGGCCTTACACATTTTTTTTCTAAAATGTTTTGTTCAAAATATACTTTTGTTTTGTGATGCAGAGTAAGGATTCACTTATACAAATTCAGTCAGAGTATTTAATAAATAATGCTTTTTCAGAAAATCTTGGATAGATTCCCATTTATTAGCTTCCAAAGCCTCACTTTCAATCTGATTAAATTTTCCTTCTCACTCTCTCTTCCTATATTCTCCACAACTGAAATGTAAGACTAGAGGTAATCTTCAATTAATGGTGGGGACTGGAATTGCCATCGCTAAGCGATGGCGACATAAATTGTGTCACATGACTATGTTGTTTAGCGATGGCAATTCCAGCAGTCCCGACTGCTGACATTGTGAGGACTGCACACATTGTTAAGCAAAGATCTCCCGTGACTGCAACTCTGACTTCCTGACAGTTTTCCCATTAACTTTGCTTGTGAGAAGCCAGCAGGGGGGAACATATGTCCATGGGGACACTGCAAAACCGGGAACTACAAGGCCCGGTTGTAACTACCACTCATTCAGTGTTGTTGTAAATATGAACAGTCACTGGTGATTAAATAAGTACCATTGTATTTTTGGGACTGCTTATAATCTTAACAAAAATGTTCTCTTACCGCCTTTTCTTTATCAGAAAGCAGCAATTTTGTCCTTACCTCTGTCTTTTGCTTTATCTGAAAGCAGCACTTCTACACCTTCATACGACTGAAGGGCATCAAGAATAATATTTCCTTCCTTGTTGAAAAGAAACAGCATGGGGATAGTGATATCGTCTGTATTCTTGCCATCACCCGCCATTTGAAAAAGGGGAGCTGTATCACTGCTACTTCCTTCATTATCATCTAGGTAGAAACATAATTTTTCCATTAAAATTTCCAGTGGAAATTTCCATCATTTCTACCAAACCCACATTTTTATTGAGCATTTTATTGAGCATCCAAGTAATAGACCTAGATGATGTATTTTTTTCATGGCAGCAATAACCTTTGGAAAATTATTTTAACAGAAATAGGGACAGCACATCTTGTGTAATCTATGAAGTACAAATACCCATAAGGTTTTTAAAGGCATTTTAGGTGTATCTTTATGGACAGGTGCTGATTTTATACAATGGGCAATATCAACTGCTTAATACTGCAAGCTGTCATGAAGAGAATCCAAATCCTGGATGCACTAAAATTACAGTGAGCAATAAAGAACTTCTATTGATATACTCTGAACATGCATATATGTATATCTGCATACATCTCTAAGCAACAAGACCTAAAACAATGTGTTTTATCTCAGTTTCTCCTACAGCTTCTGTGCCACTACCCAAATGGTTAATACATGCTTAGAAAGGGAATACAATGAAGTACAATATGAAACATCACACTCTGAAAAGGAAAGGCCAAGATTCACTAAGCTAGCACAAGTCCCCACAAAGAACCTAGGCAACTGTTTGGACTTCCCTTCTTATATCTACTTATTGCATCCCTGCCACTTGTCATTTGGCTTTCTTTGCCAATGGAAAGTACATGTGTAAGTAAAGTAAACTTGTGGCTGGCCAATCTATTTCTCTACTCTGCTTGGAGTACATTTCAGATATCAATACAGGAAGTCCTCAACTTCCAGCAGTTCATTTAATGACCTTTCAAAGTTACAATGGCATCGAAAGAAGTGACATGACCATTTTTCACAATTGCAACCTTTGTAAGCATGCCCATGATCATGTAATCAAAATTCAGAAGTTTGGCAACTGGTTCATAGTTATGACCCTTGCTTGTCCCAAGGTCATGTGATCCCCCGTTACAACCTTTTGACAAGCAAAATCAATGTGGAAGCCAGAGTCACTGAACAACTGTGTTACTAACTTAACAACTGCAGTGATTCACTAAACAGTGGCAAGAAAAGTCGTAAATGGGGCAAAATTCATTTAACAAATGTCTCACTTAAGAAACCGAAATTTTGGGCTTCATTGTCATCATAAGTCGAAGACTATCTGTAAGTCTTAAGACAGCTAGTGCTGAAGTTGTTCAAGGAATCCTATCTGTTTTGATGTTAAACAGGGGTCATTATATAACCCATTCAGATAATATCCTAGAGTGCAAGTTTCATACTTGCCTGTGACAATTCAGAAAATATACATTGAATTATAATATCTTTGCATAACTTTGAATAATTTACCAATAACGATGCCGCCTATGGCCCCAGCTTTTTGGATGTTCCGTGCCTTTTCAGCAAACATGCACTGCCCTCTTTGCATCAGAGCAATTTTTTCCTTCAGTGCTTCCGGATTGATAATCTCAGAGCATCCATTATATGGTTTGCTGACTGCAACAAATCCTCTTGTCTATGGAAGAGATTAAAAGCTTTAGTATACAATATTCAAGCCTGTTGAATATTTGCATTCCACCAGCAAAACATAAGAACGGCTTCCTAGCAAATATATCTATCAAGTCTTAACACAAAATTCAGTATGTATAAATCCACTGAAATCAATTAACTTAAACCGCACTGGAACATAGCCAGTAATTTTAAAACTCAGACATTTAATACAAAATGTTTTTCTTTATTTAGATTTGTTATGCTAAATAATAATAAGATTCTTAGGCTAAACAAGAATAATTATATCCACCTTAGGAACATTTTGAAGCTGCTTTATTAATTTATCATATAACAAAATGGGGTATAAAATATTTTAAATTGAGCATGTAATATGGGGTTACATAACCTTGCAGCGCTGGTCCAAATTGGTACATTTGTTATATTTTTGAGTTCCTACATGAATTTTAAATAACCAACAAAAATCTGCTTCTCATGATAGATTAACAATTATCTAGCTCATTATGGAACTGAGATAATCATATTCAACATAAGAGTAGAAGAAATGGAAGGCACAGTTATAATCATTTGCTGAATATCGCCATTATGTTCAGTATAAAATATGAACAGACTGTAGCCCCCATATGTTGGACTTTCAGCCAATATGGGCAGTGGTGGAAGATACTGGGATTTGTAGCTCAACAGCAAGGTGACCATCTCTGCTAAATACAGTTGAACATAATATTCTTCTGGAAAAGAACACTCTTGCATTGAAATAGCTTCCAACCTATTTTGCATATTAGCTAACTGAGAAAGTACAACATAAATGCAATGTACATCTTTATATAAAAATATACACAGCCAAAAGGCAAGGAGCATATTGATCAAATTTGGTCCTAAGTGTTTTGTAGCATCTGGTACTTTAGAATGCAAAGGTTTGAATCAAATGACACCAAAATTAACCCCTAATTTTAGTTTTCACAATTAATAGGAAAGCATATAAGACAAGCCCACAGTCAAACTAATCCAACCAAAAAAGTTGCATGCTAGGTTTTAAATTGTATGTGCATTCAAGTTGTATATCTTGCAGCAGTTAATCATTGAACCACTTACTGAAGTTGAAAGCATTTTTTTAGTTTTTATATTGTAAACCGGATTGAATTTTCTATGTGCATCAGTGCTACAATGGTCCAATCTGATCTCTGGAGTTGCAAAGCCAAACAAAAAACAGAATTGTTGCCAAGCAGTTATTCAACTGGGACTCGTAACTTATTCTATTCCTCTGATTCTGTACTAAAAAAATCACACTAAGATTCAAAGGTTCCCTCTAAGTTATAATCAAATCAAAAAGGCAAACACCAGATATTTGGAGCATTTATTATATTGCACATCAACCAAATGTGCATGATCAACAACAGAACTTTGTAAATTGTTTCAAGCTCAAAACATTATGTCTTCACAGGAGGTGTTCCAAACTGAAAACAAAAGCATTTCAATAATCCATTGCAAAATTGAAGCATTTTGCACACTTTAACAACAGCAAATGAGATTCCAAATAGTATCTCTAAGAATTTGCCAGTACAAAAAATTAGGCGCTGGTTAGAGGAAATAACCAAGGAACAAATAGAGTACAAACCAGAGTCCTTCCTTCTAGGAATTTTCGATAAACAAATACCCAAAAAATCGAAGTATATTGTAATTCATATCTTAACCGCAGCCAGACTGGCATTTGCCCAGTGCTGGAAATTATCTTCCATTCCCACTGAACATATGGTTATTCAGAAAATTTTACAATGCGCCGAAATGGACAAACTAACCCAAGCACTAAAAAATAAAGAATCCTCATCCTATTACAACAATTGGAATCCTTTGTATAATTGGCTAAACCAAAGATAGATCACCTCTAGGAAAATTATGGCCGAGGGCCTCCGAAGCAGAGATAAAGAAAAGCACCGCCGATGATACTTTTGAAGAAGAAAGGATCTTACAAAGTCACAAAATATGGTTTTATTTTAACTGTTTTCCCTACTCTATCCTTCCCCTCCCTTACTCTTCCCTTTCCCCTCTCTTAGGCTTTCCTCTCTCTCCCTCTTGGTCTATGCCAAGGCCTATTTGTCTTTTTGTTGTACATAATTTGTAGTTGTGTTGTTCTTTTAAAGGTAAAACTAATAAAGTATTTTTCCAAAAAAAAAAGAAAAAAAAAGAATTTGCCAGTGGAGAAGAGGGAAAACAATGCCAAAAAGAAAAAGAAAAAAGAAAATGTACTTGCGTTTAATAGAGGAAAGGATTTCAAGTAACTTGGACAAACCTTCTTTGTGATACTATTTTCCAAACTGTTCAATTCCTTATAGATGTGCCGTATTTTGTTTATACTAATTGAAATCGTTTTGTTTAATACTTGTATAATATGAAAAGAAGTGGGGGGGGGGCCTTCCATTATCTCACTAATTTGGGTGGTGGGCATATCATGTTACAAGCATGTGTGATCGCTTCATGAGCTGTACTAGTTGCACTTTGCTTCCGGTTACAATTCAGGGTGCTGGTTAGGACTTCTAATATTAATGGGGCCCAGTTATTTAAGAGACTGTCTTTCTTCAATAGTTTTTGTCAGCCCAGTAAGATTAGGCAGAGTGGTCATTAATTAAAGAATGTGATCTATTGAGACCTGGGTAGTGTGCCTCTTCTATTATGGTTCTTGCCCTTGGAACAGCATATCTTTGCAGTTTCATATGACTCCCATCTTAAAACTGCTTCTAACTTGTCAAAAATCCACATGAGGTTTGAATAGATGCCAAGCCTTTGTTAATTTTTAAATTGGTTTCAGGCATATTTGGTCATTCGACTTCCCTGGTGGTACTTTTTATTGTTTAGGTTTTTTTGTGTGTGAATTGTAAGCTTCTCAGAGCCTTTTTGAAGTCAGGTGATCTCCAAATCAAATAAATAAAATGTCCTTTTTGCATTAACTGATTATTCGCTAGCTACTAAAAAATGGAAATATCTTATGGGCTCCTTTTATGCAAGTTAATAAGTCTCTCTTTTAAATAAAACACTTCGTAGCAAATTCTAAGATATTCTGAATACATGTCAATAATTTCAGATTCTGCATTTACACATACCACAAAATATAAGATGTAAGTTAAGTAAAAGACAACACATACCCCAGATTGGTGCTTAGACAAATCCATTCCAAACTGTGCAGGTCCTGCTGTCAAAACTACCCGGCCGAAGAATGGATGGGAAATAATTTGAACTGCACGTGGAGGTAGCTGCTGCTCTTTTTGTTGTTGGCTGGATAACTCAATCATTTCTTGCATGAACCGTAAGCCATCTTCAGCATCTAATGAACTTGCTGCCTAATATTAGTTTAAAAAAAAGTTAATATTTTAATTAGCATTTTCCAGAGCCTTCTACTAAATCCAAAATAACCAAGAGATATTTGGAGAGAGATCTTTATAACTGAGTGAGTTGGCCTAATAGTTGGTTGAAAGAGTTTTAGAACAATTATTCTTTATGAAGGAATTACAAAGTCATTGCTGCCACCATAAAGATGATTCAGGTACTAGTCTCAAATATATACATATACATGTATCACATACATACATACACATACATACATGCATACATACATACATATAATTAATTTTAATTTTCCTACGATTTCAACTTGTCTCTCATGAAACTATCAGCACCATGATACCCAAGCATGAATAAGTAGATTATAATATATCTATTATCTGTAGGATAAACAGCATGAAGAAATATGTATTGCCCAAATAGTTCACAGAAGTTAGAGCAAGCATTTCAAAAAAGTATTTTATAAGAATTATGATACATAAATGAAAAGATGAAGGCAAAGTGAGATCTTACTTGGATAGCATGCTGCACCAATTGTACTCGTCCATCTTTGAGATGAATCAAGCTGACTCCCATCTTTTTCAGTATCTCTAAATGTTCAGGATTACTGGCCATGAAATCCCTGGCTCTCAGCGGAGGCTTTGGTCCACTGCCTAAACCCTCGTCCCTGAAAAAAAGGCAAGCAAAGCAAGCGCTATCAACATTTTAAGATACGGACAGATTGGGTTCCAAAATAAAGCAGGCATGCATGCCTTGAAAGTATCATGGATTTCCATTAATGAGTGTCTGAGTAGTAAGCTAATTAAAAGTTTCCTGGGTGGGTGATTTTGGGTCAGTCATGTCTCCAACTAGAAAGAAGGCAAGAAAATAACTACCAAAAATGTTTACAAGACTGTGTCAATCTTAACTTAAAAGCACCCAATTACCCCCCCCCCCCAAAAAAAAACCCAAAACACCACCGCTTTGCAGAAGCTGATAGGTTAAAAAAGTACTTGAGAAATTGTCAGCGTCTTCCAGGCAGCTGTAAAATCTCATTTTCTCTCATTACTGACTTTTATGCTATTATATAAACAAGGTTTTAAATACTCTTTTTTTCGCCTGTTTTGTCCCACCATTCCTTGTTATGGTGATTGCTCCTTCCCTAAAGGAATGGAAGGGAAGCTTTTCCTAACCCTGAAGGGGGAGTGACATGCCTGCTAATGTCCATATGCATGGGCTCTAAAATCCTATCCTTAAGCCACTGCAAATACATTGGAAAAGACATGCCAAGGAAGACCAGAGCACACTTGCTAATCACATGGCAAATGGTCAGCAAACTATCAGAAGCCCAACTGCACAGGAGATGTACGAAGTCATTTTCTTTGTCTACTTCCCTAAGATAACAGCAGCATCAGCAGGCAGGGAAGGAGAACTAACATGCACAACCATTGTAAATTGTTCCAAGATTGTTTCTTTTTTGCCCTTTTTATTTTCTGGTTTCTTTCCACTTCTTACTCTGTTGAGTAATTAATTTGTGCATATATTTCAAAGGGTTATGTACTGAAAAAAATATTATAGGGATTTGGCAATAAAAACTCTGCCTGTGAAAATTAAATCTTAGGGAAGCAACCTCCACAAGATAATTATATTTATATAATTGCATTTATACAATTTGTTAGCCTAGCAAAAATTAGTAATTAAACATTAATAGGACTTAATTTAGCAAAACAAACATGTGGATTAACACAATCATTTTTCTATTATCTTCCTTTAAAACCCCAATGGAAAATAAAAACAACTCTTACATTCTTGATATACTCCTAGGGCAGCTCTTGTCCACCACATTTTTCAGGGGTTCCCTTATACTCTGAGCATACATTGGATCATTGGGAAATAGGATTTGGGTGTTGGGACAAGTCCAATCAAAATTACTATCATCCAGCTCCATGTATTCTGTAGTCTGTAGGGAAAAAAGGCATACACACCCTGCTAAGTTTAGAGCTACTTTTTAATGCCTATAAACCAGAGGTGGTATTCAGCAGGTTCTGACTAATTCTGGAGAACCAGTAGCAGAAATTTTGAGTAGTTCAGAGAACTGGAAAATACCACCTCTGACTGGAGGTTTTGCAGTATCCTTCCCCTGTCATGCCCACCAAGCCACACTCACAAAACCAATAGTAACATTTTTTGAATCCCACCACTGCTATAAACCATCACATTATTTTAGGAAATAGACCGTACAAATGCATAAAAATGATATGTGGACAGAGGCAGACTCTTCTTCCAACTGATCAAGATTTTATGTCCACATTTCATAATCATATTCTGCATACTCTCTGCACACTGTAAGAACAGAACGAATACTGAACAGCAAATGCTTAATTTAATTAGACCGAAAAATTTACAATGCAGAACTCACAATATTTTTTACCAGGGCTGTTTGGTTTGCAGTAGATAGCCAAAGAGGCAGCAAATGAGCCTCTGTAGTAAAAACGTAGTCTTCAATATCAAAAGTTAGGTCTTCTTTATCAGCAAACAGCAGGTATAAATATTTGAACATTTCAGCTAGGAAGAAAGAATCCATCCTACAAAAAGAAAAAAGAGAACATGCATTTGCATATATATTACTTCTTTTTGATGTTTTCATTTTCCTACAATTCTAACAGTTCTAAATCTTTCTTTAATGAACTAGCTAAAGAACAATTACTAATCCCAACTTTCAACTAGACTGTGTTAGCCACAATTTCAAAATTGTACATACGGATATATTTAATTGAGCAATGGAATATTTAAACAAAGTATGTAGTGCAAAAAAAAAAAAAGTCCACTCTGCAAAAATGTTTACAGAATTGCACATGCATCTCCTCTCTTGGTGTTATACACTCTAGCTATGGAGTTATTTTTCCAGTTTCTATTATAAAGTCTTAATTATGTTTATTTTAAAATTTTCATTAGCTATCTTGGAGGTTTCTCTATATTTTCCTAAGATAATAATTGAATATTATTTTACAGAAACTTAAATAATAAAATAGTAACATTAAAATGAAAAAAATCCTACTAGCATCAAATTCTATTTTTCCAAATGTTTTTCGACAGGCAAATCAGCATCAACATTTTTTAATTGAATTTTACACACTTTTGTTTCAAGATGTTTGAAAAATTCAGTTACCTGTCTTCATGGCTTCCAGTGCGAACATCCTTCATAGCAGCAAATCCACAAGGTACTCGTGCATATTTATTTAAGTTTTCGATTAGAGTTTTCCCTACTTCTAGATAATAGGGATCTCCGGTAGCCTATTTTCAGGAAATAATTTGGAATAATATATTGCATTGATTAAAACCCAAACTATATTACTCTGATATTTGATCTCTGATGCATTTTAAGATTTTGATCTGAAGTCATAAATGTCTAAAACATATTAGGACTTTTAGCCTGTTAAAGATCATAGTTAGAGGCTGCTTCTGTAACTTTAAAGAAAATTCTCAAATATTTTTTCTTGTGGAAATATCACAATATCTCAATAGAAGTGCATGCTAATTGTCTTAATTCCAATATGCTTTAAAATATAGTTTTAGTCTTCCAAGAAAAACTCAAAGTACACTCCAGAATTATTTTATGCAGTCAGTCAAATCAAATCTATTTAAATTTTATTTTAATAGCAGGTTGGTCACAAATGTCTCAACTTTCTCAGACTCAAATCATAATCTGCCACTTTATGTAGGTTAAAATTAAAGATTCCAAAAATCCAGAACTTCCATCAAAAAGTCACCCCCAGTGCCTAAGTTATGCTGAAATAAAGATAACCACTCCTCCTGCTGTCCTAGCATGTTAAAATTGAGAAAGGTTTTCTTTTCCAGTGCAGCAGTTATATTTAGCTTACACACCTCATAATCATCAAGCTGTTTCCCCCCCCGAACCATCTAGCTATTGCCATCTCTCAGCATAACAAATTTCACAGAAATATTTTTCATCAGTCAAACTTGAACAACAAAGCATATCTAGCTTTCCTAGATAACAGGAGGCAAAACGAGTTTTGCAAAGAGAAGATACTCCATATATTTCATTTCAATTTTAATGTGTTTCTTGCTATTTTCTAGAATGTAACGTATCTTGAATTTGAAGAACTTACTTTATACAAGAAATATGTGCTTTCTGCAAATTCTGGCCGTAAAGGATGCTGAGCCCAATGAACCCGGAAGTCTGTTGTGAATGCCTGAACACAAGAGGAAAGGTAAAAATATTGAATTATTCTTTCTTGAGGAATAACTTACAGTATAGCATACTGGGATTCCTGGAGAAATTTAATTAAGATTAAAATGGTCCAAATTTCCATATTGTCCTGCAAAGAAACAGAAATCTTCTCAAACTTAGCTAATCTTTTAAAACACTGACCACTAAATATCTTTTTAAAAATTGACCAACAGATGTCATCAAGTCATGCATATGCTACAATGATGATATGATCCCTGTCTTAACTCTGCTTCTACTGGACCAACTCTCAAATGAATGAAACAGAATGCAGACATTTTTGACACAACACATTAAAAGAGGCTTAAAACACATTTGCAGCATAAACAGCAAATTCAGAATAGACAATTTATTTATGAAAAGAGTAACAAGCTCACATTTTCATTTTCATTCAAAAACCTCTTCCAATTTAAATGTAATAAACACACAGCAATCCACAAACAGTAAGAATAACACTGATTTTGATCATTGAATAAGCTTACTGTTATCATTCATACTTTTATCATGTATACTGACAGCATTTGCACCAAGACAAATTCCTTGTGTGTCCAATCACACTTGGCCAATAAAGTATTCTAATTCTAATTCATGATTATTACATTACTTGAATAGGTCTTTTTATGGGAGGTCATCCAAATATTTTATTATCCACTTCAAAATAAGGCAAAGTGGTAAAAATGAAAAGAATAAATTTATAGAAATAAACAAAGCAACCAAAATACCCAAATACCATGTTAAATATTATATATGTATAAATATAATTTATTTTCACATACATCCATGTGTATTTTAAGGGTTTATTTATGTAGTCAAAATTAGAAGCTTCTTTTCATTTAGAACAGTCGGTATATAATTGGCCCTTTGAGAAAGGATAATGTTATTAATGCAAAGTCTCAAAAAGTAAAAGCTGACTAAAAGTACTAGGTGAATACAGTTAAATATTCCTAACTCTCATGGACTCACTATTAAGCTAAATTCACCAAGTCTGAAAATATTTTCCCCCAAAACCTGAAATGTATACTTCATATTTACACTGCCTAAATATTGAATTCATAAGACATAATCATTAGCTTACCTCAGGAAGGAAATTATGCTTTTTTATGACCTGATATAGCATTTCATGAGTTTCTATAGCAGGTCGAATATCACCTTTCAGTACCTAGAATTCAAGCAAAAAAGGTACATCACATTATATTTAAATAAAAGAGTATATTCTTTTGCAATGAATAGCACAGGGCATTACAGTAAGACTGCAAGTTAGTGATAATCTAATAGAAACAATTTTACATTTATTTTTAAAATGTAAGTTGTTCATTAAAATCAATGGACTTGACAACATTATTTAGGTCCTCGAACTAAAAACATACATTTGCTTTGAGAATGTAGTGGTTAGTGATACACAGAAAGTATCAAATTTGAACCATTTTAAATTCAGATTAGTCTGTAGCAAGTTTGAAATATTGTTCTGGGTTTGCCAGAGTTTTCTTGTATTTAATATAGGCTGTTTTGAACATTTTGGAAGTATTTCAGATTTGAAAAAGTCAAAATGGAACATTTCGAATTTGCACATCCTTTGTGGCAATCAAAGCACAAAACACCCTGCCTATAAAATTATTGTTTATAATAAATACATATTATTAAAGGATGCTGAAGTGCATTAGTTGAAATTGCTTAAGAAATACAGTGTTAACAAATACAAGATAAATGTGGAGCATCTAATAATTTTACACACATTCTCAATGACTAACAAAATTTAAATTTAAGGAGAAAGATGACCCTGTGCATAAAGAACCTTGTGAAAATTAATTATATTGAGGATTAATATTGAGGGAGATGTGGTTAGAAACTATGTTGTCTCCTGAATGTTGGTTGTTTTTAAATATTGTTGCAATTCTACCATCTAGAGATGCTTTGAAATCAAGTAGCTTAGAAATTCAATATCATTGGATGAAAATGTTTTGCACCTGCAACTTACTTGCAAACCAGGAAAAAATGCTAGTAGCGAGTCCATCCACGTGCGAGCATTAAGCATTGGCTTGTGTATGTGCACATCAAGCAAGAGAGGTGGCTGGCTGATGTATCTCATTATGGCATCATAATGCTAGAAAATATCAAAGTTTGATGTATTTATTCATTTGGAATACTGAACCTGTTTGCAAAAGTTGACTTAAAGCAGATAAGCACACTAAAAAATTATGCTTAGGTTTAGAGGCTGTAAGCCAAATATCAGCCATCTACAGCTTTTATTTAAAAATGAAATCAGCCACACTCAACTATTTTACTTAAAACATAAATAAGTTAGAAATACGATTTACATAATTTTATTGTCTTAATTAAAAGAAAGTATTCAATTAATCTATGTTCCATACACAAGCAGAATATGCAATTAAAGGACTACCTTCTGTTCCCAGGATCAGTTTTTCTTTCCCATATTCACAGGTAGTCTTCGACTTATAACCACTCATTTAGCAACCATTTCAATTTATAATGGCACTAAAAAAATGACCTACAACCAGTCACAGCAATTCCATGGTCGCGTAATCAAGATTTGGTGCTTGGCAACTGGCATCTATTTATCACAGTTGCAGCATCCCAGGGTCAGGTGATCATTATTTGTGACCTTCCCAGACAGCTTCCAAGAAGTGAAGTCGGTCGGGGAAACCAGATTAATAATTGTGTGGTTGTAAAATCTGGCATGGTTCGCTTAACAACCATCTTACTTAGCAATGGAAATTCTGGTCACAATTGTGCTTGTAGGTCAAGGACTATCTGTATTTTCCTCAACTGTACTTTAAATTGCAATAAAGCTCTAGCCTTGGATACATAGCATTGGAATAAACTTGCTTCGGGATACAATATGCTACATTCAAGATGAGTTGTACTGAACAGTTTAGCTGTCAATTTTTTTGTCAACATGACGGAAAGACCTCTAAATCCAACAACATATAAACATTAGCAAATATTTTGATCCACTTATTTATTGCCCATTTTACTTCCAACACCTAAGAATTCTAAACATGGGTGATGCCTCACTAATAGGCAACTTTAAAATGAGTTGTATATTTATTACAGCTATACGAATATTTGGAAGTACATGAATTTTATGCTAAATGGAACAATGGAATAAAACAACTTGTGCTGAAGTGGAAGAAACATAATTATTTCTGACAGTATAATACACTAATTTTAGAAGAACAGATCCACAATATCTAACGTACAGTAATACATCACAAACATAGTACAAAGTTCTATAGTTCAAGGAGAGAAATTCCATCTGTACTTACCGTATTAAATCTTTCTAAAAAACTGTCATCTCCAAGCAAGACATAGGCCTTTAATAAATACTCATAATACGAATCTATTCCTGCTCCAACTCCACTATCTAGAATAAGATAAAAATGTTAATACAATTAATTTCATTACTAGTTTTCAGTTCCATAAAGTTTCTTGTTACTATAAAATAATTAAGTGCAACCAAGAAACAGATAAAAAGGACCATGGGATGAAAGTAAGCATAATGCAATATCGTTTTGTAGTCCAAAGTAAGACACTGACATACAGTTTAAGTCATAAAAAACCTCTAACTTCTAATATCATTCTTATCTGTAATTAAGAGGGAACATAGCTACATACCTTTACGGACCCAGTCGCCCGTATGAATGTTAATAGTAACTCCTACTAAATTGCTGCTACGTTGCCTTTTCTCCCAAAGGAAATCAAGTGCCTTCCGGGCATATTCCTATAAAAAAAATAAAATTAACATTTTATAATTAAATACAGCTTTACATGTAAATGAAGTAGTCAGAAAATTGATGCAAGCAATAAAGTTGGTACAACAATAAATTCTATTTTGTATGTACTGGATATCTCAGAGAAGGCTTTAAAAAGGTTGGATGCAAATGCAGTGTTCCCAAAGATGCATCAGAAAAATTGAAAATAAGTCATATAGTTTGGACTTGTCATTTTATTGCTGCAGTTTGGATGCAGAGGGATCGTTAATATAACTTTAGATTGATTAGAGTTGCTAAGAATGCAAATTACCTGTTTGGCTTTAAGCCCCAGCCATTTAAAATGTAAGATCAATAATTATACATGGGGAATATTCCTTAAGAATTGTCATACAATATTGGAAGGATAACTCTACGTAGGACTCATACCACAGATGGCAAATGTGAACTTCTGAATTAAGACAAATAGGCAACAAGGATGACTTTTGAATAAGCTTGTCAAATTTGGGGAGCTGTTTTGTAGATGAGATATATTTCCATATATATCTTTTGGGGAGAGAAGTAGAATATCATTTTGTAGTAAACCTACACTTAATGAACTAAAAAAAAGAAATAAATTTCTATTAAAGCTAGATGCCTATTAAATAATAAATGGTATTCTTCAGACCCCCAAAGAGCAATAGCACTTAGACTTATATATCGCTTTATAGTGCTTTACAGCCCTCTCTAAGCGGTTTACAGAGTCAGCATATTGCCCCCAACAATCTGGGTCCTCATTATATATTGACACACCGATATCAAAAAACTTTCCTCACTAATAATACCTATTTTGAGGAGACGCAACAAATACTGTTCAGACTGAGTCAGACTTGAACCAGCATTTGAGGTAAAGCCTCATTGCCTGAAATTCAAACAAAAGAATTCAGATCCAATAAACATTGTATATTAAATCCAAATCCACAGTCTGTCAAAATAAATCCCTCAAATCAAACATTTGTCATCATTTTCTTTTTTTCATTTTTATTAGACACAATAAAATAAGTCAGGAAACAATATTATGTACCAATACCAAACTCTAGAAGAATAATGTAATAACAATAAAATTATTATTTTTAATAAACAAAAATAGCCCATTCATTTAAAAACCCCACCCTATTCTTTGCTTCAAGTCATAGATGTTTGGTAATTTAGGACACCATATTCAAAAATTCAATTTCCAACAGCCTCAAATAGCATGGCAAGTTTCAAAAGGACACAGCTTCTTTAACTTTGTAATTAAGGATTAACTGATGGCTCCACTTCTATCTGTAAAGTTTCTAAAAACTACTTTGAATAATAATGCAGATTAATGGATTGGTAAAGGGAAATGTTACCCATTAAAACTGAAACTGCAGGTTTATGTATTCAATAATTGTGATATAACTTCAAGAAAAGATGACAACTAAAATGTAGATACTGTAAAAATCGAAGTATCTGGAATTATAGGAACAATTGGACTGAGAACATGGAATGATGCAGAAACTAATTTAACAGAGTTTTAAGAAAATAAATTCTTTGTTTACTGACAACCCCAAATATAAATGCAGACTTCATTCTAGATGTCACTAAAAATGCAGCTTCAAAATCAAATTGACTGTTATACAAAATTGAATTTGAGATGCTGTCTGGTCAGCCAAAATCTTTCTGTGTAGATTGTGTAACAGACCATAAATTATTGATGTCAAATAAGCAAGTCTTTCAGCATAATTAAAGCAAGTACTTGTCCCAAAAAGATTTGTGTAAAAGGGCATACAATCCAGAAATTGTATAACATATAAAGACAAAATCAGCATGCTTTCCTTGTACATAAGATATTCTAAGGAGTTCTAGAATAGGCATGGCCAATACTGTAGTTATAATAGTGTCCAATTGGTAAGGCACCAGACACAAATAAAATTCCTAATGAACTACTTAATTTATTGAGGGAATAGCATATGCATGTTCATGTTGTTCTAACGTACTCTTTTAAATTTTGTGGTATTTTATGTTCACATATTATAATGATTTTTATTTATTAAACAATTATACTGCCCAACTCTCAACATCTCTGAGTGACTCACAACAATCAAAGAAAATACAATAAACTCAATTTTAAAAATAAAGATAAAAGATTGCAGCATTATCACATAAAGGGTCTCTCTCTCTCTCTCTCTCTCTCTCCCAAACACAGCACAGACTTCAGTCCATGGGACAGAACGCCGATGGCTATTTTAAGCAGTACCTCATAATATAAATAGAAACACAATTTCTGGTATGAGAGATACAGTGACCAGTTCAGCAACAGAACATAGCTGAAATTTATACTATCAATTAATGATACAATTAAAAAAATCAAAAGTTAGCAGTTGCAGAAAAATAATTCATCACTTATTATTAAGCAAACCTCAAATATTGATGCCCCTGTGAAACGACTCAGAGCAGCAAATTCTAAAATGAGTGTTCCTGCACAGGCTGTACAAGTTTCCGTCTCTGTTCCTGTCCGGGCTTCTGGACTTCTTAAACCAAATTTTAAATTAATCTAGAAGAAAAAGAAATGCTAAAATATGTTATTGTGATAATGCTATTTCTTAAAAAATTAGAAAAATAAAATAGATTTGTTTTTTCAAACAAGACACAGTAAGCATTAAGTTTGTACTATACTGCAGAAAAACTGGAATAATTAAGTCAACTGCTGCAGAGTTAGAAGCAGAAATAGTGCTCAGCAACATTTGAGTGTGGCAAACTATGCAAACTAACTTAGTATATGAGTTTAAATGTCAATACTAAAGTCACTGGTATCTGGGTATATCACCTGCTATAGAGAGAACAGTCCTCATTTTCATAATCAAATCATATGGCTTAAGTCCATTGCATTTTAAAATGTAGTAAATATGAACATATATCTTCATAAACCATGCTATTAGCGGAAGAGTTAAGATTCTAAGAGTTATAAAAATCAGATGTTTTCATCAATATCACTGATAACTCTCTCTCTGACTCAACATATAATTCTATTATACTAGAAGAACTAATAATATGTAGCATACATTAGTCTTAGCTCACAGATTACTTACTCTTGGATATGGGAGACCACTTGTGGTATTAAAAGCTGGCAACAGTTTGTAGCCTAACTGTTTTGCCATGTGCAGAAGTTCTTCATTGTACCACTGCATGACTTCACCTTTCTCTTTCAGCATGATTGCTACTGAGTGCCCACCTAAAAGACCTCTAGATAAAATGAAAGGGAGAAATCAGGAAGTTTATTAACTTCATGTATATGCTGATCTAGAAGAGAACCAAAGACTGGAAAAGCAGAGGAGAAGAGGATGTCATTCTCCAAACTGCTTCCAATCTCTAATGTTTAGTCATTACAGTTATACTAGCCTTAAGCATCAGATAAATGTTGAAAAACTGAAAATAGTTTGTAGAACGTTTAAATACTACTTATTTCTAAAAAGTGTATACAAATGAAGATGTGTAAACCCTTTTGACAGTAATGCAGAAAATGCACTTTACAAACAAGAATAGGTTTGCAAACTATGAATTCTATTATGCTTAAAAATTTAAGAAATAAGTACTTAATTTCAGATCACAACATGTATAAAGGTTATCATTGGCAGATTTACAAATCTGATCCCCTTTTTTCCCCAGTATAAAACTTACCCAAGCACTCTTATGTTTGTTTCAAACACTGATACCACTATGTCGTTGTCTAAATTAACATCTCTAATTACTTTTTTAACAGCATCTTCAAACTCTTTGGTTTTATTTAACACCTGCAAAACAAGAGTAAACGGGCTGATTATCTCTCAAGAAGCTTTGTTAAGGAGAAACTTGAAGTTTCATTTTAAATAAAAAATAAAGAATATCAGATTCTGTCATCTTTGGTCAGAACAAGCTAAAAATCCTATTACAAAGGCAAACTCTGAATGTAGGTTGTCAGGTTTGTTTAATTCATCCTGTCTTGCGCTAGCCCTCCTAAGCCAGTGCAATAAGGATGTGGAGGTCTCCTCAGACACACTGCGCTGTCAGCCCTCTTACTTGAAGGAGATTTGCCCTCAGCCAATCTGTCCCCGTCGCTCCGGGCCGAAGCCCCGAACGATCACTCTTTTGACAGCCAGTCACTTGGTAGACCGGGAGCCGGCTGTCACTTCGATAGCATTCAGAATTGGATTTCTAATTTTAACCTATTTAAAGTCAAATTTGAAGACCACTGAAACATGTTGTCCTAGCTGCTTGACTGAGCCAATGTCTGGGGACCCTGGGTAACAGGGGAATGTCCTCACAGATCTGACAGACTCAGTCCAATCAGCTAGCAGCAACTGACAACCCAATCCTGGATGCTATCTCCACCACACTGGAGAAAGGTATAGTTGAGCAATACATACTGAAGAAATCTGAAATCTCATTACATTCTCAATCCATTTAGGATATAAGTGCTAGTCTAGGAGCAGGGAGATCCAGATGTTAGTTCACTCTCAAAAGCTGATGGATGACTTTGGATTAATCACGATCTCTCAGCCCAACCTATGCACTGCATTGGGTAGTTGCCCTGAGAAAAATGGGAGGGGGAGCACTGTGCATGCCACCTTATATCACTAATCCATCTTCTAAAGGTAGATTATAATTTAAATAAATCAAGTATTTGGTTAAGGACAATTATTACAATCCGCTTAATATTGTAAAATGAGAATTTAGATTTAATACATGGTAGAAAAAATCAAACTTACCACAAGAGTGTCCAAAGTATCTATTAGTGTCAGTGAAAACCTGGGTGAGAAAGGAGGAAAGATGAAAAATAGGATTTAATCAAATGCAATAATTTATTATTAAATGTTCATATAAGAACTTGTAACAGGCTGCCTATTACTAAAAATGATGGACAGTGTTCTCCTTCCTCAAGTTGATGAACTGTTGAAGACACACAATGTTTTCATGAACCACTGAAATTTCTGAAAACAGACTATATTAAAAATATGCAGCTTCAGCTATTCATAAAAAACAATGAATGACTTCAGCAGTTTGTCAGCTCGAGAAAGTTCAACACCATCTGCCACGACAACCAACACCTGTTTGCAATGGTAATAGCAAAGTCAACGGAAGAAGTGAAATTCGCTTATCAAGTGCAGCAAAAAAGACCGCAAAAATGGACATGAATCATTTAACAACCGTATGGGAAGTTCCGGTCCCAATTGTGGTAATATTTTAAATTAATATTTATTTTACTTGCTTTGTTTTATGTTATTAAAACACTGTAACCTGCTACAACATTCTCCAGATAATGCACAAACTAAAAATAATTTAAAGAAATTAATAATATTCATCTATGATGTGATTATTAGTCAGATATGATTTTTGTTTTTCTTCATTTTGGTAAATATTCCTGTTCTTTTTATGGCTATTTATTCAGAATTTAGATTTAGTTTTATTGGATTTGTAATAATGGATCCACAGAATTTCAATTAAAACTAAATAGTGAATCTTCAAATAATTATTCAAAAATACTAACTTTCCCAAGGCATCATCCACATCTCCACGACTTGGTTCTTGACCCCGAATTCTTCCACGGCAAGTTAAAGGCATGAGCTCATCAGCTGGGTAAGCATGTTCCTGTTGGGAAAAAAAGGAAATGAAAAACAAAACAGAATAATAACCTAGTGAAGTTGAAATGCATAGTACAATAGCAGTTAGATCAAGTTTCACTGTTTACTCTTACAAATGCAGGAAATAAAAAGGAACGCTATTTCTATATTCATGGGAGTATGCTTTTACAAAATTAAACAATGCAGAAAGCTCCAAACGGAACACACGTCTCTTACACTGGACTCAGTATTTTTCATGAACTGCAATACAGGTAGTCCTCGACTTACTATTACAATGGAGCCCAGAATTGCAGCTGTATGTCATGTGATCATACGCTGAGTCACCATCTGACTGGATTCAATTTTTTTAATGGTAATTTTTATAGCAGTCATAAAGGGAGTCACCATGGTTGTTAAGCAAATCCAGCATATCCAATAGGTGGTTTCTCCTGGAAAATGCCCCAAAAGTGGCAAACATGATTATGTGACCATGCAATGCTGCAACTGGTCATAAATGCAAGCCAGTTGCCAAGTGCCCAAACTATAACATCACAGCAGAGGGGAGAGGTGGACTGTAGAAAGGATTTTTTGTTTACTTTATGGTTCTGGGCTGGATCCTTATTTGCCCACTATACAGTCTGGAAAAATATTTTTTGGTTCAGAAATTATTTCTCATAATAAGATGCATCACAAACATAAGCAGCTCTTTACCCTCAAGTTGGCTTTTCACAGAAATTTTTATTAAACCCTGAAAAATCTACCATCAGCCCTTATTTGCTTCCGCCAAATTGGCTGAAACAATAGTCTAGAGGCCTAATGTCCTGAAAAATCTCCTCAAAAAACTTTCAACACTATAAATTTCATTTTTCAACTTTCAAGATACAAAAAGTAAATGGTTACATATTTGGAGCACCAATTTTTGTACTTGCAAGATTTGCCCTGAAAAGTTTCTTATTCAGCACATCTCAAGTTGCTAAACTAAGGGTTCATTATACCATTAATGCACATGAATAAGAATTTTTTGTCAGCAACTTGTTTTGAATTAATTCAAATTGTTTTAAAGAGATAATTAATGCAATTCAGGAATATAAATAAAATATTCACAATGGTTTTGCCATCTGGAACTAATTACACCTGAAAGTCTCTTATGTTGTTTTCATTTAAAGAAAATTGGGAAGACATCCTTGCAATTTGAACACTGCCCCTTCTGCCTCCATCCTTAGGAAAGATAGAATCTAACTTTATACTTAAATAAGATTGAATAATCACTTTGGAATAAGAAAGTTATTTACATTCAAAGTAATGTATCTAAGAAAATCATTACATTGACAAGTAGTGGTCAGCAGTTTTGTCAAGCCAAGGTCCTTAACATGATGTGTTACATTCTCACAAATGTCCCTAAAAGGGGTTAGGGTTAGGGAAAGTATCTAATTCAGCATGTTTCAGAATATTTTGATACATACCACTAGTTCTTAATAAAAATATACACCATAATAAGATAGCAGAAATTCATTTCCAAACCAAAATTCAAACTTTTGCCTTCAGAGAAAGTGCTAGCAGATAGATTTTCATCTTTGGGTATATGTACAAACCATTTTTGTACCATTTTTTGCTGTATGTATGTCCATATATAAATAAAATCAAATGACTTATTCCTTTAGCTATTCCAAAAATACTGAAAAAGCATTCTGCAAGTTACCTTTTAATGTCACCATTTGCTTTGTTGAATGGTAAATTTAGCAATAACCTTTAAAAAACACACATTTAATCTTATGTGGCATATTGGATGACCACATTCTCACATGTATAAAGATGATGATTCTGCTCTTTTACTAGCTCTAAAGATAATCCTTATATTTCTTTGACCTTTATTTGCTTATTATTTGCAATGCTGATGGAAAAGAAATAAATGACAATAACGTAAGGATTCTATATTTCTTTGAAATGTCAGTAGCCTCAAGATAAGAAGTTGCACTAGATGTCTCTTAAAAGGATTTTACAAAATATGCAGGATTTCAGATTCATCAACAAGTTATCTGGTATAGAAGTGTCACACTAGGCTTTTATGGGTATAGGCAAGAGGGTTTAGGGCAAGTCATGAGCTGGATTGTATTTTTAAATCAATCTAAACATCCTTCTCTCCTTATCACTAAGTGAACAATATCAAAACTGAAGGAGTAGAATTTGTAACAATGAGCATTATGTAATTCTTTACAAAGTCAGTGGAAAAAAATGGAACTTTCAGTTGAAATGTGTGATACATAAAGCAAGACCTAATGAATGTTCCCTTTTTAAAAGTAGAAAACCACATCTTCAAGTAATTTCATATAGTAATAAAGTCTATTTCTAGCATAGAATTTTGCTACATTATTGTCAAAAACAAACCAAGTAAAAAAAGTCTTACAAGATTGAAAAATGAGGAAATAACTGATCCATAGAATCAACACAGGCATCACTGTAAAAAAAAAGTTTAAATCCTTGATCTTGTTTGCCAAATTCAATACACTCACAAATTCTATTTGCTTAAGGCCCATACTAAATAAATATCCTTTTGACATATAAGCTTACAGGATGTGCCAAGTCATATACTTCCTTAAGTGTAATACAAATAATTCATGCTACAAGCATATAAATCCTTTGCCACATCACCAAGGATAAAAAAGCCTTTTCACAACAGAGTGCAAACGAATGACAGCATGCCCTAGGTTTTCTCCAACACAATGTATGTGTGTGTGTGTGTGTGCGTGCACACACACACACACACACAATTTTATGTATATTTTATTTGCAGTTGAATGTACCATAAATACAGTAGGGGATAAATATGCCAACTTTGTCCTATGAAATACATAAAACAGGTTGAAAACCAAGAAAACAGTGAGTCCCAGTTGAATATTTTAGCAGTCAAAAATCAGTATCATATTCAGAGTTTCAATGTTATTCTCTGCAGGAAATTAATGTTACCTGTAATCACTAAAACTCTTGATAAAAATGTTTACCATGAAATTATGCAACAATAGTTCATTTTAGCTAATTATGATCGGCGAAAGGTTTTGCCAAGCAACTTGTAGATCTGTGATTAGTGGGATTTTAATAAAACACTTCTTGGTTTCCATCTTGGATCTTAACATGAAAGCGTCACCTAAATCGTTTTACAGTTTAAGCATTTTTATTAGACTGGTAAGTATTTTTATCTGAATTGTTTTAAGGAAACAATTATAGAATGTCTAGCATAACAAAGATTCTACCATTTATTTGAGTGTAGGCTTTATTTCATTTTATAATTTAAAAAAGAGTTTTAAAATGTGCAAGTAATTCTGAACAGCCCTAGCTGATCTAAGTAGAATTGTTTCACTGGATTGTAATCTCTGATCCTGGAATGTTTTTATCATGCTCATAATCTGCAACTCCCATATTATAGATTATGCTTTTTAATTCAACAAATTCAAGGACTGAAAAAAAGGACTCATACCTAGGACAAAAAAGCCAGTCTTAAATAGATTAAATCTCAGCATGTAAAGAGCCTAACAATTAAACAAGTAAGAACTGCAGTGTAATTCAATGTAAATAATACATCAGGCCAAACCACACATTAACACAATCCACTTTGAACCAGTTTTTCAGTTGATGATAGCAAAATTCAGCATATTATACCAAACAATAATTATTGTATTTTAGTACAAGAATGAGCATCCAATAGCCTACCAATCATCTGTGGACCCCAAATTCCTTTTTGGAAACTTGCCACTGAATTTTGTTAAACTATCAGATAATGGAAGTATGATCTCTCCCCATTGTTTGCAGGGAAAAAGAATATTAGGATGTATGAGGTTTCTTTTAGGCTTAATACACTAAGGAAAGAAACAAAAACCAGATTCCAAAAATCTTATTATTATGTATCAATATGAAAGCAAAGCACTGCTTATTTACTACTATCTTCAGGTGATGGGCTGGTCAACCTTGGATTAAATGGTTAATTAAAAATACATTAAAAAGAGTTCATCACATATAGTTTATGAAAAAACAGCTTTAAAAAGACTGTTATTTAACATTAAAATAATGTAAACATTACACTTACCATGTAATTACTATAGGCATGATCAAACATTTCCTGTACTTGATTTCTGAAAAAGAGATAAAACCAGAATAATTAAATTGTGCTCAATTGAAAGATTTACTAGCAACATTTTTCTTAATCTGCAGATTTTGCAAACATTTTGAAGAATTGTTGGGAATTTTGCAAAAAGATGCAACAAACAGTACAAATGAGCACTTATATAAAGCCAAAATCTACACACCATTTCAATTTTATAAGCATTTATTTTAACAATCCTGTTATGTAGCCATTTGTTATTATAAGAGAGCAATGATTCCTTATGAAATTATTTTTAAAAACAAATGACTTTTTTACTTATTAAGAATTCAAAATGATTATATGAATGTAGATGTTCCAAACCCAGATATTATCTGTTGGGCTTTCCAAGCAGATAAGATTCAATGCTAATGTGATTTTTTTTTAATGCTCAGTTAGGTGACAGTACTTAGTTCACTTTAGCTGCTCTAAAAAAAGCAAAAAATATGATTAGCATTTAGAAGAAAGATTATAGTAAAAGAAGATTTCAGGATAGTATGATACAGAATTCAAAAATATCTTGGAAGAGAGCAATTAATTCTGTATGGCTGCCAATAAAATTACATGGTCATTTTCATGAAATCATGAGTTCAGATTCAAACGTGCATTGCTAACTCTGCTTAAGTTTAAAAAATGTGCCAATGGAATACAGTTGTCACTGAGTTTGTCATAACACTCACTGACCCTATATGGATATATAGGATATAACAATACATCAATCAATTTATATTCTATGGGTAACACATGATTATTCAAGAAAACATCAGAGTGTAATCTTATACATACTTACATAGGTATCTCAATAAAAAAGAAACATCTGCTTTTAAGTAAATAGGTACAAAATTATATATGATTAAATAGTCCCTAGAAAAAGAAGTAGCATTAAATAAAATAAGTTTATTTAAATTTTATGAAATCAGATGCATTTTCGTATCATTTCAAATCTTATAATGAACACACGTGACATTTACCAAATATTGACTTTATTAGAATACTGCAGTTAATACTCAAGCAACCATGAACTATGAAATTATTTAGATCCCCAGAATTAATCAGAGTTCTAGTTTTCATAAAGGTCAGAGGACTCCAGAAAATCATGTTCTCCTACTGCTCTCAAACATGAAACTGTTTTCTGCCATAAGATAAATTAATATTACAATAGTTTAAAAAAGTGAAATGTGCAAATATTATAAATGCATGTGTAGATGCATCCTTGATTATTAGTAGACACGGACACTGAAAATATTGCTATAGTCAGGTTTTTCAGATGTACATTTCTGTGAAACATGTCCACTTTTTGGTTTTATTCTATGAAACATCAGCATCTGATTTGCCTTATAAACAAGCTAACTACTTGCCATCATTTTAAAGCATCTGATCTTTCAAAACAAAACAGTTTGCACAGCTAACAAGATTATCCCTTAACAGCGAACCTTTACAAGTCAATTATATTATCCACATAGCATTACAGTTTTCAGGGCCTTCAACTGTCCTCAAAGGAGGTCAACAGTGAAGAAATAAATGTATTTCTCTGAGAAGTCCCAACATTACTTTCAACAGTGGGATTCAGTCCTCTTTGCCAATATTTGCTACATCACTTATGTATAAAATTCTATATTAAGTACACTTGTGCCTTCTTATTGAAACATTAGAACCACCATCATACTGCATATATAATAAACACTGAATCACACTGCATCATTGAATCAATGAAAAGTTGATCAGCAAAACTCACAATACCAAAATGAACAAAAAGTGTTCCAACCCACCCATAAAAAGCAACAGAGAAATAAGATGAAAAGTTCAGTGAAATTACATAACTGAGCTTTACCTTGTACAAACATCATTTTCTAGAATGACATCCATGCATTTATGATCCTAGTAGCACGTTTTAAATTTGGGGAACTGTGTCCTTCAGCTAAAAAAAAAACAAAAGCTCCCCATCTTTCTGTTTTCCCTCAATGACAGCATTTGTCCTGAACTGTTATTACTCACTTTTGACTAACTTGTCTCACTTTGACTAACCGAAATTCTTACATCACTCCATTGACTGTCATCATTTCTAGACAGTGAAGTTTCACACACACACATACACACACACACAAATGGTGGGTGAGATTCTGAAAACTACCCAGTAATATATTTAATTCTCCAGCTTTACATTTAAAAACTGAAAGAAACAATGAGCTGGAGTATCCTTCTCAGTCTGCCTCGGTGACAAGCTTGAAATCAGCCTGTGTCAGTCAGTTTAAAGAAGACTTCAATGTAATTTGCTGGGTCTCCTCAGGCAGCCAAATGCAACCTACAAAGAAGAAAAGTGCCGGAAGGGACCTTAGAGGTCTTCTAGTCCAACCATCACTCCTTCCTCAGGCTACGGCACAAATTGTTCCACCCTCGGCTTCCCAAAACCACGGTTCGCAACCGGGCCAAGGGCATCGTCGCCAACAGCGGGGTTGGGTGAAGCCAACCGAGGTAAAGGCTCGGCTGCGGCACAGTGGGGGAGCGGGCGACGGGAAAAAAAGCGCTCTTACCCAAGATGACGCTTCTCCTCCCGGCTCATCGCCTGCACAGCCGGCGCTGCTGCCAACACCGAAGAAGCGGAGAGGAGGCCCCAAACCAGCAGTTTCCAGCCGGACCAACGGCCTGCCAGGTGGTTGCCGCTCCTTCCCTCGCCCCCAGCTGCTGCTCCGCTCATAGCGGCAGCTGCCTCGCTAGGCCCGGTTCTGTCCCATCCCTTCAAACAGCGCGGCCGCTGCCACAAGACGAGGGACCAGCCCTTCGTTCGCCTCCTCTCGCTCTCTCCCCCTCCCTTTCACTGGCGTAGCCAAGGAAACCGGAATCTTGCCGCTAGGTTGCTTCCGGGTTCCCTTCCGGTAGCGGGACACGCCGCTACCCGCGGCCCAATGAGAACCAAGGTTTGTATCATCTGACCGGGCGTTACTCCTCCCCCTCCCTCCCGGATGCAGTGATACGTGGAACAAGCGGGCGGGCTGCTTCCTAACCTGGACGTGGCTGTCGCACTTTCAAGAAGATAAGACTTTGCTCTAGCGACCGCTCTCTCTCTCTCGCCCTCTCGCCGTCGAAATACGTCATTTCCGGTCCGTCATCTCGGACCGATCCACGTTTGAAAAATTGCGCCCAGGGCTGAATTGAGAAAGCGCCTCCCACCCACCAGTACATTGAATGTCGACATAGGGAATCTTCCTGCCCCGAGACGTCGGGCATTTTTGTTATATCAGACGTGTTCGTAAATGTCCCGATCAGGCAGGGAAAGAAGGGAGACTTAAGAAGGTCGGAATCGCGGCGATTTCACGCTGATGCTCGGAGCAACGATGGTTCGATGGAGGCTACTCGGCCTCGGGAAAGCGAATGCGATCGTGGAGAACCTGCGCGGCTCGGAGCTGGCCTTTTAGAAGCTTCCCCGAGAGGACGTTCTAGGGCTCCCCGACGTCACAATACCAGGGCTGGGATCTTAAGAACGGCCCGTTTCAAGGATCGTACGGTAGCACTGAAGTTGTCGCCAAGACGTAGTGACACACCTCCAATTAAAAAAAAAAATAGTTAAAAAAAAACAAACTCCTGCGTCAAACCGAATTGTTCGCTTTCTGCATTTTCTTTGGGCCATCAGATTGTTTCTTTGTTTTTCCCCTGATCCCCTCTGACGCTTTGCCAATAGGATAGAGAGACATCTAAATCAGTGGTGGGATTCAATTTTTTTTAAACTACCGGTTCTGTGGGCGTGGCTTGGCTTGGTAGGCGTAGCAGGAGACGGGTACTGTAAAATCCCCATTCCCACCTCACTCTATTCCCACCCCACTCCAGGGGAAGGATACTGTAAAATCTCCATTCCCTCCCAATCCCACTAACCTGCTTTCCAGCTCCCTTCTCCTGTGCAGGGCAACAAAAGAAGACCCAGCCAATCAGCTGGGACTCGGGAGGCAGAGAATAGATGGGGGTGGGGCCAGTCAGAGATGGTATTCTGAACTACTTAAAATTTGTGCTACCGGTTCTCCAGAACTGGTCAGAACCTGCTGAATACCACCTCTGATCTAAATGCCGAGATGGTGGTATGGAACATATCCTAAGAATCTTCATTATATTTGTTGCAAACCAACGGGCATGACTTCCACCAGAAATCAGTGGGAAAATGGGTGTTTCCTGTTCTCATGCAAATCTTTAATATTGCTTTTAATTTTTGAAAAAGTTAATTCTACCACGGTCCCTCAATTCACATATTTATTTGTATCCCATCTTTATTATTTTTACAAATAAGGCAGCGAACATATCCAACACAATTTTCTCTTCCTATTTTCCCCAGAACCACAACCCTGAGAGGCTGAGAGTGACTGGCTCAAAGTCACCCAGCTGTCTTTCATGGCTAAGGCAATGGTCTCTCATTTTCTAGTGCCTTAACTACTAGACCAACTTGGTTCATATTGGAAGCTGCAGAATTACAATTAGAATGGATAGAAGAAAGAGTTGATATGAGTTTAGAGACATTTCTGTCAACCCCATTGTTTCAAATGACTGCGAATTCCTGGGATTGGAGAGCAAAATACTTAGTCACAACATACACACACACAAAATCCAATTGACATTCCCCTGTTGCAGTGCTTATAAAGGACTGTTGGGAATTGTAGTTTCTGTAGCCTGAATTATACAAACTTTTAACCGTTGTGTTGGCAACATGATAGTTCAAATATATCTCTCTCTCCCTCCCTCCAGCCCATTTCCATTTCAATTCTTTTTCTCCATGATATTGTATGCTTTTGTTTGTTCTCTTATCCATGTGCAGGTCTTTCTATCTTGTCTTGTAATGCTGAGCATGTATCTTTCCATGTATCTATGACCAAGGCAATCATAAAATGGATCCCACTTGATAAAAAGCATCCACAAAAGAGACCTAAACAAGATGGGTGGATGACAGCAGCAAGTATTGTGGGTCCAATTGGAAAAAAAAAAAAAGCTCAGGACTGTAGTGGTTGAAAACGTAGAACAGCCTTCATCCTGCAGTGATTAGACAATGGCTAAAATGATGATGATATGACATATCTAGTAAAAAGGAATCATGTTCTAAATTTTTAAATATATACCCATAGAGATTATTGTCATAGAAATAAACTGTTTTTATACCCAAGGTTTAATCACACTAAATAATTATAATTTGAGTTCTCTCAGTCTTCTGCAAGCAGAAGGAAATATGTTTTGTGTTTCTGAGTTTGCCAGGATTCTAGTATAAACAACAACTTTTAGACAAAAGCATGTTGTAAGAGTCTTCAGTTTGAGCATGAAGAGTACCAATATCACAGTAGCAATTTATGTTGTAAAACAGGACCATGGGAACTTGGGAATCAACCATTTAAGCAGTCTCAAAAACCTCCAGAAATTTTCTTATCATTTTCATTGTGGTTTTTAAAAACCCAAATATATGATGGAATACTCTTGTTAAGTTTTAATTAAATGGAAATGAAATCTAATTTAGATTTTTATCTCTGCTGTCTATCTGTCCTGTTTCTTGTGGTGTTTTGAACAGAACAGACCTGTCCTAGAACCAAACACTGTTTCTAATTTTGAGGTTTAACTCTGAAAAAACAGCAAACTATTTGCATCATGTATCTAATCAAGGTCTCAGTCCTTCAGGCATACTAGTTAAAGGCAAAGTTACCATCTTTGCCATGACAGCTACATGCAAATTCAACAAAGCAACCAAAAGAAAATTGACTTTGACTGGGGGCTTTAACACCATGGTGGCACAGTGGCTAGAATGTAATATTGGAAGCTAATTCTGCCGACTGCCAGCAATTCGATGGCTCAAGATTGACTCAACCTTCCATCCTTCCAAGGTCGGTAAAATGAGAATCCAGATTGTTGGGGGCAACTTACTGACTCTGAAAACTGCTTAGAGAGCTGTGAAGCACTGTGAAGTAGGATATAAATCTAAGTGTTATTGCTAGTTTGAGTGGGGGACGAGGCAAGGGAATGGGGAAAAAACCCAGAAAGTAACAAGTCATTTTCTCAGATTTATCTCCAAGATCATCTGGACTTAATTTTCCTTAGGCTTATCCAGGCTTTGGAGAGACAAAGGAACTATTGGAAAAACAAGCAGCTGTAGTCAGAAATTTCTTTTTTTTAAAAAACAAAATCAAGTTCAACATCACTTGAAAAGTTAGAAAAATTGTTTTCATTTGCATACAAATGTTATTGGAGCCCAGGTACAATAAAAGGAATTAAACCCAGGTACTCTGATCAAAATTGGAAAGGTGGTAATTCTGCTTAAAAGCCAGGTGCTGCCTCTGACACACCAATGTAGTGTTTGATGTGAGGAATAAAGCTTATGTTTAACCTAATTATCAGTTTATTACAGCAGTCATAAGCATGCTTTTGCAACAACATGCTGTAGAAAGTATATTGCTTCATCTGTTCATTCCCACATAGGTCATAAGAATTGGTTAGATGTGTGAATTGCAAATCCTAAAAAGTCTATCTATTTTTTTTGAGTACAGCACACTATTTGATAAAGTATGGAAGGACCAATTCAAGTATTAGATTGTCAAAAGATTTACAAAGCAACGCAATCCCCCTCACTACACATTTCTTGGCATGGCACAATGAAGCAAATCATTTTTCTTTTGCTTTGTTCCCATGTTGTTTCTTTACCTCAGCAATTCAGAAAGGAGGCAACCTTTAGCCACCCTTATATAAAGTATAAAGTCCATTCCCGTTTCCGCCCCCACCCTCCAATATGCTAATATAGAAATCCCGCCCACCCCTAGAGAATGAAATATTTTGGGGAATATTAAAAGAGGCAGAATATTATATTTCGCCAAAGGAGAATGGAGAAAAATCTTAACAAAGGCAGAAAGCAGCCCCAACAGATGGATATTTTGTGCCCATTAAGATGGACCAATCTATTCACAAACAAAACACCTTCAGCTTCAGTTGATGGGATTAAGGACAGGCATGACTTTTAGGACATAATAGGATTAACCCATCACCATTAGAATAGCAAAAGACACAAAGCTCACTACATTGCACAACTCCCTGGAGCATTTCAAACACAAAACCCCAAAGAATGTATAAAAGCCTACCTGTCCCAATCCCATTTTGTCAGCGTTCCCAGAACTACATACTGTTGGTTTCTCTCATCAATAAACAGAATCCTTTCCAATCAGCCTCCATTTTATTTCCAGTGACTTTCTCCCAGATTGGAACCGGACCGGATTTTTCTTCCAACACTAACATCCAGGACAGAGTCAAGATACAAGTTCTCTTATGCTTTTATCATGAAGCTAGCCATTATCATGAAGCTAAATCAGATAACCACACCAGAAAGGTGTGTTGTTTTAATGTTAGAAAGCATGGGTGTACTCCCTCCTCTCATGCTACTAGCCAGCATCCATTCTAGTTATCATTTTTAAACAACCTAAAGAGATTGTTGAATAAATAGGAATTCCTCAACTTTTTTCCAGTTTCAAAGCTAAAAGACTAAATTTGTACATAGAATACATTTCCTAAATTGTTATTTTCCCCTTTTGTCTTCCAAATATTTCTACCATTTACTTTCATAGCTTCAGTCCTGCACTGTATTCATTATCTCAAAATTAGTTGTTTGTATTTATAATCTGTATATTTGTTCTTATTATGCAATGGGTTGCCATTGTAATAGGTAAATATGACATTCTCTGGAATTTTGTAAATACCTAACAACCCCCCTCCAATAAGTACCAAACCTCTTTTGAAGAAATGCACAATGTGAGAGATTAATATTTTATTTGTAAACATACAGTTGAGAAAAGTTAACCATATTACATTGTGGTTTACTCATTACTCAATTATTCAAATGAAATATGTACACATAAAGTTAAATGATACCTGGAACATTCTATGCATAGGAAAGAAATCATCTACATATGAAATTAGAGTATATTAGATTTTAAAAAGTCTTGAGAGAAGAAACTTTCTGAAAGATTACTTCCTATTAAATACTCAAATTTTCAAAATATTTTTTTGAAGAAAAAGAATTTGCTTATTTTAAGACTACAATCCTAAATATATTCTCTTAAGGCTCAACTGCAAGCAATTTATTTTTTATTTATTTATTTATTTATTTGCCAATTGTTTACAAGATAATAAGTATAAGTGTATACATAGTTGTGAATACATGAAATGGGTACATATAAGAAAAATAAAAGAAGAATAAGAGAAACAATAGGACAGGGACGGTAGGCACGTTGGTGCGCTTATGCACGCCCCCTACAGACCTCTTAGGAAAGGGGTGAGGTCAATAGTAGACAGTCTAAGGTTAAAGTTTTTGGGGTTTGGGGAAGAAACTACAGAGTCGGGTAGAGTATTCCAGACATTGACCACTCTATTGCTGAAGTCGTATTTCCTGCAATCAAGTTTGGTGCGGTTAACTTTGAGTTTGTATCTATTGTGTGCTCTTGTGTTGTTATGGTTGAAGCTGAAGTATTCATTGACAGGTAGGACATTGCAATGTATGATTTTATATACTATACTTAGATTGGACTGAAGGCGGCATAGTTCTAGATTTTCTAGGTCTAGAATTTCAAGTCTGGTGGCATAAGGTATTCTGCAACAAGTAGAGGAGTGGAGAACTCTTCTTGTGAAATATTTCTGGACTTTCTCAACTGTGCTGATATCAGATACGTAATGTGGGTTCCAGACTGATGAACTGTATTCGAGTATTGGTCTAGCAAATGTTTTATATGCTCTGGTTAGTAGTGTGATATTACCAGAGAAAAAGCTACGTAGGATTAGGTTAACAACTCTTAATGCCTTTTTGGCTATGTAGTTGCAGTGGGCTCTAGCACTTAGATCATTAGAGGTGAGTATTCCAAGGTCCTTTACAGAGCTTGGGTCATCAACAAGATCTTGACTATTCGGCTTGTATTTTATTTTCTGATTTTTTTTGCCAATATGTAAGACAGAGCATTTATTTGTTGAGATTTGAAGTTGCCATTTGTTTGACCATTCTGATACATAGTCAAGATCTTTTTGTAGGGTAGCAGTATTGTCTGTGGTATTGAACAGCTTTACATCATCAGCGAAAAGATGATGTAAAGATGGAGTTATTACAAAATAAGATGGAGTTATTACAAAATAAAAATAATTCAGATTTAATTGTAAGTAAATATTTAGAATCTTGTTTGAGGAAACAAGTGTGTATTATCAATCATAAGCATGATAGTCAATTTTTGAATGAAAATAGTAGATTTGCATTCATTTTATCTTCCTTTTATGAAATCTAATAGAGCTGGGTATGCTTTGAAAATAACAAAGCAAAGGTATTTTGGTAAATAGAGGATCATAAGCATAGCATTGCTCTTGAACAGCTAAATTATTTTTCAGTCTCCTATAGAAACCTGAAAAAAAGTTTGCTGCTTGAAAGAGATGTCACTTGTACCAAGTCATTTTTTTTAAATATAAAGATCTAACACATCTTTCTTAAGATCTCATCTTATATTCAATAAACAAACACCTTCTTCTACATCAAATACTACAGAATGGAGATTAGGAAACATATGAAAGCATATTGTAAGAATAGGAGCACAACATGGATTATTATTTTCAGTATCAATGCCAAGTTTCTTAGAACATCATAAAGATGCTCTACTTCTGAAATGATATTCATCACTGCTTTAAGAGTCATGTAAATTGACTCATTAAATCAGCTGCATCTTTTTTAGGCTTACCTATAAACTTGAAAAAATGAACAGTGGCATAATTAAGAGTAGTGGAAGAGCCTTTTCTGAAATTTAAAATTGGTTTATCATGTACAGGCTATGGCTATGCAAACTTTGAAAACATTTCAGAAGGAATGTTCATAGTACCACTACTATTAATTACTGCCATCATTCCCTTTTTCAAGCTCATAGGTGAGCCTTTAAAAAGATTCAGCTGCTTTAATGAGTCAGCTTACATGACTCTTAAAGCAATGGTGTCTTTTTCAGACTTTCAGAAATCTGAAAGTTTTAAGCTGAAACAGAAAGGAATTGTATTTTTACTCACACAAGCTCTGAAGTATTTCTTCCAAGCTTTTTTTGGCATGCATGATTAATATCGATATAGAATCTATACCTACATAGAATTTTCACATGTTGTAGGCAGTGCTCTTCAATCATTTTGGACAATAACTCCTATAACTTCTGATTAGTCATGGTAATTGTTGTCCAAAATATTGGCATTTACTTGGGTCCTTATCTTAACTCTAATGCTGTGGTTAAATGGTTACTTCCAACATAGGAATATATTCTGCCTAAGCATCTGTCAGGGTTCCAAGTAATATGCCCATAGCCAGCATGTTGCTAGCATCCTTTTTAAAAATAAACAATTGAAAAAGACTTGAATATTTAGATGTGAAGATATACAGTATTCCTATTCAAGCACAAATACTAAAACACTGGAATAAATATCATTTATTCTATATATTTTATTGCAAATAGACAGGAGATAGTTTCGCGTATAGATAACAATTCAGCTAGAATATTTTGCTGCATTAGTATCTTTTAATTTTTTTAACTTATATTGCAAGAATTAAAACGGCAATATAAAAAATGGCAAGTACAACCAGCCAATGAAAATCTTGCCCTGTTTTCATATGTTGCATGCACTGCATACAGGTAGAAAAGGGCAGGGTTTTGATTGCCTAGTTCAGGGGTGTCAAACTGGTGGTCCTCAGGCTGGATGCATCATGCGCAGGCCACGCCCAGCCCAGCTTGTAAATGGGGGAAACGTTGCAAAATATGATGTGACGGCAATGCGATGCAGCGAGTTTGACACCCTTGGCCTAGTTGTACCTCTTCCCCATTTTGAAGCAGTAGCTGTTACTATGAATGTTCCTGATGCTTGACAGACATTTCATTTCAATAATAGCAGGAATTAAATATTTAAAATCTCAAATTAATCCACATTGTAATAGAACTATGACAAAGACTAGCAACTAGAATTAAATCTGCCCTCTTTGCCTTTTCCCAGTTGTCAAATAATGAGAAATCAGTTGACAGTGGGAGATGCTGCCTGTGACAATTATAGAACTAATCGATAACTAATTGTTTCTATGGTATTATTTTGCTAATCTGCCATCATTCAGTTTTTCCCCCTGCATGCACAATGAAGCTCTATTGTTGTACAGATCAAATCCTAAGTGTATTTTTTTCTGTTGCATGACTAACAGCAAGGGGACATATTTTACTGTTCTGGATCCATAGGAAATAGAGAAATGTAGTCATAAATACTCTTTTCAGTTTATAACACCTCCGGGATGAAGGATGCTAAACACATAATTGACACAGCATGCTATCATTTATTCCAACATGTTAAAAAAAGAGATATGTAATTATGCAAATTTATTTAATGTCTTTTTTTATTTCATGCACTGAACTGAAATAGTAGAACGATGGCTTATTATCAAAATGATCTGATGCCCTATACAATTAAAAAGTATTTGTGCAGTTCAGAGTTCAAAGAATTATAATCTAAAAGTATTTTGGTTCTCAGGGTTGTGAAGAGCAGTTAGAAAACAGGATGATGAAATATGAGCAATGAGCTAGTAAATTTAAATAGTAATTTTGTGGGAACATTTTCAAGCAGCCAAAAGCATAGTCGTCATTCTCTGCTCTAGTGGGAGAGTTCTCATCCTGCCCAAAATGAGTGCCAAATTTCTTGCTTTGTGGTTAATACTATCTGCAGCTGCTCTGGAATCTGCTAATGCAACTAATTACAAACTTTTAAAATTGTTTTACAATATATGATCAGTTATTCAGATTGACTACATTTCTGGCACTTGTTTTAATAAATGAATTAGCTTATCTGCTCTTGCTATCAATTTTAAAATACTGTACTTCAGGGATGTCAAACTAGCGGCCTGTGGGCTGGATGCTTTACATGCTGGCCACACCTACCCTTGGTTTAGCGAAGGGGGGAAGTTGCGATACACGTGACAATGCTATGTTGTCATGAGTTTGACATTCCTGCTGTACTTTGTGGCCATCTGCTAACAGTTCAACCAATCTTGCTGCAATCGAATTTCCCATTCTCCTATTCAAGGATAGGAGTCAGAAAAAAATCATTCTAGTCAGGCAAACAAAAGGTAGCCTTAGCCCTTAGAATGCTCCTTTTCTAGTTGAGAGTCAGAAGAGTGGAGTTATAAATGTCCTGTCCTACTCTGGAAGAGTCACTGAATATCTGAAGCCCTCTTCTTTGTAGAGATAAAAGAGAAAATAGGCAGGCATTATTCAACTGCACTGCACATGAACAATTAAAGACATTCTGGTTTCCAGTCTTCTAGCCAAATTAGTTCAAGGGCTTTGGACTGATCCAGTGGCCTTCTACTACTTCTTGTCTCCTTAATTAGCACATTCAGAATAAATGGTGTCAAATAAATAACACAGAAATTGTCTTACATTTGCAGAACACGTGCAGGAATAGAATTCAATATTAGGAAAATGGACTGCCACGATACTGAGCTCTGGATTATTAATAAATGGCTGGCTTGCTTCTGTTTCATTTTTGTGTGTGGCACAAGCTACAGTAAAAATTTGTCATTCCCTTTGAAAAAAGCAGGTATAAAGTGCTCCACAGAAGGTATAGAAAAATAGAATAGAAAAAGCTGTGACTGTTTTCTGGTATGATTTGATTGCTTATTGTATTGTACCCTTATGACTATTACTGTATTAAGTGTTGTACCTTATGATTCTTGACTCTTGACGAATGTATCTTTTCTTTTATGTACACTGAGAACATTTGTACCAAGACAAATTCCTTGTGTATCCAATCACACTTGGCCAATAAAGAATTCTATTCTATTCTATTCTATTCTATTCTATTCTATTCTATTCTATTCTATTCTATTCTATTCTATTCTGTTCTTCTGGTAAATTTTAAATATAGCAATAATAACAATGATAAAAGAAGAGGAATTAGCTCTCAACATTTTCAAAATATCTGCACAAAGCTTTTAAGTCCAGAAACAACAATCTACCTATGAAAATTCAAAACACAATTGTGTACAAATGTGTTCTATAATATTCCATTAAGGAAATTTTACTATTCTGTTAAAGATTTGCCTTCTTTTTTTATTATTATTATATATTGTGCAATACTTTTCCCCCTTGCAAATACTTCCTTCTAATTCTACTGAGAGACACTGACATCTTATCCACAAATAGATTGTTCATTGTTACAGGGCAATCAATATTCCCAATGAATTTTTCAAAAAATAGGAAAGGCTAAACATCCTGTTATGTTATAACTTATAGTTTGCAACATTCTTTACCACTTGAGTGATGATTCTTTCATGATTCACTTCTGGATAAGTGACAAGAAGCAGCAAATGGCCGAAGAGTATTATTCAAACAATGCAAATTTTCAGAAAACCACGGGTTCAAATTAAAAGATGGCTCTCAAGTAGGTTATGAATTTGAATAAATCTCTCCATTTCCTCTTGTTTAGGGAAAGTAATCATAACTCGGGCTCAGGCTTTAAATTTACAAAGTTCTATTTTGCTAGTGGTGAATCAGAACAGTCGCCCTCAGTATTTTTTCAACTTTCATCACTTAATTATATCTGCATCATCCGTCTTCAGCAAGGACTCACCTGCTTGTTCAGAATCACCCCCTTGATCAAAAGTGACATTTTCTGAGTCCATGCTTACCACATTGCTACCCTCAGTTTCTTTTACTTCTAAGGAAACCAGCAGAGGGGGTGACTCAATGTTTAAAGATTCTGTATGCAACATGCTTTCTTGAGTTTCAACAGAACAGCTCAAGAAGGGTGATATCTCTGTTTCCCTCAGAACAGATTGCAGAAGTGACCATTCTGCTTCCTGAGAATCTGCTTTAATACATTTTCCCATTTGGGAATGATCTTCCTTTGGAAAAGAATGGTGAGAGGAAAATTCTTCTCTTATCTGGTTAGGTTGTTCACCTTTAGCAGGCTCTCTTTGTGACTTTTGTTCTTCAGACACAACATTATGAGATGAAGGGCCCATTTTACTCTCGTCAGATTGTCCGCTTTCAGTAGATGGCTCTGTCTGAGACTGGTCGTAGGTACTATCATTCTTTTCATCTGGATGCGCGATGTTTGACTCTGTGTTCAGCTCTTCCCTTGAGATTTCACTGGGACTCTGTTCTTCAGACTTCTCAGAAGCATCCTGATGAATTATGCTGCTTATTTCCCCAGAGCTACTTACAATATTTGCATCATCTGCTTTCACAATGGGAGAAAAGGGCTTCTGCAAATCACCTGCTTGATAATCCTCTTTGCTCTTTTCTTCTGCTTCTTCCCTTGAGTTTGACATTCCACACTCCTGTAAATCATGTTCTTTGTTCACAGACTGTTCATATTCTTTCAATTCAACAGACAAGGTTAACAAATTTCTAATTTCATTCACATCATCATGAACGGGATGCTCTTCTTCTGTTGTTTCTTTATTTTGTTCTATTGTGATTTCACTGACATTTGTGATTGGAAAGGCTCCCTCTACAACAGTAACTATTTTTGGACAAGATTCACTGCCACCGAAATCTGAAATTATTATCCCCTCTTCTTTTGTCTCCCTAGCTTCATCACCTCCTTCTTCTTGATGGAGTTTTTCTGTTAAGAAAACTTCATTACTTCCAAGGCCAGCATCTGATTCGTCCACTAAATTGGGGGCTGGCACTCTAGCTGGGCTAGCCTGTGCTGATTCTACAGGAGTTTTTAGATCACTCAAACTGGATACGCTTTCAGAAGGCAGGTTTATTTCCTCATAAAGGTTATGTTTCTTCAGATGGACTGCTTCTTTTATCACTAAGCAGGAGATGGACACAAACAAACAGAGAAAAGATATTCAGCCATATAATAAGAGCACCGAAACATGCTGAGAACAAGGCAATATTATCTTGGAAGAACTAAATGGAGGGAAGTGTCTCTTCTCAAATCATCCATAAAATCAATAAAGCACCTTCCTCAATCCGGTACCCCCAGACGTATTAGTCTTCAACTCTGACAGTGCCCAGTGAAGGTATAGATAATACATTTTGATTGTTCAACCCTGTTTTAAACCTATTGGTTTATTGGAACAATCCAAAAACTGCTGAATGAAAAAGGTCAAGGTAAAACTTAAAACTCCTTGAAATAATCAGTTCATTTTTATACTTGCCGAGACAGATTGATATGAATCTCACAAGAAGCAAAGTTACCTTTTAGGGATTCATCAAGCAATGTCTGAAACAGAATCTCTTCATAGACATTTTCAACTTGTATCACACTGTTATATTCAGCAAAGATGTACTGCTCATATTCCTGAAGCATCTGCAGAACAAGATATTATTTAAAGTAATAATGGCTAGTTAGAAAACAACACATTTACAGAAAAAATAATAAAGTCTAATACAAGTGAGGTTTATTAGAATATCTTAGAGTGAAGGTGTCTTAATCTATTTCTGCAATGAGATAAATTTCACTGGGAACTGCCAGAAGTGGGCTCTTCAGACACTGGAAAGAGGATGTGTTTGGCAAAAGTATGAGTACAGAATATCTGCACATTCTTCATTTATTAGGAAAATAGATAGATTTCTTAATTCTTTTGCTGATCACTCTTTGATGCATCAGGAATGTGGCTATCAGTTTTCTAAACTGGTAAAAAATTATCTACATTGATTTAAAAAACATGCAGTCTTTTGCAAACTGCCCTCCTCTTTCTCAAGCTCTGAGAACCCATTGCAAGAAGATGCCACAAATACTATGTACATGTTTATGTCTTTCCAGCTGTTTTTAAAATATCTCACTCTTATGTATATCTCTTTCATTAACAGAATGTCCATAAGAAGAACTGCATGAATTAATTTTTCAAGTAAACATAACACATGCTTTATACACAGGATCATGTAAGTTCTAACTCATTTTTATAGGTATAATATGCAAGGGGTTCTTTGCAACATCTTATCATTTTGCCCAAAGTAACTTTAATTATCTTTTAATTTTGCAGAAAAATACAGATTCTCCCCAAGGTCATCTTCAATCCTTATATTTTATGATTTGTTCTAACATGAGGAACTATCTATATTCTGCCCCCAATATATTCCTTTGGCTTTCTAAAAAAAGAAAAGACTAGCTTTTTTACAACAACTTTGGAGTTTTAGGAAGATAGATAGGTTTAAGAAAAACTTGTCATATGTAATCTAAACCAGTGAAAATCGGCAGGATTTAAATTAACCATAAATCCTACATATTTCAATGGCTTGGCCCTAAGAATAACTAAGGCTGATTCCAACTCTCTGTTGCTATCTTGTCTCTATAATTTCATTTCCACAGTCTTTAAAACTAAAGAACCATTGTCTGCTGACATTATTAGCATTTTAGGTTTGATTTGCAAATCCTTTTTGAGTCATCTATGTCAGTATATTAACCTACCGGTTTATATGTTGAAGCCAATGTCCGCTGCAGTGTGGGCAGAGTGATCTGGACCAAGATATCCTGAAATATTTTCTTCCGGATAGTACTGCTGTCATAATCATATTGCTGCCAATTTTGTGGAAAAAGAAGAATCAGGTATGAGATTTTGGAGAGCCAAACACCTACTTCCCAACTTTCTCCCCTGCTAACGTACACTAAAATCAAGGCATAAAGCCAATAACTATCACTATTCCTTCATATTTATCTGTAGGATCACAGCCAAACTCGATGTTACTTTTTTATATAAATATATCACTTTTTACTAAGGAAGTTTTCAACAGAATAAAAACAGTATTGCAATTTGAAAATAAGACTAAAGAAAAATAAGTAAAGAAGTAATGAGAGAAGATGAAAAGAAAGATAAGGAAAAAAAGGAAAAGCTTACAAAGATCTTAAGAAGATAAGCAAATGTATTTATTTGTTAATTTATTCATTCATTTATTCTCAATATTAGATCCAACTAGGTATATGGCACTGTATCAACAATAAAACACAGACATGCCTTTTATGTCATCTTTCTAAAATATGCCTCTATGGGTGTCTGGGTTACAGTTCCAGAATCCCCAGCACATCTAAATACATCAGGTTGGGGAACTGTCAGCCCTATAAGGTAGAACCAGAGCAGGCAATAACTCAGTGGAAGATTCACAGTTACTCAGATTGGCTATAGTATCATAACACTGAAAGTCTGATTATGCTCCCTCTATCGTTTCTTTTATAACTATATGATTTAGGGAAGTCTCTGAAATGTTTGCACACTTTCTACAAATCCCAGGCTTAATCTTTGTTGTCTCACTTTCTGTCTTTTGTACCGTAACATTTCCCCCATTTCTTCTTCAAATCCATCCTCTTTATCTATACATCAGTTCAAATTTGACTGATCTTGAAAAGCTTAGCAAAGATGGAAATGGCTAAGTACTTCAGTGGAAAGCCATTAAGAAATATCAGAATTATAGATTGGGAAGTTTTTTAAAAATGCAAAAAAGCAATGGGAAACTATTTTGGTATTATTGCCAAGAACATTACATGGACCTGTCCATTAACCCTCCAAGAATCAAGTTTGATTCCAACAAGACTTTACCCTTTTATTTTATACAATGGCTTTCTAAAAAGCTGATTTCTATTTAGTGACTTTGATTTGCTCTGAAACTCATATCCAAAGTTCTGTATCTCATCCAATCTCCACCAGGACAGTGTATTTAATCTTATCAACAGATATGAAGGGGAATTGGAAAATAGTCATCTGACTTTGCATAGTGTAGCATAGGATGCAAATTCAAAGACATACATATATACATTTTGCTGCTCACTTTATTGTCAATTCTCTTTTTTTTTGCAAAAGTCGTCTTAGATCCATGTTGCACACATATATATGATAGTATATGTCCATTCAGAATTGAATTATAAGTCAGATTTCTAATTATGCAGAAGGCCAACTTCAGATATATTAGCTAATGCAACTCAGGCTCCATATAGAAATACATTTAAATAGGATGTAATGCATATTTTGCTACCATGAACAAACCCAAGTTTTCCTTTCCTTCAGTAAGTCCTTAATGATTTCAAAATGTTAGCTGTTTTACTTATTATCTCTCTCAATTTCCAAATTTCAATTTTCAACTTCTTCTCCTTTAGGTGTACCATTAAATTTATTTTCCCATAAAAGCAGCTCTGCTCAAACACACCTTTACTGTGTTTTCAATATATTATCATGATCACCATTATCTCTTATCAACACAATACAGATTGAAGACATACTATTAAAATATGTAGTATTTTTCATCTAGACAATTCAAATAATTATCTGTACTTTTCATTAATAGAAATATAAATAAAATACCTTATTTGGCATTTGGATTTTATAATGAACATTATAACCCAACATTCCTACTTTGAGAACAAGCAAAAGAAATAAATACTTCACCTTAAGAACACGAAGTTTGACTTTTTCAATGGCTGTTGCCATTTTAGTTATGTCTTTGGAGTGATTTAAACCCAGTAGTTGCTCAAATGTGTATACTGCATTTTCCAGAATCTAAAAACAGATAAAAAAATAGTTGCCTTATTTATTTTCTTGCAGATGTCCATCTGCCACTCACATCTGTCTCTTTGTCAACATCTAATTACTTTATTTGTAGATAGAAATATTTATTTACAAGGCATGTTGGCAATGTTTTTTCTTCTTATTGCAAATACCTTTGTCTTCATGAATTATTCCATGAATTGGTTTGTACATAAAGTCATCATGAAGGTTTTTTTTGTTTATTGTTAGTACATTATATGAACCCATGTATTAGAGCTTTTAAATCATGCTCAATAAACTGTGGCTCAGCATAATCCACAAACCATTTATGTTTATATCATCAGAACCTTGCCAGATGGGAGTGAATCTACCTTCATGACTGTGATTCAGAGATTTGATTTAAGGGGCCTTGGTTACATCTCTAAAAGGAATTCTAACTTGCATTTGGGATCCCAAATCATTAGAAATCATAAAAGGGGTGACCAACTATTGATTGGCAAGTAATCCAAAGCTATATTAAACTCCTCAGAAAATCGGCCTGCATATTGCTGATGGTCAAAGTATATATGAATCATACCATACCTCCTGCATTACATTATCTGTCCTCTGGATAACCAAGTCAATGTTGTGGAATTTGAAGCGGGTCTTGAGGTCCTGGAGTTGCTCTTGAAGAAAATTGACTTTTAGATAGCAAGGCTCCATTTTGACAGAGTTGTTTGGCAGGTTCATCAGGTGATTCACATTCTGTCAGAAACACAGATTGGGAAGGAAGTAGATTTTCCAGTAATGGTACATTTACTATCCATTAAAAATTAGAAGGTTGTGTAACCCAGTAGTTACACAAATGCAGCAGCCCTTGGTATCATATGGTAAGGGAGAAAGATTTCTGGAGTTCTGCTGGCATTCCTCAGTAAAAAGGAATGATTAAGCTATCATGGAAAGAAAGGGAAAGGAAAGAAGGCAATTCCTGAATTGTATCCTCATGTTACATGGTTGACTCGTGTCTTCTGCTCTGCTGCAGTTTATCTATAGTATCTAAATCTATATTATCCATATCTAAAGATTATATTTTTGTAGGCTGTATTGTACAATTTTTTTCCCTTTCAAACATGTTGTTTCTGAGATTTTCAGGGGAATGATTGTCTAACAATAAACAAAAATATGACAAGTCCAGGTTATGGAAAGTAGTTTACCAACGTTTATAATCCTGTTCTATACATTTCATGTGAGACAGGTTCTTCTTATTTTTCATGTACAGATAGAAACTAAGAGATAGTTATTTGCCAAAGGCAAGAGTATGGGATCTCAGTCAGACTTGGAAACATCTGACCAAGATAAATCTATCATGCCACAGAGAAGAAACTGAAGGCTAATGACCCTAAGTGACTTCCATTCATGCAGAAGGCAAACAATTTATCATCACGGTTTGCTTACCTCATTTAGTGTTGCAACATCATTTGTTGCTTGAAAGGTTTGGCTGATTGCGTTGACTTCCTTTTCAAACACCAGACAGACTTCAGTGAATCCAGAGCTCACTGGCCCCATGAGTTCCTCTAGTACAGAAGCTAAAAAGGGCTGAATACTTTCACTGCAACAGATCTGGATAGGTTCAGCTATGCTCCCTGAAGATTTAAGATAAACCTGAGTTGAACTCTAAGAAGGAAGAAGACTTTAAACAAAAATTGCCATCTACACGTAGTCCTCCCTTACTGTCTGCGCATTCAGCAAACATTTGAATTTGCAACAGCACTCAAAAAATAGATTTAGAACCAGTCTCAGCAACTAGCATACATTTATAATAGTCACTGTGTCCCATGGTCATATGATCATCAATTCTGACTTCACTGTCAGTTTTCAACATTAGAGTAATATAGTACAGTAGTATGTAAAACTCTGAAAAGCCTGTTAGCAAATATGTGATTACTTAGCAATAATGGTAACAGGTACACTGAAAAATACCCTCCAGAGCTTCACAGAGCAAGCAAAGAGGTGGGAGAGAGTCAGATGGTTTCTAAATCAAATAAATAAAACTCATTAATTTCTTTTCACTGGGCATGAAACTCAAAAAAATTGATTTCTAGATTGCTGCTATTATCTGCTATTGGGTCAATTCAATTTTCATAAGCTTTGCAAGGTTTAAAAGTCTAAATCAATCCCCCAAAACACACACGTCAAACTGGTTATGAAAGCAAAGGATATTCTGGGCCATGTGGTGAATTACAGTTCAAAGGTAGCTTAATAGTTTCCATATTGCCCAAAAAGGAAATAGGTAAGGGAACTATAAGAATGAGGTCACACATAATTTTTATTATCAAAAAGAACACAACCAACATCTATCACCAGTTGGATTGTAGGACTGGGACTACTTATGCATGCATGTAGACAACATATTATAGAAATGCAAAATGTATAAGTTGGTGCATTTTACATACCAGCATACCACTTAATTGAAAAACATAATAATGGGCCTTTTTCACTGTAAGAGAATACAAGTACAGTATAAAACCACCAGCATAATATGCAATGATGCTGCCCTATGATGCAATTACATTTCAGAATTAAGAAAATACAAGATATTTTCTCTAGAAAGCTGAATGCATCTGGTCACTTCAATAGATTCCTGATGCAGAATAATTTGCACCAGGATGAGCCCTGTCTGCATGTCATATTAGAATACAGTATTGGAAAAATGTGGTAGTATCAGAATCTAACCAGTTCTATCATTAAGCAAGCTTTATTTACTTGGATTAGAAATAATTAATTTTTGATTAATTAATTGATTTGATTATGTGTCATTGTTTTCAACTCCCAGTGACCACATAGAGAGTTTTTCTCCATGGTGATCTATCCTTAACCTGTTCTTTCAGGTTTCCCAACAGTGTGCTCTTTACCACTGTGTCCGTCTATAGCTAATATTCTTCTATTTCCTTCTACCTTTCCCAGGATTAGAGATTTTTTCCAGAATCTGGGTCTTTGCATAATGTCTCCGAAATATAATAATTAAAGCCTGGTTATTTTTGCTCAAATGGACAAATTGAGTTAATTTGTTCAGTGGTCCTTTGGTTTGTTTTCTTGATTGTCCACAGTATTCTCAGGAGTCTTTTCCAATACAAAAGTTCAAAAGCATGTATACCCTTCTATCTATCCTTCTTCTTTAAAGTCCAACTTCCATTTCCATAGAGCAGGGATACCCAAGCCCCGGTCCATGGACTGGCATCGATCCGCAACATATGAGCAACTGGGTCACACAAACAAGCAAAGCCCCATCCATGGGATGCAATCAGCATACAAAACGTCCCCTCTGGTCCGCGGAAAAACCTCTCTCCCTGGAACCAGTTCCTGGTGCCCAAAATATTAGGGCTGCTGCCATAGAGTATCACAGGGAGTATCATAGATTCTGATTTTTACAGTATAGACAACTTTTTCTCAACCTTGGAAGCTCTCAGATGCATGGACTCCAACTCCCAGAATTTCCCAAGTAGCCTGAGGGTTGGAATTCACCCAAATAAGAACTACAAGGTTGAAAACACTGGTATAGACACATCACAGTATTTGACATTTTTTCCATGACTGCTCCACCAAGTGTTAGTCTGTGGTATATTTCTTGACCATATTGTAATACCAATATCATTAAAACAGCTATAAATGTTGGGTTTCAGTCATCATGGAGATACTCCATAGCAGGCAACTAAATACTTTTAATAATATTACAATATGATAATTAATTATTTCTAACTCAAGTTAATAAAGTTTCCTCAGTGATGGAACTGATTTGCAGATTCTGTTACTATGAGATTTTCCAATATTCTGACAAGATACGCAACCCAATTTATGCTTTTTAAAGAAAAAAAAAGCTGTAATTGCTCAATAAATGTGCACCGAACTGCAGGCCAGAACTGGAAGTGCTATTGATCATCTTCATTTGTACTATACTGTTTATTTTATTTTATTTGCTTTTTAACAAAATAGAATTACATCATATACACTATTAAGCATGCATTTGCTGCATGCACTTAAACAGGGATTTCCATCTCAAAAGAAATAACATGCAGTATGAACATATTATAAAATATTTAGGCCCATGCCATATAAATGTAGATATCCTCAAAAGAGGCAAACATAAAAAAAAAGTCTGAATTAATTTTCTTTTAGCTATATGCAAATTAGAATTGTCAACTGATACTGTGATTAATAGATGTAAAAAGGAAAAACACAAAAGGCTGATTGTGTGACATTCAACTTACCTTTTATTTTTGTAGCCAGAAAGTCTTTCGAAGTGACAATCTGGTCTATATTTGAACGAATAGTTCCCTCTAGTCCTAGAGTGACCTTTTTGCATTCTTCTTTTAGAGCACGTAAACCATCTGATACCTGATCATGGACCAAATGGTATGTTTCTTCTAGAATCTATAACAAAAAGCATGAATGAAATTATTTGCCATCCATGCAAACCAGCTCCAAACCAGCTTCATGAATTAACCATGAAGTTAATGAATACTCTTGTAATTAAAATATAACTTTTATATAAGTAGAGAGTCACATATGTTATTAATACAGGTAGGCTTTGACTTTTGACTATAATTGAGCCCAACATTTCTGTTGCATTTGTTAACTGAATTTTGCCCATTTTACAATCTTTTGTACCACAGATATTAAGTGAATAATTGCAGTGGTTAAGTTAGTCACACAGTTATGAATGAATCTGGCTTTCCATTGACTTTGCTTGTCAGATGGTCACAAAAGATAACCACATGACCCCAGGACACTGCAATCATCATAAATATGAGTCAATTGCCTAGCATCTGAATTTTGATCATGTGACCATGGGGATGCTACAACAGTTGTAAGTCATAAGAGTCATAAGTCATTTTTTTCAGTGCTGTTATAACATTGAATGGTCACTAAATGAACTATTGTAAGTTGAGGACTACCTGTAACCTTTGTCTCTCGGTGACTATTTCTAGCTGCAACACCTCTTGAAAGATACTAAGTTCCAGATTAAAGAAAGAACAAATGGTTTTGAAATATTTAGTGAAAAGAAGTCTGAGTTTTGCCATTTGCTAGCAAGGAACATTCTAGAGGAGTGATGGTTTGAATGCTAGTTACACTTATAAACAACCTGCTTCTTATTTGAAACATACTATTTTTTTTAAAAAAGGTAACATACATCTCTGAAATATTCTACTTTTCAAAAGCATGAAAATAGTCTACTTTTATTTCAGTTTAAGACTTACTGACTTCATATACACATTCAGGTGACTTTCTTGAACAGAAGTGGTTATCAACTTATGGTTTTGGTTTTCGTTTTTAAAAAGAACTTCCTGATCAGGAAATATAATATAGTACTTACACTAAACCATGCCCGCTTTCGGTCATTTCTTTTTCCTTTCATTTTAGGGAGCACCATGCTCTGAAGGCTAGGTAGGAGCTCCTCCATCACAAGGTTGCTAAGAATCTGGAAAGAGATAAAATTTAATAATTTTGTCTTTTGGTTTGAGGGAGAAAAGTAATTGGTTAGACTTGAGAATGGTTGAGATGAACATCCTTTTCAGAAAAATCTTTCCATAAAGAATGGAATTCTGTCGAAAAGAATGGAAGACTTTTCATAAAAGTTTTCTATTCCCACGCTTCCTGATGTAATTACCTGATTTTCATTTCCTATAATCATTTCCGACAGCCCATAATGGCCTTTCTCCTGACGGAAAAACTGGACAGCTTCTAAAAATGCTTGACTTTCAAAGGAAGGCTGTTTGAAAGGATCTGAAAGATACAAGAAACAACTGATTTGAATAAATAAATGTGAAGTTGGTTTTCTTTGACATAGTGTTTTAAGGAAAATAAAACCTTGAATGCTTATTTAGCTATTCATTCTTGATAGCATTAGCACTTAGATTTATATACCACTTCACAGTGTTTTACAGTCCTGTCTAAGTGGTTTACATATTACATACCCCAACAATTGAGTCCTCATTTTACCGACTTGGGAAGAATGGAAGACTGAATCAACCTTGAGCTGGTCAGGATCAAAGTCCAGGGCAGAGTCAACTGCATTCTAACCACTGCACCACCGGGTCTCTGATACCTGAAGGGTTTTTTTGCAATTACTTATTTTTTCAGTTGCTAGGTACGAAATAATTTTGATAGGCAAAGCCTATTATGAAAACAACCAGGCAAGTAATGCACCATGCTACATGAAAGCTCAGCCTTGACATCTTGTCTTTTGTATGTGAAAGAGCCTCCCTCTAGCATCTTCCCTAAGACATTTTTTGTTTTAGGAAAGCCTTATGGGCAAAAGCCCCACAGCAGCCCAGACCAAAAGGATCCTGATATTAATATATAATTTGATCAACTTTCATTATATTTGAAATTTATTATTTTAATTGTACAAAGACAAATTGTCCTGATAAAGTATATGAGGCTTGAGACAACCAGACAGATAAAAATGCCTCTCTGACTACCTAGACTAGAAATCAACATAGATATCTTTAATTTGACCACTGTATAGCTGTTAACCTCCAAAAAGCCCTCACCAAAATAATGGAATAATTCTAATAATATAAGAAGAATGCATTCTAGGCAGCAAGTATATTTCAGTGTAAACAAGTGTAAATTGATGCAAGTCGGCAAAGAAATCTAAAATTTCATATATAAGCTGGCACTAAGTGACTATGAGCTTTTCCACATTGTTTGAATCCTACACATGAACTGGTTGCAAATGAAGTCAAATGAATAAAATCCCTTTCTGGATTTCAACTCCTTCCTCTATTTTGGTGATATTCTTGTGAGGGCTTGCTACTGTCCAGTTTGTGCTTCAGCAAGGAAGCTTCTAATTTTTTCTGGAACTTAGGCTGCTATAGAAGGGGACACTTGATAGAACTCTGGTCAATTTCACCCAGTGCTTTTTTTAAAAAAGAAATCATCCTTTCTCTGCTGACCTTTAAAAAAATAATAAATGTGATTTAACTGATCTGCTATTAAACCTATAAAAAGAAACGAGAGGGGGGAATTCTGCCTTTAAGAACAAATAGACCAGTACAAATGGCCATCAAATACAGAGAATGGGTTCTGGAAAGCATGCCTGTCAGAGTACACATCGGCCAATTTGAAAGGAGGCCTTTGTTGACGATGGAATGAGGTTGAGCAGGTGGACTGGACTGTCCCATTTGAATCATAGAGGAGGAGAAGCATTACTTTTGTTGTAGAACCAGAAAATTCAGATGAGTATCACCTTCCCAGAAGATTAGGGGAAGGCAGAAGATGACATCATCCATCCCTTTGCTCCCCAAATAGTAATGGAGCTCATGATGAGGCAAGTAGGATAGAGATCAGCCTCTAGAAAGAGATCTTAGGGTCAAAGTGGACAATTCAATCATTTCATGTTTGGAAGCCTTAAGAAAAGGAGTGGAAATATAATTGTTAATACTGTAAAAATCTATGATAAGAACATGTTTCAGAGTGTTGTGTAGCTGCACTTAAAACATACATTATAATATATATCTGCATGCATACATGAAAATGATTAAGGAGTTTCAGCTCCCTGCAAAGAAAGATTATTTCACTTAGCATGAAGGAAGATAAGGGAAGATCTGATAAAGGCATATAATGACATAGAAGAGAAAAAAATGTGGCTAAAGAACATTGGTTATTCTCTGACAGTGTTAGAACTTCGGTTCATGCATTGAAACTTATTGCAGGAACATTTAGAACTAGTACTTTTTTCCTAAAGTGCACAGTTAAACTGAGAATTTGATACTGACAGTTGTGATAATAGAAATTTGGATCATTTAAAAAGGCCCTGGGCACAATTGTGAAAAATGAGGCTATAGTAATTACTAATTCTGATACTGGTTATTCATTGCCTCTTCTATCATAGGTAGTGTGCCATGAATACTATAAAAAAAAGTAGGAAAAGACTATCATATCTGTTGTTACATCCTGTGAGGCAGAATCACATGGATTTCTGAAAAGAGTAAAATACAGAAGCTTGACAGACTGCTGGCTTAAGAATTCTCAGATTAACTCAGTACATGTAGTATAAATAATCTCAAATTTCTTTGTCACATTTCTCTTCTTTCTGGGTTGAGATGTCTTTTTTTGCAATGATGCAGTTTCCACCCCCAATTAGCTATGGGATGTCCCACATGGCTCCCACTATATTGCCAGTGGAACTGGTAAGCAAATACGAGATTTAAGTCTTATTTCCGGACTCTGCATTTCAACAAACATATAGTAAACACTTGGTGTTTGATGCTGATGAGGAGAATGAAATGGAATGGATACACACACACGCACATATGTACATATAGATAGTCCTTGTTTTACGACCCCAACTAAGCCCAAAATTTCTGTTGTTGAGACTGTTAAATGAGTTTTATCCCATTTTATGACTTTTCTTTCCACAGTTGTTAATTGAATCATTGCAATTGATGTTAGTAACCCAGGTGTTAAGTGAATCTGACTTCCCCATTGACTTTGCTTGTCAGAAGGTCACAAACGATGATCACATGACTCCGGGATACTGCAACTGTCATAAATACTAGTCACTTGCCAAGCATCTGAATTTAGATCATGTGACCATGGGGATGCTGCAAAGGTTGTAACTATAGAAAATGATCATAAGTCACATAAATTTACTAAGTGAACTGTTGAAGGTCAAAGAGTACCTGCATAAGGTTTTTGGGACGGGGGACGGGGGGCGGGGGGGGGGAATGGCTGGAAGCTTCCACCAAAAGCAGAAAAGAAGTCAGATGAAGACCCAGAAACTTTCATCATTGCAGTGGTAGGACTAAGTCCCATATTTTCAAATTTAATTGTGATGCTCATTTCTAACCAGGACCATTTGTGGAGTGCTGGTATCTGAATGCAGAGAAGATACAACATGCTCATCCCTTCTGCCTTAGTCACTGTCATTGGTAATGGGTCTTCTCGCACATCCACATGCTTTCAGAGATAGGAGTAGCACCCTTCCTGAATCCTAAAATGACAGTGGGCCCGGGTTAAAGAAAAATAGCTTAGTTAGAGGGTATCATTTTTCACTCTCTGGGTATTATAGCAGATTGTCAAACACTAGAAGAGCCAAAGACTCTTTTTACTTCATAAAAGTTCCAAAGAAAACAGACTGATTTGAAATGTTATGAGGCGCATAGTCTTAAAGGCCAAAAATATCAATTTTAGTCTTAAAGGCCAATAGAATAATCAATTACTAGATTCACTTGATAGTGTAAGTTTGGGTAATCAGAATGAATAAAGGTATTCAAAATGCCTATTATTATATCACTAAAATGAGGGGGGTTGTTTTAGTTTTTCTTTAAAAACAGACTAGCAGGCATTTGGCAATATAGTATTTTTGGAATAATTTTTACCAATTGGGAATTCATTCTGTTACCACTTAATTTAATCCAAACAATCTTCTGTAACATTATGCTATACCTCTTCCGAAAATTGGAATAAGATCCTAAACCTAATCTTTGGAATAACAAAACACGATTATTTATTATTTCTTTAGTTGATTCTAATAACCAGGGAACTACTAAAATTTATTAGATAGCTTTGCCTGCTGTATAGCACAACATGACATCATCATTCCACAGGGATGAGACAATTATTCTTTTTCTTGTTTGGGGAACAAACAAACAATTAGCTTGATACAGTAGAATGCTAGCAAACATGAAACTATTTTCTGGATTGTGTCATCTGAACCAGAACTAAGCGTATTATCTGCACAGAATACTTTTCTGTTCTAAATAGGAAGTTAATGAAGTATAAATATAGATTCTCAAGAACTTATTTTTGTAAACATTTTGTTAATTACTTTTACTCACCTATTCAATTTAAATCTGGGATGGAGGAATAAGAATGGCAATTATTAATGAAAAAATTAGCTGCTGAAGAAAAAAAAAGGATCCTGGTATCAGAGTTTGTTTCAATTTATGGCTTAAGAGATACCATGATCCTAAACTGCCATTTCCAAGTTTGTTCACCCATGATTTAGTGTGACTCTTTATCTTGCTATGATTAAGTGATAATCCTGCTGCATATTTGAAAGTCTCTACTGAAAAGCAAGAACTTTTAGATAACTTAAAAGGTTTCTAAGGGGATTTTCCTAGGATGGCTCATCAAGCACAGGTAATCAACTGATGCATTAATGAGATTTCTCTCAGAGGTATAGAACTACTTCTATTTGTTTCTGGAAGTAGAATAGTATTTTTCCTGTACAAAATACCTATGGGTAAGCAAGGGATCTTTATTTATAATGAAAGTGAAGAATTCATGAAGTTTTCTTTGGACCAATACAGAAGGGGTTTGCCTCCATTTCTATAATTGTTGTTGCTCTACTTTCCAGTCTAGTCTACAACCCTAGCATTTTTTTGTTGATATCTCAAGTATTAAGCAGACCCTGCTTGACATATTTTTAATATCAGTCAAAGTATCTAGAGGCTGCTACCTGCTGTAACAAGAGTGAAGATGCTATTGAATCAAGCTTAACATTGGTAACTGCATTTATGAACTTTTCTTGCCAGCTTTGTGGAAGTAATTGCCACTGGATTCTTGGGGACATTTTTAACTTTCCAGCCTTAGCCCACAGCTCTGGAATTTCTGGGCAACTGAATGCCTACAATCAAACATGCATGAATAAATCCCAGGTACCCAAAATAAATCTAATTCTCTCACAGATATGTGAGAAGCAATTATTGTAATATATAAGATATCGATCATTATGAACAATGCTTTTGTGTTGCAAAATCTTTCTTGGAGACCATTTTCCCAATGTAAATAAACAGATGAGCAGGACAATCATGAGGTCTTATCTTCAGCATGCAGCCAAACACTCAAGAAATAATAGATAAATAATGCAAAGTTAAGAAATTTGGTTTCATTCTGCTTTTGGTTCTTTCCAGCTAGGAAAGACAGTAGATTTGAAGATGGAAGTAAAAGTCTGAAACTTAAATTCTCATCCTTAAATCCTTAAAGCTACTTATTGTAGCTTTCATGGTAGTTACCTTAGTAACCTTCAGAATTGCTCACTCACACATATCAGGGAGGTTTTTTGAAGCAACTATGTTACCATCCTTTTCAGAGGGAGACCAAGATTTCAAAACAATCACCTGTAGAGACGACTGCAAAATCATCAAAAATTATTTTTAAAAAAACCCTTCAGATTTATCAATCTATTGGAAGGGACCGCCTTAATATCCTGTATTTCAATAAAGTTTCTAAATTTCAGCAGATCCAAGCCATGCCAGTTACAGATCCTATCTATACCCAAATTTTTGCTCTACCATTTAGTATAAAAACCATACTTAGCATGCACACCGCTGAATGAGTAGAATCAGATAGCAAATAGGAAAATACATTGCATATAAATTTAATTCTCTCCAACACAAGAAGCCAGGAGAATCCCTTCACTATGCCTAAGATCACTCTGGTTAGTTCAGGAAAGGAAGTATTTGTTTGTGAAGAAGAACAACTATTCTGTCTTTTGGTTCACTTGCTGAATATAAAGACAGATAGAATAACTCTACACATTCTTCCATACAAAGTTTCTTTTATTGGATTATATCAGGTATCCTTAAGGTAACTCACAGTTATGTCAAGATGCATCTAATGTCCAATTCTTTGCATAACTGTGAGTTACCTTAAGGATACCTGATATAATCCAATAAAAGAAACTTTGTATGGAAGAATTTGTAGAGTTATTCTATCTGTCTTTATATTCAGCAAGTGAACCAAAAGACAGAATAGTAAATGATAGTAATCCTTCTATCCCATATTTCATCCCATAGTCGTAAAATCAGGGGGTAGAGCTGCTACCATGAGGCTGTGTTCAGGCAAGAGTGAAGAAATCTCCCCCAACGCATCAAGGGTCAATTCAGTGACCAATCAGGATTACAGATGTGACCACATGACATGTACTACATTTCCCAGGATACCTTAACTACATTTACCATGATGCATTCCCTTAAGGGGACAGCTCTCAATTCCTAACTAACTATCCCAAATCCCATTAACTCTAAACTGTCTGGACAGCACAACAACAAAGATTAGGGGACTGGAGACTAATGGTGATATGAAGAGTGATTGCAAGAAGTGGGTAGGTCTAGTTTAACGAAAGTGGGTATGTCTATTTTAATGAAAAGAAGGACTAGAGATGACATGATAGCAGTGGTGTTCTAATATCTAAGGGGCTTGCCACAAAGAAAAGGGAGCCAACATATTCTCCAAAGCACCTGAATGCAGGACAAGAAGCAATGGATGGAAACTAATCAAGAAGAGAACAAACTAAGGAGAAATTCCCTGACCCATTAGAACAATTAAACAGTGGAATGACTTGTCTTCAGAAGTTGTGGGTGCTCCAACACTGGAGGTTTTTAAGAACATCTACTTGTCTGAAATGGTATAGGGTTTCCTATTTGAGCAGGGGATTGGACTAGGAGACTTTCAAGGTCCCTTCCAATTCTGTTATTCTGTTTTTCTGTTAAGTCCCGTACACTCCCCATTTTACCTTGAACAGAGACTGATCAGGGAACCCAAGCAAGATCACCCATTGCAATATCAGTTCCCCTTCAAAATCCTGCTCTTTCTCTCTTCTGATCTACAAATCATTCAAAAAACTAAATCTTCCTTTTGGTCTTTGTTTCATCTTAGCTCAGTATGATACAATCAAGTTTGCTTTCTTATGTCTTTTTGGTAAACTAATTAATCTTTCAGAGGCTGGGTTTCATTTTTAAGCACTTGATCAGCCAACACTAAAAGCATTAACCTTAAAAATAAATGGCAAAACAGTCATGCAATACTTTCCAGCTTTACAAATGTCAAAACACAATACAAACATCACAGAGGAAGCAGTGGTGCAACCTGTTGGGCAACTTGCAAGTAAGAAGGAAAACTTTAATCCATGTCTGTGTAACATAAATCCATATGCTTACACATAGAAAACACTGGGCTTTCTGTCTAGGTCTCTCTTCCACAAATGAACCATTGTGTGAAATAATAAGCCTGGGCTTAAAAAAAAATAAGCCTTGCTCTGCTCTGCTGTTTATTTATCACATGGAAATCTGGATGACAGTCTGTGGGTATGCAGATCCATTTTTCCTGCTCTTCAACCTCTCATTTTCCAAAATGCTACAAGAGGAGAAAGCGCTGGGTTATCCAATAGATGGGAGTGTCCAATTACCACACTCCTGCAGTAGTGAGAACATTATTTCCTCCATTGTATATAGAAAGACCATTGCAAAACTCAGAGTTTCCTGAAACAGAAGAGACAATGTTTTTGGGTTCATGAAACTACTCCCATAATTCTGGAGAAATAAGAGCTATGAGCTGGCATTGAAACATACAACTGTCTATTAGTCTTCCAATGTTGCAAAGATTTACCGAAAAGAAGTCTTTATTCCTGTTCTTCTCTCTACCCTTCCTTTTTTATTACTAGTTCCCTCTGAATAAGAATCAGGATGTCCAACAAAAAAATATGTCAACTTTCCATACTTTTGGCCCCAGGAAATCTAGAGAAATAGGATAGTTAACTAGTTATCACTTTTAATATAATAGTCTAAGGGGTCATAGCAATAATTGGAGATAATCTATTTATTTATGTTGGAGCAGATTTGGAAATTTTCAGATGGTAGGAGTGATGATAAAATGGCTTCTGTGTGAATCTTATCAAGTGATGAAATTGCTCCTCCAGCCAATTACAGAAAACAAATCAGCTTCTTATCTCCAGCTCAGAGGCTGGTGCTTTGCTTCCCAGCATCCAATTTAATTTTATGATTAAAGACCATTGAAAAAAAGGTAGTCAGGGACATAGATTCTGACTGGCACCAAAAAGCCACATGGACACACGTTGTCTGTTCAGGATAAAGATGACTTTATCAGGCCACTTTCATATTGGGCAACACAAACTGTGCTTTAATTATTCCCCCTCTAATTGCTCTGAAATCAAGGGAAGAAGTGACAAAAGACAAATAAACTCAGTTAAAAGAGACAGAGATGATGAATCGCCAAACTTATGCACTACAGTGTTTTCAGATTACACAGCCCATCTTTGGAGAAACAGTATCAATCGGATTATGATCTATCGATGTACCTTACATAACAAAAAGGAAATGGTGCCCCAACTATACAATAGAACAACAATGTCTTCCTCTCTTAATCAATGTGGCTTGCAGGAGTATCGATGCCCCCCAAATATTAAACAATTTATTATCTTTTAAATACTTTTATAAAGTCCAATGCATTTCCCGTGAACTATCTAGTGATATTTGCAACAGACACTTAAAATATCTGTTATGATTTCCATACGGTAGATAAAAAGTGGATACAGATTTAGCTGCTTCACAGCACTTAGTAAGTTAACAGCACAGGCAAAATTTGAATTTCTAATTTGGAGCTTACTCTCCATGCTATACTTGCTCCTTAAACAGCCCCCCCCTTTTTTATTCAAACTTTAGTAGTCAGCTCATTTTTGTGCTTAAATCATGTAGACTAGAACCATAAGCTATAAAAGAAGAAACAAGAAGACTAATTGTATTTCATAGCTCTGGCCAAGTGGCCTTGTTGCTTACATGTATGATGCCATGAACTTTTCTTCTGCTTCTTAGAGTTCAAGCTATAGGACGGTATCTTTGTAGTTAAATTTTGTAAGTTAAAGATGTCATCTAGGTTTCCAAAGAAAAAAAAATTAGAAGCCTAATTTGTCCTGTGCAATTAGATTGGGAAGGGAGCACAGTGGCTCCTGTGGTTAGGATGTTGGGTTGGAAATTAGCATGCCCACATTTGAGACTTGAGTGCTGCTGTGTGGTGGGGTGGACTCCCATCATTTGCTCCAGCTCCTTGCATTGACATGAAAGGAGCCCCGACAGGTGTTTCTAGGGCAATGGTGATGTCATTGGCTAATCTTTTAACTCGCAAGCACCTTGAACAGTTCCTCTGACATGAATAGGATGGGTGATTAGGAAGAATTATTCAAAATTTCATAATTTTTGTACTTAAAGAGTCCTGTTAGGAAAACTGGGAATCAAGAATACTGTGTTTAAAAAAATAATCAATGTTTTACTTTTGTAGAGAGAAGTTTGAAAAAAATAGTAGGAGAAATTATGGAATATTCAGCAAAGGATGCAAGCTCCAGTTATGTACAATCTCATACGTTTACAAAAGATTATTGTAGTTGAGGATCCAGCTGCATTATAGGAAGTCTTGGCTGCAATCATTTCCCCTGCTTTTTACTTTTTTTAATGCAGGAGAATTCTACAGTGTTCTGAGGTTGAATTTTGAATAGCAGCTTTGTGGTTCAGCATTTGACTACAGTTTGTTAACCTGGAAGACTTGAGAGCTTGACTTTTCTTTTTAAATACGCTTCACTGAGTATCACCTCTTGTTAAGAAGAGCTGACTTGCTTGAGAATGCAAAGAGCCAAGACTCAGAGGTTTCCTTAGCCACATCATGTGATAGAAAAGCTGCTAACCACCAACAGAAATTAGATGAGGTCACTTCCAAACAGGATACAGGCCTGTATCCATATGCTGTATTTATAGCTGTTGAAAAATTGCATACTTCATATGCAGAGTTACACATTATTGAATACAAATGTTACAGGTTTTGATATTTGTATGAATACTTCCTAATAATTTGCAATAAGTGCTGCGTAATTTCTATCCTGGAATTTTCTGAAACCTGGTGCCCAAAGCAAGAAGGACTAGAATGAGGTAATAAATATAAATGTATTTTAGGAATTTAAATCTTTTAGTTCCACAATTTCAAGGACCCAAGGATGATAACAACCAAATCTATCATATTTTAGACCATAACTATCATAAATATGAATCAGTTGCCAAATGTCTGAATCCTGATCATATGACCATGAGAATGCTGCAACCGTCATGTGAAAAACAATCATAAACAATCACTTTTTTCAATACCATTCATTGTAACTTTGGTCGCTAAATGAACTGTTGTAGATTGAGGACTACCTGTATTGTTTTTTGCAGATAAGAAGTACCAGCATGCATGAAGAATGATAGCCATGGGTGCTGTAAATTTAAATCGACATTAACCATTCTTCTTTATTATTCAATTTGTATGCTGCCCATTAGTTCACTCTTGCACATAATGTAAGGATTTATAGCCCAACCTGATCTATTGTGAATATGCTACTGCACATGATCTGTTTATTCTTACTTTGTTCCTTCATTCATGCAAGTGGGCAAAATTAATAAAAAATGGAGACCTTTTTCCCACAGCCTTAACAAATTCTGACCTTGTTCTTATCAAATGGCATCAAATTTAATTTTCTTAGAATAATCAGACTGGCATATAAAACTACAATACCTCTCAAGAGAACGCAAGCTATAACAGGAGGGCTGGGGGTATTAGTTGCAGTGTGTCTCTACTTGCTATCGATAACTGTTTAGCTTTTAAATAGACTTAAGATTCTATTGGTGCTAGTTATTTTCCTGAGATAGCATATCAGCCTTACTAGATTCACCAGACAGGAAACACAACTAGATGAGCTAATTCTACTTTATTGTTAAGTTACATTAGCAGAATCTTGCAAATCTGAAATACAATTCTCTATCTCGCCCCCAACCTCCTTTACAAAACTAGGGAGGGTGTCTTCTAAGTTCCTTGCCACACCCACATTCCTGCTGCATCTCTTTGGCTGCATCTCTTTGTCTTGTCTCCCAAGGTCCACCTCATCACATAAGCACCCTGAGGTAATTGATGCCAGATAAGGAAATCAGTCAAGCCACTGCCATCTTGTTGCTAGATCCCATACTAACCTTCAGTTAAAAAAATATTGCAATGAACTTCCTTCCTCAAAACAAGATCACATGATTAGGAATGCTGAAATGTCAGTTTGTGCAACAAGTATATCATAAAAAGCAAAACAAAAGGCACCAGAAACATCTAGCCCAGGAAATCTTTAATTCAATGTATCCAAATGTTTAATAAGTGGAAGAACTTTCTAGAGTATGGTAGTTCTACCCTCCTGACAAGAAGAAGTAAGAGGAGGAAGAGAAGGGGCAAACATTTCAGGAAAAAAAATCCAAAACTGTTCAAAAATCAAAAACACTACTTTGGTCATTTTGCAAATACCCTATTGTCCTCCAAAGTGATGGTTTGAAATTCAATTTAAAACAGAAACTACCAAGAGGATTGCACGTCTGGAAACAGTTCTGCCTTTTGAGCAAACTAAAGCATTACTGAAGATCTAGAGTCACAGAAGATTCACAGCATGCCAGGAAAAACTGAGCTCTTCTATTACTTTCCCAGGACAAAACAAAAGGTATAAGACTCCACACAGATGACTTTATTACTGAGGTTTTGAGAAATGAATAAGAAGGGAATTATAAGCCATGAAATGGAAAACTTTCCCTTTAAGAATGCTTTACAGGAAATTGACTTCAGCTGACTGCTTACCAAACATGTTCCCTGAAGCTTACAGATTCAATGGTTTGCAAAATACCAGATCATGTGTTCCTCCTGTGGGATTTGCAGCACCATATGTAGGCTTGGACTTAATCTTCCTTAACCTTTCGGTGCCAAATACACTGTATATTTCACAGTTCCGTTACAGAACTATAGCTTGGAAGGAATGGGCCTCATTCATGAAGAAGGAAGATAAAAATGGTACAGGAAAATATTATGATTACCACTCCTGAATTTCCAGCTTCGGGGGTTTTTTAAAGCCTATTTTGGCCTGCCATGGCTGTTTACATCCTGACACTGACCATGGAGTGAGGGTTACTCCTTACATCACCAGTTTCTTCCACCAATTCCACTAGAATTGTGATGTTTTGAAAATCAGTCAACACTTGATAGACATTTCAAAATACATATGAAATCATATACTGAGTATGAAATTATCTCAATGTTGAAACTTGAGTCTGTTACCTTTTTGCCATATATTGATGATAAAACACACTCTGACTGAGATCATCCCAGTTTTATGTTCCAGTCTGGGTTTCCCACTTGGTTTTAAAAAGGGCTCAGAAAGAACAGTGTTTACCTATTTGCCACCACTTATTCCCCATTTGCCTACACAAACTAACAGAGGCTTCCATAAGCCAAAAAGAAAGAAGTTGAAACAGCTAAATACACATTTCCCCTTTGCTTAGATAAAGGTAACTTTAGCCATTTCAACTTGCTCCCTTTTTCGCTACACTGGCAAAATGGGAGAAATTTAATCAAATGGCTTAATGCATACTGATTATTCTGAAAATCTTCCTGATTGAAAAAAGATGGAAAAAACTTTCTTAAGAGCAGAATGGTCAGGGAACAAATCAGTTCAGGAGTTTTGGAGAGATATGGCTAATTACTCTGCATGAGAAAAACAGGGGTCACATATTATCTGTGTCAACAAGTGCAGAAGGCACTTGAAATTTGTTATGCAAATTTCAAATGCATATGAAATTGTTAAAGCACAATAGTTGGAATTTTTCCCCTTTCTGCTCTTTTGTGATATATAGTATATATGTATGTAATTTAGGAAATTAAAAGCATATCAGGCTTTCTGAATAAAAGTATTCTACATTTCAACATTATGTTCAGAAGCAGCCACAGCATTTGGAAGTCTGATCAGTATGGCAAACCATTGTGAGGTCACAGTGCAAACTCTACATGCTTCTCTGGTATAACCTCTTTCTGGCAAATCTTATGCTCTGAAGAGCCAATAAGTAAGAAATGAGAAAGTATTTTCTCTAATGGACAAAGATTGGATAAAGTTTGAAGCTACAAACTACATTGTTGGTAGTAGCTCTACAACTTTCTTTCCTTGCCAGGGTAAGGAAATAAATAATAGGATTCCCAACCCAGTGTTTGCCTTCTTCATGTTTGACTGAATTACCAGACAAGTTCTCCCCACAATATATAGGATGATTTTGCTACTGTCAACACAGTTGGTTTCTCCATCTACCACCCACTAGCCAATGCTTAAAGAGTTAAGAGCGTATATACCATGAAACCATATCACTCTCATTTAGAAGTTGTTGAGTCAACTCTAAGCATGTAATTACTTATCATGGTAATGAAGAGAATAATATATTTTAATTTTGCTACATGGATTGGTTAGCAACCAATGATCAAACTGATCTTTTCCTGAAAGGCAAAACAATAGCAAAATTATCAGATTATGTCTGCTAGACTCACCATGGTTTAAGTGCCTGATGCAATCGTTCAACATGGTGCTGAATTGCTTCTGGGCTTCTGAATCCGGAAAACAGTAATAACTATGTCTAAGGAAAGGCTGCCATAGGTAGATTGGAAATTCCTTTGGAGGGACAACAAAGGCCTGGGTATTCTCCTTTTCACTGGAACCTTAAAAATATGCATACATGTATGTTTTTAGTCGTTCCATCAGGTTTACATATAATTATAGACAAATTCCCAGTAGACAGGTAATCTTGCCTTACCATTTGTGCCACCAATGCTTAGTTTTCATTGTAACTCTATGTGGTCTAGATACCACCCAGGTTGTAGCATCAGCCTATCTGAGCATTCAGTGAGCAGATTCCTTAGTCTGGATGCACAATTATCCAGATTCAGAATGTATAAGTTATGTGCATCAGATGAGCAGTTATATAAATTTAATATATGCATGCATGCACACATACCATCCCTAATCTGAGTAGTTTGTCTCTGGTATCAGGATTGTGCATCTGTGCCTGTTTTCTTGAATATTAGTGTTTACTTGACTTTGATTATGACTCTGTCCCTTACTTTCTTTGCTTCTATTCAGCTTCTATTATTGCTCTGGATTTTGAGTTTGATATGACTCAAACTATATGTACATTTCAGGACAATCACAGGACAACACTTTATAGTGTAAGATAGAGTTTATTAAATGTATGCCTTTAAAATATGTATATAACTCTTTATAAAGACTAGAAAGACTCTTTATAACACTAGAAAGAGAACATCAATTAATACACAAAGTAGTAGAAAATATAAAGAGGAATGGACTATACCTTACCATTAGGTTCTGGAAAATGCTTATCAGATAGCATGTTATATTCTTCCCCTGTAATTAGCACTTTGCCTCCAACAGGGAGAACACAAGTTTTTGAACTTACTCCTTTCTGGAATGCCTAGAATTAAGAAAAATTAATAAAGTTTTTCTTTAAAACCAAAAAATCCAAAAAGGCACCCTCAACTTATAAAGTGGATGCTAAAAATGAACGAGACAATATAAACAACACTTAAATTTCAAAATCCAGAATAGGAGGTAAATAAATTTTCCAAAGAACCAGAAAGCAAGATACAAAATAATGGATGGAAACTAATCCAGGAGAAAAGCAAGCTGGAATTAAGGAGAAACTTCCGAACATGAGAACAATTAACCAATGTAATGGCCTCTCTGATATTATATTGTAAGACCTTCTCCTGATAGTTAATTTAAAAGCTAGATAATGAAGCAGCCAGAATGCAACTCTGTTTGATGCTTTGAAAAGTGGAAATAGGGTTCATCGAGTTGTGCAAGCATTTCACATGTATAAACATATTTTTGTTTAGCATCATTATCAGCTGGAAAAAGACACTGTCAGTAAATGAGGCAGATTGTCTCTTTAGCCTCTCTAGGGAAAGTGAATCATTAACTGTATCTTTCCAGTCTCACTAAATGAAGTTTCTATTGTTCTTCCCCCCTCCTCCCCTTTAGCCCACAAACCAATCTCAGATTGGTGTCCTAACAGGGCTTCTGCAACATGCTGTACATGGAGCAGCCCTTGAAGAGTGTTCAGAAGCTTCAGTTGGTGCAAAATGCAGTGGTACAGGTGGTCATGGGTGTCTGTCATACAGCACATGTGCCATCTCTGCTCTGCAAGGTGCATTGGTGGCCAGTATGCTTCCAGGTTCAATGCAAAGTACTGGTCTTCATGGCTTGGGACTAGGTTATTTATAGGACTTTCTCTCCCTGGTTATATCAACCTGTCTTGTAGATCTGACAGGAGGTGAATGCTCCTGGTCCCATCAGGGAAAGAGAGTCTTTTCTGTTGTGGCCCCTCTGGAACATCATTCTCATGGAGATCAAACATACCCTAACCCTACTGACTTTTTGTAAAGTTTGGAAGACTTGGTTTTATCAATGAGCCTAGGTCCCTGATGATGCAAGTGAAGCCATTTCTTGGTTGTATTTACTGTTATGAATTGATTCCCCCCCCCCCCCCGCTGCTATTTATATTCTTATATTGTTTTTATTCTGTTTTTAAATATCATTAGCTGCCCAGATTCATGTAGGCTTGAGGTGAAGCCCATGTGCATTAGTATCTTATTTTGAAGATGAAAAGCTGGAAAGTAGCCATTCTGAAATTAAAATATTGTATTCATCATCACTTTAATTATAGAAACAAATAATCAAATCAAGTTTTTTTAAATATCTAAGCATTTAATTAGAAGCTTCCACTACAGAAATATCAAATTTATGACCTCTCAGGATGGCACAACAGTCTGCTAATCACCAATGATGACTCTGTGACTTTCAGTAATCTTGCTTACCCTTCAGTTGTCTGACTCTGAAAACATCTACCTCTAATACCATACTGAGAATACATCAAGCTGCAAAGTGGAAAAGAATGCATACAAATGGGATAGTTTTTTGGAAAAGACTGATGTTTTTTGGATATGTTGATTTCTCAAAGGTACAACGGAAATCTGAGACACAAAAAGGATTGGAAAATGGCAATACTCATATACAGTATATGTTTTTGGGCCAGAATAGTTTGAGGTCTGGATAAAAAGACAACCACTTTAGAATACCAATATCTTCTTCTTTTTTTTTAAATGGAAAATAACATATAAACTGGCATCTTGTTTTATCTTCTTTATGTTTAAGGTTGTCTTTAAATGTTCTTGAAGAAACGAAATCATGGGTGGCTATAGCCCAAGGCTTTTGAGGGAAGCATGTCCAACTTCCTGGGGAGGGGATGGACATGAATGTGGGTTGATAGGGTGGACTTCAGGAATGAGTTGGCAAAGCACCTCAATTCCCATTTTGTCAATGTCTAAACTGGTATTTCATTTTACACATCTGCCTATAATATGCTCTAAGGCAGGGGTCACCAACCTTTTGGACCTCAGGGACCACCAAACTCATAATTTTAAATCCCAGGGACCACTAACTGGTTCTGTGGGCATGGCCTAATTTGTGGGTGTGGCTTGGTGGTCATGTGACTGGCTGGGCATGGCTTGTATGTAAATATTATAAATATTTATATAAATATTGAATTTTTTATAAAAAAAGAGCAACTTTTACCCAAAATCAGGCAAAGCAGGCAGGCAAATTGAGATGCTCAGAATCACAGATTCCTTCAGAAATCTATCTATTTGCCATTGGCTAGCTCAGTCTGTCACATAAAATTTGCTTGCAAGCAAACTCACAAAATTAACTCACAACACACCATGTGTGTAAATGTTGAATTTTTTTTATTAAAAAAGAGCAACTTTTACCCAAAATCAGGCAAAGCAGGCAGGCAAATTGAGATGCTCAGAATCACAGATTCATTCAGAAATCTATCTATTTGCCATTGGCTAGCTCAGTCTGTCACATAAAATTTGCTTGCAAGCAAACTCACAAAATTAACTCACAACACACCATGTGTGTAAATGTTGAATTATTTTTATTAAAAAAGAGCAACTTTTACCCAAAATCAGGCAAAGCAGGCAGGCAGATTAAGTTGCTCACAGAATCATTCAGTGATGTATCTATCTGCCATTGGCTAGTTCAGTCTCTCAAATTTACCTGCCATGAGTCTGCACTGAATAATAGAACCTTCAGTCCTAAGGGAGGTTTGGCTGTGCTTAAAAGCAGAGCTGAAGATCTAAAGACTAGTTAGAAAGCAAGAAATCCAACCATTTCCTGCTTCCTAGCTAATCTAAATCTCCAGGCACAGCAGAACAGATGATGGTTGGAAAAAGGAAGAATAGCAATTTAGCAGGAAAGTTTGCTGGGTAAGGAGTGAGTGGGCGGGGAGGGTTCCTGTGTGCCATGTGGGCAGCGCAGCCTTGTGTTTCTGCACAGCCTGGATTAATTGCTTTGGGGAGGTGCTCTGGGGGTGAGATTTCTCTGCAGCCCACCAAAAGTTTCTCACAGCCCACCAGTAGGCCACGGCCCACCGGTTGGCAACCACTGCTCTAAGGGTTACAAATGTGCCCAATGGCTCAGAAAGTATAGTCATTCATTTTTGCATTTCAGAATAGAACCCAACAGATCAGCAGTGCTAAACCTCATGCTTGCCTCAGCACTTAATAAATCAACCGTTTACCTCTTTGCTTTCAAAGCTTTCCACAGCGTAATTATTTTTAATTACTATGTATCTCTCTTTCCATTTCTTCAGGTCTTCAGCAAAATGTGACACTTCTCCTTCATAAAGGACCATGCTGGATGATCCAGGTGGCTATAGAAAAATGACATCACGAAACAGAATGAGTTTCTTGTAAGCGTTATGTTCCTTTTCTTTTGTAAAATGGGGGAAAGGATCTAGCATCTTGGAAAGATTGGTGTAGAACTTCAAAGTACTGATATGAACGGATGGATGACATTTTCATGCTACTACAAGAGGATTACAGTATACTATGCCTGAGGCCTGTATCCTCAAATTCAGCTTTCTAATGAACCCTGAATATTCTGCTTTCAATATTCACTTGAGAGGAAAAGGTCTTGGAAACAAAACCAATTTACAGTATTTGTTTACTTGGCTAGTTAGTTAATTCATTAAATTTATTAGCTGTCTAACTCCAATGAACTCTTGGATTGTTTCACAATGAAGCCTATTTTTAAATGTCTTCATTTTCTCTACTCTACCCATGCTGATAATTTTTGCTTAGGAATTTTCATCATTTGTGGTTCAACAGAGTTCTTGGGAAGACGTGTGTTTCGATTTGTGTGTGGAGTAGAACAAATATAGTATTTTAGGCTCTTGTGAAATAGCTGCAATTCAAAGAGGGTAACTATGCTATATTGAACCATGGTTTCCTCAATACTGGTTGATTAAACAAACCAAAACTAGATAAATTGGCATCTTGACTAAGGCATAAATCATTCACACATCGAAATCATTTTTGAATAATGCACCAAATGAAATCATATTCTGGCTTAGCTTGATGTGTGATAAAGATAAATGTAAAGGTGGTGTGGTCCGCCAGTGGCCTGCGGAGCTGGCAGCAGAGTCGGACAGTGGGGGGGAACATGGGCCAGTCCTGGAGTCTGGGGAGGATTCAGACGAAGGATCTGTGTCTGACACAGAGATAGGGCCAGGGCCATCTGAGAGTTATGTGCCAACTCCGGAGCCTCCAGAATCTGACATCAGCGAGGCAAAGGAACAGGGGTAGCCTGTTCCCAGTGTGCGCTTGCACAGAGCTGCCAGAAGGCAAGAAGAAGGCAAGTTAAGACAAAAGGGGCAACTCGGGAGTAAGACTTGGAGATGATTGGGCCCTCCCATAAGACATAAAGGAGGAGCAAAGAGACATAAGCCTTTACAGGAAGCAACTTTGTTCGTTCTAGTCAATTTAAAATCTGAAGCTCCGTGTTGACTTTGTGCTCCGTTTGGCCTTGTACAGCTAATTGGCAATTTAGTTGTTGGCAGCATTTCAAGGGAGATAAAGGTGGGTGCTTATCAGCTTTATCCCAAAAGACTGTGGCAGACTTCTGTGGGACTATTCATAAACTGTTTGGGACTCATTACGGGCTGTTAATGCATATAATTCATAGCCATATAAATAAAAACAAGGATTTTGGGAACAGCATGTGATTGTTACTGTCTCAGGAAGCCTTGGTCACAACAAAAGGTTCCCCTCGCACATACATGCTAGTCGTTTCCAGCACTAGAGGGTGGTGCTCATCTCCGTTACAAAGCCGAAGAGCCAGAGCTGTCCGAAGACATCTCCATGGTCATGTGGCCGGCATGACTAAATGCCAAAGGCGCACGGAACACTGCTACCTTCCCACCAAAGTGGTCCCTGTTTTTCTACTTGCATTTTTACATGTTTTTGAACTATTAGGTTGGCAGAAGCTGGGACAAGTAATGGGAGCTCATTCCGTTACATGGTGTTAGGGATTCGAACCGCTGAAATGCCGACCTTTCTGATTGACAAACTCAGCATCTTAATCACTGAGCCACTGCACCCATTTGATGTGTGAACTAGAGCACAAATGAGGGCATGATCAATCAGTAACCCTCATAGCCGACTAGAACCTTCAAACACAATTTGTCAGATTGTGATATAACAACAACTACAAAGAGTCTGGATTACTGAGGGTAGGAAGGATCTAGTGCAGCTGAACTCAGAGAAATAATTGGAACATGCACAACAAAGATATGGCCAATGGTAATGGTATGTGGGGATGATCTTGGGAGATTGAGCAAAGAAATGAAGCCAAGTAAATGGTCAGATAAAAGCTTAGCCTGCAGCAGCAATGTAGCTGGGGCAAATAGTTCAGAAGGGGCTCTCCTGATTTTAATGGGCTGTAAAGAGGGACAAGGAAAGAAGTATATTTTGAGACTTATGAGACTTTGTTTATGTAACTTTACAATAGAGTAGAATTAACTTATCTGACTGTGTTTCTACTAGTCCACCTTGCAAGACTGATACTGCCTAAAACATGGGATGGAAACATAAAAATATAATAATAATATTTCTTGTTACCTTTATTTTTAAGAATTGAGACTGCAGATCTCTATTTTGTTCCAGTTCATTCTGGACGTGCTTGCAAAAGGATACAGCATATTGGCGCTTATAGTGTGGGCTGAAGTTTTTGATCACTGCTTCAGTCTTTCCTGAAAAGGCATGTTAAATATATCACTTTCAGGCTGCATTTTGCTTACGCTTCACAAGGGCATGAGTCCTATTCCCAAACTACTTTAGAAAACATTTTCTGCAAAAGGACAATAGAACTACATACAGTGGTACTTCGGTACTCATCATTAATTGGTTCTGAGAGGTTCAATGAATAGAAGAATATAATAGAATACTTTATTGGCCAAGTGTGGTTGGACACACAAGGAATTTGTCTTGGTGTAAATACTTTCAGTATACATAAAAGAAAAGATACATTTGTCAAGAGTCAAGAATCATAAGATACGACACTTAATGATAGTCATAGCGTACAATAAGCAATCAATCATATTAGGAAACAGTCAATATAAATCGTAAGTATACAAGCGACAAAGTTACAGTCATACAGTCACAAGTGGGAGGGGATGGATGATAAGGAGTGACAACAAGATTAACAGTAATAGTAGTGCAGACTTTGTAATAGTTGAACAGGGTTGAGGGAATTATTTGTTTAGCAGAGTGATGGCGTTCTTGTGTCTAGTTGTTCTGGTGCGCAATACTCTATAGCGTCGTTTTGAGGGAAGGAGTTGAAACAGTTTATGTCCAGGATGTGAGGATGTGAATACCAAAAACGATAGGTACCAAACTATTTGGTGTTTGAGGAAACACCATGAGGAATTAGGTAGTGAGTCACAAGGTAGCCGGCACTGACAAGTTTTAGCTTGTGCGTTGAGTATAAAACGATGAGTACTGGGAGAAAGGTTTTAGGTCAAAATGTGTCGAGTACCAAATTGAATGAGTTTCAGAGCAGATGAGTACCACTTTACATGTATCTATACTGAGAAGCAATGTAAGATTCTATTATGAATGATAATATTCCCTGACCAAATAGCTTTTTGTTTTATCTGACCTAATCTTGGTTCTGGCCTTAAAAACATAATGAGACAGGATATCTTAAAGAAATCTCCTTGTTCTTGTACCAGTGTATTTGATTAGCTCCATAACAATCCTCAAGCATAACACTTTTACTTATCTGATTCCAGGCGACATGCAGAGTTACAAATCTATTTTCCCCCTGCTTCTAAAAAGAGAAAGACTATCGCTATTGAGAATCTGTGTGGTATAGCACTTAATTTGGGACTCAAGTAGGGGAAACTCTGGTTAAAGAAGCTCCATGGGAAACTTTGACCTGTCATGTTCTATGTCCAGTTTCGCTCACAGAAGGATTATTGATTTATTTCAAGCATGTATATAGTTGCTCCATTCAAACAATGCAACTCTAAATAGCATGCAGTAAATTGGTAAACAAAAATACCCTGAACAAATTATCACAAACTAAAAATAAATATAACAATTAATTAATAATCAGGTATTCAAATTTATCATACCCCTCCATGTAAGAATTCTATGAATCTTGACCCAAAGGAAACAGCCTAATTTTCATTGTTTTTCTAAAGGTTCGTGCCATATGTATAATCTGAGATTACAGTAGTAGGAAATCAGATTTAAAATATCATATACCTAACTCTATATACTGTATATCTCTCTATAAAAACTGAGTCTTCTTGTTAGGAAATGGAAGTTTGTACAGTGGATGGAGACATCCATATGACTGACCTTCCCTGTTGCAGTTGAAATATTTCCTATTACTGTAATCTCTCAGATTTGATTTCCTACTACTATAATCTCTCATATTTTTAATAACATAAAGACCAAAGAATAAACACCAAAGAAAATTATTAATACTTCCATGTCTTGAAAATAGGTGCATTTCTATGCATGGACTGACTACTTGTTCTTCACAAACACAGCAGGACACAATAGCCAATTAAGGGTTTGTTACACCAGAATGACATCTCATGCAAAAATGTCTGAGAAGCAAACTTCTATAGAAACAATTGATAGAAGTAACCTTTTAAATTCCATATATATTTCAAAATATTGGAGAAATGAACTCTCCCCACCCAACAACCCCGACCCCCTGTGCCCCCTTACTAGCACATTTCCAAATTTGGTCTTGAATCTCTGGCGTGCATATTGCAGTTGTTTAAGGTGAACTGCAGCCAAGTTTTTCAATTAATGTGCTTGACTTCTCTCCTTGTCCCCAGCTGGGGAGGGAAAGGGAAGCCAAGAACTAAAGGAGGCAAAGATCTCCTTGGAAATCTTGGGAGGGGCATGACCAGGTTCCCAAAGAAAGGGTCCAGATTGTCATCTCCAGATGCAATTGAATTACACAAGCCATGGTTTTTAATCTCTCAAGCAAGAACCTTCCCAAATGGTAGTGCCATTATTCTTTTACAAAGCACATGCCTATGGAAATATCAAGAGGGTAAGGTTTAAAATGCAGACAGAATTTTATGCTTTTGGTCAAGGATCAGCTTGCCTCCCCACTTCTGCACATAAGAGCAGTAGTGCTGGTTTTGGCTGAAACCCAGTGAGCTGAGCATTCAATATCAATGTGGCCAGAAAAAGGTAGTCAGAAAGTTTCCAAACTTAGAGGAGTGAATTTTAACGGATTATTGCACTGGGTTCATGATACAGGTAGTCCTTGACTTACAACAGTTTATTTAGTAACCATTCAAAGTTACAATGGCAATGAAAAAATGACCGTTTTTCACATGTATGACCATGGCAGCATCCCCACAGTCACATGATCAAAATGTTGTCATTTGACAACTGACTATTTACGACGGTTGCAGTGTCCTAGTTATGTGATCGCCTTTTGCAACTTTCTGACAAGCAAAGTCAACGGGGTAGCCAGATTCAATTAACAACTGTGTTACTAAATAACAACTGCTGTGATTTCTTGCCACATCATAAAATGGGGCAAAATTCACTTAACAAATGTTTTGCTTAGCAGCAGAAATTTTGGGCTCAACTGTGGTCGTAAATCAAGGACTATCTGCAGTCTATACATCATGATCCAAATGCAGTAACCTTTGATCATTTTCTGAACCAGAGAAAAGTTATCAAGTCCAACTGTAACTGGTGCAAATCTTCAGTAAGAGTTCATCAAGATATAAAAGCCTATATATAGTAGTCATACACATACACAAAGTGTCTACTAAATATCTGGTCATTGTGAGGCCCTTCCCAGGATTTACATTTGAACATTTCCATTCCTTTGAAATATCCTAAAGCTAATCCAATTGTTTCCTGCTATTTTTTCCCTTAATCTTAAAACAATGTATATAAAGTGAGGTACATACATCCAGTACTTTTCTGGCACTGAATGAAATCAATCCGCTCCCCTGGAATAAAACACCCTGCTCATTCAAAGCTATTTTCCTACCTCTTTAAAAAATGGTTATTCAAATGTAAAGGAACACTGTACCTGCATTTATACTGTGTGTTAAGCCCTAAACCAGGGACCTGCAACCTTAAACACTCAAAGAGTCATTTGGACTCGTTTCCCACAGAAAAGTAAACACTGGGAGCCTCAAAACCTGGGTGGGCATGGCCAACTCAATGTCACTCCCACCCAGTCACATAACACACACACACCCGGCCATGCCTATCCAGGTTTTGTGGCTCCCACTGTTTTCTTTTCTGTGGGAAACGAGTCCAAATGACTCTTTGAGTGTTTAAGGTAGTAGTGGGAAATGAGTCTCTCTCCCTCCCTCTCATTTCTGTTTTTTGTGTTTTACCTTCTCAGGTCAGGCGAGGAGTAACTGGGAGAGGAGGGCGAGGGGTGGGGCCAGCCAGTGGTGGGATCACCCAACAGGGAGCCACAGCAGAGGGCCCAAAGAGCCGGATGCAGCTCCAGAGCCACGGGTTGCTGACACCTGCCCTAAACTAAGCTTTGTTTGCTTTTTGTGAAACAAGTTATAGAATAAACTGTAGCCATTGGAGTTTATTCAGTGAATCGTGGTTAAACAAGCGAGAGCTTAGTAGGTGAGTCATTTAAAACAAGAAGTTGCAGTTGCTTGCTAAGTTCAGAACTTCATACTGCACCGAAATTCTAAGCTGATTTCCCATTCCCCACTGACTCATTAGGATATGCATGAAACACACATCTGGGCTCTGGTTTCTATTAAACTCACCACCCTTTCCTTTTTGTCATGCACACTAGACTGGAAATTTAGCAATAACTCACAAGGGCAGAAAATCTTGCTTCTCTGAGCAGATGAAAAAGCAAATTTTGCAGCTATGAGCTCAAGTGAAAACAATAACATCTAGATTTCCTCCCATTTTTTCAAATCTTTAAACAGCAAACCCCAAAATTACCGTATTTGCCGGCGTATAAGACGACTGGGCGTATAAGACGAGTCCCCAACATTTCCACTCAAAATATAGTTTTTGTTATATACTCGCAATATAAGACGACCCCCACTTGGAGGCATGCTTTTCAAGGCAAAAAGTCGTCTCATACGCCGGCAAATACGGTAAGTTGTAACACTTGGGGTATTCTGGATATAATTCTTGATTGACACCCCCAACCCCTTTCCCCCAAACTTACAAAGCCACCAAAATGCTTTAGAGAGGCAGCTTCGCCTTTCTCAGGCTGGCACTCAATTCCTCTCCCTTTCTTTGTGACAGCCCCGCGTGCGTGCCATCGGGACTCCAAGGGTGGGGATGGACAGCTGCCAACTCTCTCTCTCTCTCTCTCTCTCTGTGTGTGTGTGTGTGTGTGTGGTGTGGAGGGTAATTCCGGCTATCTCTGGCCTCCGCTCGGTTTTAAAGTCGCTTGGCCGGTTCCCAAGTCGCAGCGCCCGCTGGCGGGAGGCGCGGCGCGGGTGGAAGCTTCGGTGCAGGGGAGGCAGATCTTTCTCTTAAGCGGGGGGGGAGGAGGGGACAAGAGGAGGGACGGGCCGGGACGGGACAGGGGCGGGAGGAGGCGCTCGCCTTCTTCCACCGCCCACGGACCCTTTTCTTCCCAAGGGGACCCTGGAAAGCAGCTCGGGAGCCGGGTTGCCCTGCCCAGCGGGGTCCCATCAGGAACTTCCTGAGGACACCCCCCGCCCCAAGCACAGCCCTCCCAGTCTTTCAAAGAGGGAGGGAGAAGCGGGAGGAGCAAATTGCTCCCCCGCCCCGCTGCCCAGAAGGAGGGCGCCACAGTCCACCCCCACCACCTTCTCCCCCCACTCCCCGGGCCATTACGCGGCTCGGGGCTGGCTGGCGGCGGCCCGCCAGAGACCCTCCCGCTCCACCCCCACCCCACCTCCAGATTGGCCTCGCATAGCGCCCGAGCCGGGCGGAGGGTGGGTGGGTGGGTGGGAGGAGGAGGAGGAAGCATGTTTTTTAGGGCAAAAAAGTCGTCTTATACGCCGGCAAATACGGTATACTCTTCAGAAACACCTACAGACTATTCCAATAATATTGGAGGGTGAAGGAGTTCTTTGAATAATTAAAGCTGTAGTACTCAAGCCTAGAAGATTTCTGCAGTTTTGAATGTTAGAGTTGTACTAAATTTTTAGGGAACCTTTGGGCAAACCAAATAATTTTGTTTGCCAGACAGAAAGCCTGGGTCCTTGAACTTAAACATTTGCATGGCAATTATTTACTCTACTTCTAAACTTAAGTCTTTGCAACATTAACAATGTTTTTATTGCTGCACCAACCATTCACCCATAGCGTTATGTGCACATGGCATAACAATACCTGCATTAATTCACCAAAACACATATAATGGCCATTATATGAAAATCGCTTTCAAACAACTCCGTATGATGGCTGTCACCAATACATAGAAACCACAGGGGTACATAGAAGCCATAGATGGTAGCCAGAGATGCCCTATTTTTTTTAAAAAATGGTCAAACTCTTGCATAATTCTTAATGTGAGTGGGTTCTGCTTTTAATTTTAATTAAAATTTAATTTTTGATCTTTAAAAATTGAAAACTTCATTTTTTTATTTTCTTTCATACAATTACATTTTTCTGCTCTGGCCTTTGCTCTCTGCTGCACTTTTTCAAGAATTGCACAAAGCAGGAACTCATTTTGACAGTGTTCCTACTTTGTTTTTCAAAGTTTACTATTGGCAGTTATCCTAACAGAATCATTAATTTTATGCATGGGATGGACATATTAACACTCCATTTATCATTTTATATGTCATATAAGTTAGAGAACAGTACAAAACCACAGTAATAATAAACCTAAACAGAACTATGTAACTGGAATGGACATTGTGCAAACAGCTGGAGAGATAAGCTTAATTTGTTTCTTACTAGATCAATTGCAATTATTTGCATTTGTAAAGACATCTGTTTTCTGTTTATACATAAATGTTTATAGTTCTGCATTTCCACATTTTCTAATAATACTTTGCACCTTTTCAACCAAAACCTAAATTTCAAAAATCTTACATTTTCCCAGTCCTTTGTAAAAATGGAGAAACCGCTTGAAAGAAAATGGAGTTCTATGTCAGGCAAATTGTGAATCAATGTTGTGATTAAAATGGGATCTTGGTCTTCAGCAATAGAAACAAGGATAAGGGAAGAAATTACATGTTGCCTGTTTAGTTCATGTTAACTACTATTGTCTTTTTTATTTTTTAGAATTTTAGTTCTCTCTTCACCCTTTGTAATGGTTGAGCAGCCGTTGATGGATATTTAATTTTGAACATTATTGTATTAAAATTGTACTGTAAATTTCTCAATTTGGTTTGCCCTATTAGAGAAAGTTCATATGGTTGGCTGCAGAAGGTAAACATTAACTCTGATGATTTAATTCTGATAAGCAGTACTGAGGTAGCATGCGTAGTTTGGTGACTAACAACATGAGGACTACCCATCCCTAGTTTATTTAGTGTAATACATAAACTGGGTTCCCTCGTTTGCTTATTTTACTTATTTTTTCAATTTCTGTGGATGCCCATCTCAGTCTATGACTCTTGTTCTTCTGGCATTTGGAATGTTAGCTCCTTTGTTCTCAGCTTGCTGCTCTTGATATGTTTGAACTTGAAGGATATATTTGGAGTTATTAAGTAACATTTAGTTTTATATTGGCTAGGTATGATTAGAGCCTCAAGGATTCCGAGTGAAGCTTGTTTTAGAGTTGCCCACATATAAGTGTGCGTACCTAAGCTGTGAAGGGGTTGAGGGATTAGCATAAGTTGCAGATGGCTGCAAATGGGCTGACATATATACCTCCCAAATGTAGGTTGTGCAGAAGAATGCATCTTGCATGCTGATTGGTTGATCTCTTTCTGATTGCTGATTTCTTTCTGCTTGAGTCTCCCCTAGCCAGAACGTTACATTTGCAGAAATATGAATGGAACAACTATGTAATTGTCCCTGAATGACAGACCTATGTTCCCTGATTTATACCAGGGAATTCTGCTTGATCCTTTACTGTCACATACTCCAAAAGTGACTAGTTGAGCTGAAAAAGCAGCAGCAACAAGCAATGCTAAAAATCTATCACACAAAAGCTAAAAATAGGGCTTCATAAATCTTACTATATAAATTATGTTTCATAGTACCACTGGAGGAAATTTGTGGCAGCCTGTTTTCTTAGGCTGTTATTTCCAACATTCTGGATATTTCACGTTAACAAAATGTACTAAGGAAAAAAATTCTAAGAACCATAATGATAGAGCTTTAGACTTTTTGCATTCCGCTGTTATTGTAACAGGAAAACAGCCTTAGCCACAACAGCTGGAAAAGTCATTGGGTTTGGGGGGGGGTTGTTTTGTTTTGAGGGAAAATCAGACCCGCTTGCATATTTCCATTCTCCTATAGTAAATTAAAATAGTGATTGCAGATAGAGTTCTAACCTAATTCTAAAAACATGTCAAGCAAAGCATTTGAGGAAGTTGAAATTAGATCTGTTGATATATCAACTAAAGAGTAGTTTGCTCGTTTTCATGTTTACAACCGAAATTGAAAACTACCCATTCACTAGTCCATCTGAAATTTAAATAATATTGTGTCAGGAAAATGAAGGCCAATACACAATGTGTACATTCCATTAGCTTTTTTATGTCCTCTGAAATTTCTTTTAACAATTACAATCTGATTTTATTTTCATGGTCATGGTCATGATGTGCACTGAAGATGGTGTTTGATTTCGTTGTACGAGGTGCAATGACAATAAAGTAAACTAACTAATTTATGAGAATGAGCTTAATTTAAGGGTTTTCCAAAACATATTGTGGCTTACAGTAAAATGTAAACTCAACCACTTTGACTTATTTACTGAATGGTTGCTTAGCATGAAGTGTTAATCCAGCCTTTCAGTTCCCAATTTTGTGGACTTTGAATGCAACGTATCAATTTTCTGTTGTCATCCACCTAAAATAAAGGACAAAATCTGTTCCTCCTCAAACAGTCTAATACGATAGTAAAGTTTTTTTTCTTAATTAGAGAGAGAGAGACAGAAAACTATCCTAGTAGCAATTCAGTGTATCATTTTTGGGTTATCACAATTTTCTAAAAGAGTATAATGTGGGGGGAATTTAAAGCATAGCACTACCAGATTGAAGGATTCCTGTCAGGTTCCTCCGGTCATTCTTTCTTTCAGGAGCACCTCTACTTGCTTTGACACAAATACTTCCAGTGGTTCCAATGGCTTATTCTAATTATTACACTGACCAATACTCCTGCTTTTTAAAATTCCATATTAAATCAAAGAATGCATTTCACATCATAACTAGTTTAGCTCTTGTTGTTGTTGTTCAGTTGTTAAGTCATATCCAACTCCATGGACCATAGCATGCCAGGTTCCCCTATCCTCCACTGTTTCTTAGCTCTTGTACTGCTATACAACAAGCCTCCAAAACTTTAGTGGCCCAGCCACACTAGGCATGTATGTTTTGGATCTAGTACTAAGAATATGTGCATACACATTCCTTTCATTTTGCAAATACAGGATTGGTGCTTCCTACATTTTTTAGAATAAGCAATCTAGATTGATTCTCATATTGGTGACGTAGTTAGAGTGGATGACTTTCATTTGGGTACTCCATAATAAATTTCAATGCAGGAAAAGGGATTCAAAAGTTTTTTTTGAATCTGAAAATACTATAATTAATACTATTTCCCAGGGCATAGCCTTTGTTAAGCAGTTGGATGCTTTTCTATCAATGCAACTAACACCTGCTAATGTTGAATCTTACAGGAAAAACAGAACCTTTCAATTGACCACATTTCCTGTTACTAAAATATAAGGCATGCAAAGAGGAAAGCAAGACCTTAATCCTTTTTAGGCCACAAGACCTTACTCAAGTTACTGAATAACAATTTTAACTCATAAGAGTATATTTTAGTTTGTTTACATTTGGAAACCAACTTGTATCCAAGCACCGTTTTTGAAATGAATCATGGTCGACATGGTTAGGACGTATATGAAAATGCATCACATTTCCCTTTATACAGCTAGGCAACCAAAGAAACAGGAAAAAACAACAGTATAAAAGGAATATGTATCTAGAGAACAAATTCATGACCTCTACACTTTCTGAAGCCATTCTGGTTGATGTGGAATGGAAGCAGCATGGTACCCAGGACACTCCTAAACAATGTCCACTAAGATTTCAGGATAAATAAAAATAAATTAAAAATTAAAAAACTAAACTCTTAAGAAGGTGATAAATCACCTAAGCTTTTATCATGCTTGCATGCCAATTCACATTAGAATACCACTTTGTAAAATAAAGTCCCAAAACGAAAGTGGCTCAAAACCCAAAGACACGCAATCTTGCCAGGGTTCAATCGAAGCCTGTGGTTCCCCATCCAGATGCTCACAGCTTCCAGATACCAGTATGGGATGTCTACAGAGTCACTTAATTCATCAGGTGTGCAGATGTACACATGAATATCATACTGGTGGTGCCTCACCCCTTGGCAATGGATGAGCTCACCCAGCCTCTAATGTAGATGTTAAACAGGACAGGGAAGAACACTAACCCTGTGGACCACACATAGTAGGACAGAGGGAAGGAACTCTCCTTCCCAATCACCACTGACTGGAACCGACCCTATAGAAAGGAGGTGAACAAGCACAATACTCTGTTAGCCACCTCCAATCCTCTGAATCAGTCCAGAAGGATACTTTGCTATTGAAACCAAATAAGTTAAATAAAGGAAAAATGGATACCACTATCCCAGAGTCACTCTCTTGTTCATGCCATAGATCATCCAAAAGCATGACCAATGCCATTTCATATCATATTCAGTCTACATCCTAACTGGAAAAAAAAATCCAGATAATATGCTTGATGCAAGGCATCAACTGCTGCACAACTATCTTCTCAATCACCTTCTCTCAAAAGAGGAGGTCAGATACTGAATGAAAGATGTCCAGAATCATGGGATCAGAAATTCCTTTTTGAAGAACGTATGAGCCAAAATCTCCTTAAGAAATGAAGAAACAACCCCTCACTTAGACAAGCAATCACTAATGCTAGAACTTATCATCAGGAAACTCCCTGTCTGCCTTCACAAGCAAAGAGGATCATGGATCAAGAGCCCCAGCGAATTTGGATGTTTAAGGCTGCATGTTTCTTACTTATATTGTATGAGTAGGAACAGCATGTAGAACTGCTCTATTAAAATCAATTGTCTATTCCCTAGTGTTTGCTGTAGAAAATATTCATGCACAACAACAAACACAAGTGCTATGTAAGGGGTGTGCCCTCTAGAGTTTCCAAAGGCCAGGGGAAAGAGTACTGGGTCTCAGATGACTTCCATGCAATATGGCAACATGCAGATCTTCAGGCTTTCAGTATCTGCACAATGGGGAGCTCTTAAGAAGTGCTCCCTAAATTCTATCAGCATGTTAAGTGTGCTACTAGAGGAGCAAAAATATTGGACAAAGTATATACCAACATCAAACATGGCTATAAGGTTATACAATTACCACATATGGGACAATCAGACCATATGTCACTGCTTTTAGCACCAGCGTACATCCCTCTTAAGAGGCTGGCTCTGCCTATAATAAAGACAGTGAAATCTTGGCCAGAAGATGCTTCCCAACAACTTCAGGATTGTTTTGAGAACACAAATTGGGACATCTTTTGCCACCCTGACCTAGAAGAGCACACCGCAACTGTTCTGTGCTATATCAAACACTGCACAGATACTATTACTTGTGGATAAACGTATTAGGATCTATCCCAATCAGAAACCCTGGATGACCAAGGAAGTCTAGCACCTCTTGCGTGACAGGACCAAGGCCTTTAGGTCCGGTGATGGGGCAAGATACAGTGCTGCTAGAGCTAATCTGAAGAAAGGTATTCGGAAGGCCAAGACTGATTATAAGAGGAAGATTGAGGATAATTTTTACAGCAATAACATGAGGCAGGTGTGGCGAGGGATTCAACAAATTACAAACCATCAACCGACCAATGTCATCCCTGCTGAGGGGGATGCTTCATTGGCAGAGGAACTGAATCATTTCTTTGCTCGCTTTGAAGTGGAGACATCAGAAACAAATAAAACACAACTACCAGCCAACTGTAGCCCCCACCTCATTGTGGAGGAACAGGAGGTGAGGAGCATTCTGAGGGCTGTGGACCCTAGAAAGGCTGCCGGTCCTGACGGTATCTCTGGCCGAGTGCTTAAAGACTGTGCTGATCAGTTGGCTGGAGTCTTTACCAGGATCTTCAATCAGTCTTTATCCCAGTCCACTATTTCATGTTGTTTGAAGGCTTCCACCATTGTTCTGCTGCCAAAGAAGTTTCCTATCAATAACCTCCACAGACTAGTGGCACTCACTCCTATCATCATGAAATGCTTTGAGAAATTGGTCTGCCGGCACATCATTTCTGGTCTTCCGCATACATTTGATAAACACCAGTTTGCATACAGAAAAAATAGATCTAGCCATCACTCTTCACACTGCTCTGACTCATCTAGAACAGTGTTGTAATGACAAGGCAGTCGAGTTGTTTTGATCATGAACAACTGAATCATGGTGATCTTTACTGGAGTCTAATCTTGCATTTATACACATTTTTAGTTATCCTCCATCATTGGTTAACTTTGATTACTGCTTAACTTTCGTTACTGTTTAGCACAGTAATTAATACAATTAATTATCTCTAGTTAAAGTCTAACATATGTTTACTTCCTCTCTCTAATCCTCCTTTAGATTAGTGACTTTGTTTACCTGAGTTGTATTTGCTTGGAAACATTCTTTATCTGAGGTTTGCCATCCGAGATTGGAACATTCCTGCAATTACAACTCTACAGAACAGCAAGGGGCTATGTGAGGATGCTTTTTGTGGATTTTAGTTCTGTGTTTAACACAATTCTTCCACATAGACTAGTGTCTAAACTTCTGGACCTTGGGTTTTCTAATTCAATCTGCCTTTGGATTATGGATTTCCTGTCTGGCCGCTCAGAGGGTCAGATTAGGTAATCATACCTCTTCAGCCCTTTTTCTTAACACTGGTACACCACAGGGTTGCGTGTTGAGTCCCTATACTCTTTATGTGCATGACTGCATTCCCACTCACGCTAGTAATACTATTGCTAAATTTGCAGATGATACAAGAGTGATGGGACTTATCTCTGGGGGGGATGAATCTGCCTACCGAGATGAGGTGGACCGGCTGCTTTCGTGGTGTGGAGACAATAACTTGGTCCTCAACACCAATAAGACCAAGGAGCTTATAGTGGATTATAGAAGGAACAGACCAGACATCCAGCCCTTGCTTATCAATGGAGACCGAGTGGAGCAAGTGGCCAGTTTTAAGCTTCTGGGTGTTACCATAAAAGAGGACCTGACCTGGGGTGCCCACATTGCAGCCCTGGTCAAAAGGGCCCATCAGAGATTATACAACCTGAGACTTCTCAGAAAACAACAACTGAATGAAAAACTGCTGGTGACCTTCTACCTCTGCACCATAGAGAGCATTTTAACATACTGCATCTCTGTATGGTTTGCCAATTGCACAGTGGCAGATAGGAAAGCACTCCAGAGGGTTAATGTCATTGCCCAGAAGATAATTGGTTGCCCTCTCCCCTCTTTGGAAGAGCTTTATAACTCCCGCTGCCTTAAGAAAGTTCAAAACATTCTCAAAGATCCATCTCATCCTGGGAACCCTTTTTTTGAACTATTACCATCTGGCATACGGTACAGAATAATAAAAACAAGGACAAATAGGCTGAAAAACAGCTTCTATCCCAGGGCAGTAGCTCTTTTGAATTCTGCTGTATAGTGCAGTGTTGGTGTGGTGTCGGGGGTTTCCAGTTCAATGTGTGAAGGGTGAGGGATGTGTGTTTGTGTTTATTTTCATGGTCATGGTCATGATGTGCACTGAAGATGGTGTTTGATTTCGTTGTATGAGGTGCAATGACAATAAAGTAAAACTAACTAACTAACTAACTTATGAGAATGAGCTTAATTTAAGGGTTTTCCAAAACATATTGTGGCTTACAGTAAAATGTAAACTCAACCACTTTGACTTATTTACTGAATGGTTGCTTAGCATGAAGTGTTAATCCAACCTTTCGGTTCCCAATTTTGTGGACTTTGAATGCAACGTATCAATTTTCTGTTGTCATCCACCTAAAATAAAGGACAAAATCTGTTCCTCCTCAAACAGTCTAATACGATAGTTAAGTTTACCATAATTTTACAGATGTTATTTTTACATTCCCCAGCAATCTATGTGCCCTGTAAAACGTCATCATTTAATTACAGTAGACATCATTAAAGGAGCTGATTAAAATCAGGCTATCATAACTATGCATTGCATTCAACCACAATTCTCAAAATGTTTATCATATCCATTCAAATGTTTACAGTTTTCACCAGATATTTATTCACAAGTTATACTCTATGTAAGATTCCAATGAAATCAGTAGGGTGAATTTCATCTAATTTGATTTCTAGTGGATAGGCATGCCTAGTCAATAATTACGTTATATGAATTTCTGTGACTTTCTGGAATTGTTCCTGTAATGTTATCACATTGAATGATGACAGACGAATACAATTCGCTATGTTAGTGTGTATTTATTTGTTAGAGATCCCATCTGACTCAAGGCAGTTTATACTGGGGTTTCCCTTTTTTTCAGTCCTCACAAAAATAATCCTATAAAATAGGTTGTGATGAGAGTGACTGGCGCCAGTAAGTTTCTGTGACTGAACACAATCTTAAAGTTGGGTCTACCTATTTTTAATCAAAATTCTCAATCATTATTCCTTACCCTCTTTGATTTATTAAGACATTAATAAAAAGACTGCATATCCTATTCTTTTAAAGGAAATAATTTGGTATATGCAAATGTAAGCAAGCATAATACTATCTTCTCCATCCTAATGCAGTGTATCTACTAAAGGCCTTAAACTCACTCCATATCAGTAGATTAAGTAGGTAGACCGTGGCTTCTATAATTAGTCCTGCACACTATTTTGCAAATCTAGATATAATTGTAGAGAACAATATTGTGTGTGGCTTTTAAAAAATGACATATTCTACATGGGAGATGGGAAACTTGTGATTTTCTCACAAGTTTTCTCACCTTCTGATCACATACTTAATTTGATTAAGACAAGATATCTACTAGGCTGAGAGGGAAGAAAACAATCTATAGGAGACAGGTAGATTTCATGTCTAAACAGGTTTACATCTTGTTTTCTGTTTTGCAGCTAATATCCTGGCCATAACCATTAATACTTTGCAGAGAATTCTGAAGGTACTAGCTGCAACTATGAGGAGTATGAGGGACTTCACAATATCAACTTCAAATGCCAAGTCTGAGACCCATTTGAGTGAATGGATTAACATGTTGCACCTTAGAACCAACCCATTTCAAAAGAACCAACCCATTTAAAGCCAGCTATTCCTCTATGTTTGCACAAGCTGGGTTTTTCCATACTGTTATTATTTTGCAAACAACCACAACTGGATTCATCTCATATAGTGGGAAAGCAAAACACAAGCAATGAAAACACTGCTGCAGAAACAGATCCTCTTGGGGTTATCCTTGCCTGCTCTGGGGGCAGAACTAGTAGATGCAAAGCTATAAGTGAACCTTTGTTTGGGTTAGGATGACATGCTAACTAGTTAAAGTAACCAAGACCTAAAACCACCAACACACCTCCATTTTACCACTCCTTCCTCAGGTGCTCCTCCTTAAACTTCAGTTGATCCATGGCCAGAGTGCGGACTTTACAGTAAACAAACTATATAAAATGATTTACTTTGGGATGCAGATAAACAACAAGTCAGTTATTCCTGAACCTCTCTGTTTGGGATTGTTAATAGTCTGTCCTCAATGTGACTATCATTTAAGGGTTATTCTGCTATTTGTAGTTTAATCAATCAGAATAGAGCAGGAAGGGACCTTGGAGGTCTTCTAGTCCAGCCCCCTGCTCAAGCAGGAAATCCTAGACCAGGGGTCGCCAACCTTTTGGGCCTCAGGGACCACCAAACTCATAATTTTAGATCCCAGGGACCACTAACTGGTTCTGTGGATGTGGCCTAATTTGTAGGTGTGGCTTGGTGGTCATGTGACTGGCTGGGCATGGCTTGTATGTAAATATTATAAAAATTTATATAAATATTGAATTTTTTATAAAAAAAGAGCAACTTTGACCCAAAATCAGGCAAAGCAGGCAGGCAGATTGAGTTGCTCACAGAATCACAGATTCATTCAGAGATCTATCTATCTGCCATTGGCTAGCTCAGTCTGTCACATAAAATTTGCTAGCAAGCAAACTCACAAAATTAACTCACAACACACCATGCATGTAAATATTGAATTTTTTATTTAAAAAAAGAGCAACTTTTACCCAAAATCAGGCAAAGCAGGCAGATTGAGTTGCTCACAGAATCATTCAGTGATCTCTCTATCTGCCATCGGCTAGCTCAGTCTCTCAAATTTGCTTGCCGTGAGTCTGCACTGAATTTGCTTGTAAGCAAACCTTCAGTCCTAAGGGAGGTTCGGATGTGCTGAGCCGAAGATCTAAAGACTAGCCAGAAAGCAAGAAATCCAACCGTTTCCTGCTTCCTAACTAATCTAAATCTCCCGGAACAGCAGAACAGATGATGGTAGGGAAAAGGAAAAATAGCAATTTAGCAGGCAAGTTTACTGGGTAAGGAGTGAGTGGGCGGGGAGGGTTCCAGCGGGCCACGTGGGCAGCGCAGTCTTGTATTCCTACACAGCCTGAATTAATTGCTTTGGGGGGGTGATCTGGGGGTGAGATTTCTCTGCGGCCCACCAAAATTTTCTCATGGCCCACCAGTGGGTCGCGGCCTACTGGTTGGTGACCGCTGCCCTAAACCATTTCAGACAAGTGACTATCCAGCCTTTTCTTAAAAACTTCCAAGCACCCACAACTTCTGAAGGAAAGCTGTTCCACTGGTTAACTGACCACACTGTTAGGAAGTTTCTCCTTAATTCCAGGTTGCTTCTCTCCTTGGTTAGTTTCCATCCATTGTTTCTTCTCCTGCTCTCTGATTCTTTGGAAAATGAACTGACCGCCTCCTCCTTGTGGCAGCCTCTCAAATACTAGAATACTGTTATAATGTCCTCCCTAATCCTTCTTTTCTCTAGTCTAGCCAAACCCAAATCCTGCAACTGTTTTTCATATGTTTTACTCTACAGGCCTTTAATCATCTTAGTTGCTCTTCTTTGCACTTTTTCCAAAATCTCAACAACTTTTTTGTAACATGGTGACCAAAACTGGATGCAGTATTCCAGGTGTGGTCTTATTAGGCTTTATAAAGCAATAGTAATATTTTACATGATTTTGATTCTATGCCTCTGTTTATACAGCCAAGGATTGTATTAGCTTTTTTGGCTGCTGCCACACTGCTGACTTATGTTTAAGTGATCGTCCCATAGAACTCCAAGGTCCCTCTCACAGTTACTGTTTTTGAGCCAAGTTTCGCCTAATCTGTACTTTTACCCTTACCTTTTTCCACATTAAATTTCATTTTGTTGGATAGGGACCACTGTTCAAGTATGTCAAGAACTTTTTGGATCCTTATTGTCATCCACAAATTTGATGAGTTCCCCTTTTATTCCCTCATCTAAGTCATTTATGAAGATATTGAAGAGTACTGGGCCTAAGACAGAACCTTGTGTTACACCACTGCTTACTTCTCTCCATGTAGATGTAATACCATTAAGGTATTGAATATGGTTTGTCAGTCAGTTACAAATCCATCTGGTGGTGATGCTGTCTATCCCACATTTTTCTAGCTTATTAAGAAGTAGGTTGTGGTCTACTTTGTCAAATGCCTTGCTGAAGTCTAAATATTTTATGTCCACAGCATTTCACTGATCTACTAATTTAGTCACTTTGTCAAACAATGAAATAAGATAGTTTAAGTTCATAGCTTCAGGCCAATTCCAGTAGAGGCTGAATTCTCAGCAGCAATGATTCTGATCATAATTCACAGAGTTACCTAAGTTGAACAGCCTTAACATGAGAATAGACTATTTCTAAATATGTATATATTTAGTGATGGGCTTGTGAGGCTGCATAATTCAGATCTCTCAATATCTCAATCCAAAATACCCTGCACAAATTAACATTAAGTATTCTTGTAAATCGAATCATTTTTCTACTTCTACCAATGTACAGTATGATTTCGTAAAACTTTAATATATAATATGTTTTAATCTGCTAAAATGTTATCCTATTCTATTTGTAAGTCTATTTGCCAACATTGTTTTTTTCTGATAGTCTTATTTTTGTTCATTGTACTGAACATGTGAATTCAGTTATATCAGTTTCCTAACACTAATTTACATAAATATGTTTGGATATTATGGATGATATAGTTCTGATTTTCTCAAGAAAACTGCAATTGTTGCATTAAAATTTCAGATCCAATCAATCTCACATCAGTTATAATTCTATTTTGAATTTCTTACTCCAATTTCTTTAAGTTAATTATTATTTATTTACTTGTTTGTGATTAGACAATTTCAATAAGCAATTGATAATCACGAGGAGAGCTTAAAAGCATGATTTCTAAAATAAATGATGCTGTAAGTTAAAATTCCTCACATGAAGAAAAACTTTGGTTTACAGGGTTTCTCCTCATCCCAGATGCATCCTATAATCCTTGATTTTCAAACTGCATTAAAAAAATATCTTCCCTTTGCAAATCTTATTTAACAATCCCCCCAAAGTTTACTTTTTTCTATGAAACACTGTAGAGTAGTAACAGTTAAAAGAGAAGTTGAAAATCTTTGCTTCTACTTCTTATCCAATATTTATCCAGAAAAGGAACTTTCTGCTTAAATTTGGCAGCAGAAGACCAAGCAGAATAAAGACAATCCATTTCGCTAGATTTATGTAATTTCTTTTGAGAATTTTCTACAGATACAACATTCAGGAGACATGCATCTTAAGAGTGGAAAACTGTTTCTCCCTACCCTAGCATTTTATCTGCTGTTATAATTTAAGGATTATGGTTTCCTGCAAAGTCTAAATTACAAGACAGTTACAGCTTGCCCCAGAAAGTTTTCTGATAATACATGAATAAGATCAGATACACTGCTTTTTTTCTGTCAGCAAACAAACTTCTCCTTTCTATAATATAAAATGCTTAGTGTAATTTTTTTAAAAAAATAGAATACTCATCATTGTGATGTGGCAATCTGCTTGGAGACCAAGACAGCCTTTGTGTTTCACAGAGTTACACATTACTGTGCAATCAGAAATCCTAGTCAGAGCAGAGACGGGTAGATAGGTACAATCCTGGAACAGGATTGATTTTTCTATTCAGGAGAGGAAGACATCAAATATTTTAAAAACAAAATAAAACTGCTTTGATTTCTCTAAATTCCCTGTTGAATCCCTGTGATTAAATGAAAACCAATCACTTCTGCAATGCAAGTCTGAAACTCATTGCTGTCCAGAGAAATTCCTAGTGCTCTCAGCCATGATGTGATCTGTGCAGTTTTGGCTTAAGATTTTGTGCAAATCAGGCAATGTTGTCTGTAAAACAATCCAGCTTAAGATCCTGAGTGAAGCTTTCAGTTATAGGTTAATAAATGATGGTTAAGCAATGGCTTTGATCCACGCATGAACCCAACATTAACAGGATTTCAGGCATGCTGCTCAGACATGCCTTTTGACACTGTTCATGGAAGTATCCTTCACTTTCCAGTAAATAGAAGCAGCACCTGGTAAGGAAGGTTGACTAAAGAAGAAATGAGCTTAAAGGTACCAATAGAGTAAAGCTGAACTGGGGGGAGAGACTTGAAAGGTACCTAAAGGTACATCAGTTTTGTATTAGACAGACATGGAGTAAAAACTATATTTCCACCAGCATGTGATAATGGGATATGTCTACCATTGTTTTTATTTTTCTGGTTTTGCAAATATTTGAGGACTTAACACTATACATTATTCTACACTATCATATATACTGATTTCTGAAATTCAGAATACCAAGACAAACTCAGGTCTCAATCAAAGCTGAAAAGGCACAATGTGTTACATTAGGGGTCCCCGGGGGGCGGCATGGTCCCCGGCTCCGGGGGGCCGTCTGTTTGAAGAGAAAGGCTGGGTGAGCTTTTCGGTGGAAAGCAGGCGGTGGGTTCTGAAGGATTTGGGCTTTAGTTTCTCGGGGCGGAAAGGCGGCTTTCGTCCCAAGGGAGCGGCGACCGCCGGCCGCCTGCCCTGCAAAGGACAAAGGATGAGTGAAGGTGGCGGAGCGGGGGGTGGTGGCGCGCCGGCGCTGCTGCTGCGGCTGTGCGGGCGTGGTCTTTGGTGCGGACCGGGTGGAGGTTGGGGCCACTGCATTAGACGGCAGAAAAATGTGATCAAAATGTTTTCCACTGCAGAGTTTTGCTTCCTAAAAGCTAGATTGAATTTAGGCAACATATTGAAAATGTTTTCTTTTCCACAGCAGTGCTCTGCATGGATTTTCACCATAGGAATCATACAACAAAGATGGATTAAGAGATAATGTATCAAACCTGATGTCCTAGGGAAATATTTCTTACATGAATATAAATGGATTTACTTAGAATGAATGGTGCTAATTTCAGATCCTATTCTAAGCACCCATTTAAAAGCAAGCACAAATTGTGTGTGGATTGATTTCTGTGCATACAGATGATTATAAAGATTGGCACCTTCTCCATATTTCAGATAAGCCTCTTTACCATCTTGAGTCTACAGACAATAGAACTTTGCTTTTGATGGCCAAAATACTTGACAATCTGGTGACAATTTAGTAGTCCTGGAGGTCAGAATATATTTCAAGTGGCCTCCTTTTATTTTCTTAATCACAACATATGAAGTTTAGATATGTAAAGTGAAAAATATATTTAAGAGTTCTTTGCATTGTGTGGTATGGATCTATGCAAGGCATGAATACTTCCAAAATGCCTTCACTAGTATTTTGTACTCTTCAATGACTATTGACTGAATTGACATGCCTTGATCACAAATTGTTGGGAAACACCCAGTAATTTACAAGGGGGGCTCGAATGGGGAATTAGCCTTGAAGCACTGAGCAGCCACAAGAGATCCAGGACAATGAAATAGTCAGTTTGAACTGTGGATCTGGTTCCTTGCTCCTGACACAAATCTATCCCTATACTACAGATTCTATTTGGAACAGTTATATAGAAGGAAAAAATAAATTTAAATTCAAATTTACTTATTACAGCCCTGAGGCCAGATAGAAACAAGGTACTGAATAGAACAGGGGTGTCAAACTCATGGCCCAGGGGCCATATCCAGCCCACAGGGTGCTTAGATCTAGCCCATAGGACTGCCCTGGAAACAGTCAAGACCAGCCTACAGTGCCTCTGTCAGAGAAAATGGAGCTGGGGGGGCTGCAGAGGGTTACTGGCAGAAGGTTGCAGGAAGCTGTTGCAGCTGAAAATGGAGCTCAGGAGCTCGTTTTTGCTGACAGAACTCTTGTGCCACCAGTCGCCTCCGACATGAGTGACGTTGTGCTGGCCATGCCCCCTGTCCCCACAAGGTCAAATACAACCCTGATGCATCCCTCAATGAAATAGAGTTTGACACCCCTGGAATAGAAGTACTACATTCCTCAATATATACAGCATATACATTATATGGTATGTGTATAAATATGTGTGTGTGTGTGTGTGTGTATGTGTGTGTGAATAAAGAGAAAAAACTATTCGCACTATGACTTCATTTAATCTCTTATGAACTGACTGAGGTTCAGCTACATCTGCCAATTAGTAGCTGAAAACATCTATTTTCCTACATTGTAGGAAAAAGTCAGTCAGAGTACAAGTATCATTGTCCATTAATTTAATAATGGCTAGCAAGTAGAAAGACACAATTTAGAAAAGTTAAGCAGTTTTGGGCAGGGAGAAACACGAGTTAATAATACTATTTAAATCCAATGAATATAAAAATATTGCTGCGGAATGGAAGTTAATTCAATGGGGCCTAAACTTAGAGATTTAAATAGTTGTAAAAAGTATCCCTAAGATGGACTGGTTATCACATTTAATCTATTAATGTGATCTGTGCAAGAGTTTATCTTTCCCCTGTCCTGATCTCTGTGCCTACACATTTGTATCATTACCAACATTGGAACAGGAACAGAATGATACAATAAAATACTAAAAGGAAGACTTCAGGTTGGTTCCTAAAAATTCTGTTCACCAGCCTAAAACAGTAGCAATCCAAAAAGTCTTTATCTAGGACAAAAATACTGTATGTAAAATGTAGGTTTAGGAGAAGCATTTCTTTCTTTCTTTTTTTTTTGTACAAATCAAGCTTTGACACTCCATAATTATAAAATAATGCTTACAAATAAGATTTCCGAATCCTGAAACATTATTAACTATTGTCAAATAATATTACATTGTGCTGAATAGATACACGCCCCTGTAAGGACTCCTCCAAAGCTAAGCATAACCATATCTGTGCAAAATAAAAAAAAATTCAAATCTCCCCTTTTTACGTAATTGATATAAGTGGCATAATTTATATAATAAAGGTATGCGAGAAAAGTTGAGAAATCCTATTGTACTCAACTGTCTTCCAGAGTCTTCAGCAAGGTATTTCTAATCGTGGTGAATACAAAAGCTCAGGGTTGAATTATTGAGTTCTTGGAGTTTCCAAACTTGGTTCTGTTCTTGCAGACATTACATGACTAGGCTATGGAACGTCTTTAGCATCAGAATGTTCCTACCCTGGTCATAAAACATCTGCAAAAAAAGCAAACTCAGATAACACCAAGAACCCAACTGATCAGGATCTATGTAACATTCTAATAAATAAAGGAGAAATTTCCTGACAGTTAGAACAATTAATCAGCAGAACAACTTGCCCCCAGAAATTGTGGGTGCTCCAACACTGAAGGTTTTTAAGAAGAGATTGGACAACCATTTGTTTGAAATGGTTTAGGATTTCTTGCTTGAGCAATGGGTTGGTCTAGATGGGGGGGGGGCCGCGCGCGGGGGGGTGGGCGCCTGGCCGCCCCCGCCGTGGTGGGGGGTGTCGCGATTGGGAGAACCGAAACGAGGGCGCCTCGGAGAGGGAAAGGGACGGGGCCCGGGGGCCGCCCCCGCCGCGGGGGGGGCGGCCCAGGGCCAGGCCGAGGGGGCCGGCCGGGGGGGGGGGAGAGGGGGAAGGTTGGCATCAGGTCTAGATTGACCTTCAAAGAACTCTGTTATTCTGATATTCTTATACAATTTCCCTTCACAGCTTCTCCAAACAGATGATAGAGTTATCTCTAAATATGGAGCATTTCCAGAGCTAATGTGGATAATTACTGGTGATACAAATATTGCCAGTAGTTATATCTGATTCTTTTCTAAATCCATCAAAATTAAATACTGTATCACCACATCTTTTGGAAGGTACATGGCTTTTGGTTGTATAAAGAAGAAAAAAGACATCTTGAATCATCTGCTGCTCAATTTAACTGGGTGGCCTCCAATCATGATTATGGAAGAGTTAAAAACTTCTCTAACTTCACCATAATTTCTTATAATTCTCTTTGTGTCCTTTTTTCCTTCCCCGAACTAAGAAGCCCGAAAAACAAATTATTTGCTTTGTTTTTTATGGAGGACACTGATTATTATTATTTTTTTCCAATTGCAGGACACTCTTCATCTTGGAACAATCAGAGCTGTTGTACACAATGTTCCAAGTAGAAGCAACAACTTAAATTGTATATTTCAGTTTCTATTGTTTTTAACCCCATTCTTCACACTTTTTTTTGCATGAAATTCATCTTTTATCAAAGATATTTTGATTTTTTTAAAACAACCCTGCTTGGCATCAAAATCTTTTTCCTGGCAGTCAGACCTGACAAATGTATAAGGGATGTTAGGATTTTAGGCTTGCAATTTGCATCAATTCTTATTTGTCTGCATTAAATAATTGCATTATTATTAACTGCATTAAATAATAACCCTTTTAAAATCTCATTGCAAATCCTTTGACAGCTTTTAGTGAAGATCACTATCACTATCATTCACAAGCCTGACCACACACCTATTTATCCACAATAGTTAATTATGAAAAACAAAATAACATAACATTTTATTTTGTCTGCTCCCCTATGTGTTTTCAGTGCAGTCCCTGGCTAATCACCCCCAAACCACATGCAATAGCCATGATATGGATTCTTTCGGGGCTCTTAAGAAGACTTATCTTACCTCCAGACTGGTCAAATTTAAAGAACTGTTGTAAATAGGTTTTTCAAATAATGTGTGCATTTAAATTACAGTACAGGTAGTCTTCAAATTACAACAGCTCATTTAATGACTGTTCAAAATTCCAATGACACTGAAAAAGGTGACTTATGACCCTTTTTCACACTTATGATCTTTGTAGCATCCTCATGGCCATGTGATAAAAATTCAGTTGCTTGGCAACTGACTTACATTTATGACAGTTGCAGTTTCCGGGATAATGTGACCACTTTTTGTGATCTTCTGACAAAGTCAATGAGGAAGCCAGATTCACTTAACAACCATGTTACTAACTTAACAACTGCAGTGACTCATGTAACAACTGTAGAAAGAAAGGTCATAAAATAAAGCAAAAGTCACTTAACTGTTTCATTTAGTCACAGAAATTTTGGGCTACCTGCAATTCTAAAATGTAAGAATAAAAGGAGTGTTATCTTTCACACATGGATGTCCATACATACAAAGATCTCTTTCAGCAACTAGGCAGGGAACCAACATAAACTTCTGTCTGTTGTTTGGTAACAGCAATTTCATGAAAGGCCTTGCCGAAGGTCTTCCAGACTCAGTCAATAATCTTAGAAAGTTAGTTTGTGAATCTCTATCTAGAATTAATTGTGCAAGAATAGTTTCAAGTGCTTTTTTAAAATTTAGCGTGTTCTGCTGAAATTGTAGCAGAATTTGTTTTATGGAGGTTATACCTCTAAATATTTTATGGGCCTGACATAATTTATGAGAATGTCAGTTCTTTAAAATAATCTGAGTTTCAGCAAATCAATCTCTCAGTGGGATTCATTCAGTTCACCTGTCTTTTAGTAACAGAAGCTCTAACTCTGACACTATTATGTCACAGAATAATTTATAGTAGTATGCACCATCCTTATTTGAACTCCTAGACTAGCGGTATAAAGCTATATCTTATCTTATTAGATTCATCTAACTGAATAATCATAGAAGTTCCATATTTCTACTCTGTGGATTTACACAAGCTGAGTACATTGTATAGGGATGGTGTAAAAGCACAGTGACCTATAAATTCAATTGTTTAAAGCAGTGGCCCCAACCTTTTTGAACCAGGGACCAGTTTCACGATTATTTATTCTTCCACGGACCGGTACCTGAGTAACGCGAGACTCCACCGCCATCGGGACGGCTCTTCGCTTGAAGCCGCCCCCTTCGACGAAACTAAGGCGCGAGCACCCAAACGCCACTTTCCAACTGAAAACCCGGAAGCACTTTCCAACCGAAAACCCGGAAGCAACCAAAAACCCGGAAGCGCCGTTGAAACAAGATGGCGGCGCCCAAGCTTTGCGGCCCGGTAAAAAATGATCCACGGACGGTACTGGTCCAGGGACCGGTGGTTGGGGACCCCTGGTTTAAAGCACAGTGACTACAAGTTCAATTTCTAATAGAACAACTTGAACCACATACAATCTAGTACTAAGTATAGTGGCTGCATGTACTTGCTCCCTTCAATAAAGTCAGGGGATACAAATCAAGAAGAAATTGTGTTTCTGCCACTCCTGATTCCCCCCCCCCCAACTTATTAGTTTGCTCGAACTCTTTGACTAATTAGGAGCATATTTGAGGGCTTTGGTGATATTCCTGCATCCAGAGCCACTTAAGATCTTTATTTCCCCCCTTTTTGCTTCTCCCAATGTGTTTATGTTTAAGAGCAGGGTTGCCATCTGGCCGTTTTTCCGACCAAATTTGAGAAATCTGGCCATATAGAAATCTGTTTGGCCGTGAAAAAAATCATGTCTCCGGCCAAATATATTTGGCCGGAAATTTGGCCATATGAAAGTTGCTTGGCTGTGAAATCGAAATTTTGGCCGAATACCGGTTTTCAATACAATATATTCGCATGAAAATGACTGTCAGATCGTCTGAAAACCTCTGAAAAATGACGTGATACACAGGCCGAAGCCTTCTGACTGTGAACAGCGCTGCGTAATATAAGCGAATGTTAACCCGGATGTAAACATCTCAGTATTGGATTGTTTTCTCGCCAGCCGGCGCGCGGCGTCACGGAAAATCCCGGATGTGCGACCGAGAGAATACGTCTGTGGTACATGTAAGCTAGCTAAACGCATTGTGCGTGTACTCTGCATGCATGGTAAGGCAGCTATGTGTAATGTGTATGTGCACAGCGCATGTATATTAGCACGCGGAAGCCTTACGTTAGTGGTAGCCTAGTTTGTTTTTTTACCTTTTTCTTTCTTCACATTGCTACATTAGAAGTACTCTTTGTTTTCATGTAATTATTGGGATAATTCCTCTCTTTTTGAAAAGATGGTTATTGAGCATTCAGTTTTCATAAGGATTCTATATATAATTGCTATTTTTATGTCGTTTTATTTGTTTAGTGATGATATTTTTTCAATGGGGGGGTAATCCCCCTAAAAACCCTCATGCCCTAGCTCCCCACTCCTCAGGATCGCTGCATTTGGCCCTGAGCTTTCCAAACGGTAGTAGTGGTTATTTGAAGTGAGCTGCCTAGCCTGGATGTGAGTAAAGAAACGCAGAAATTCCCATGACGTCACATCACGTTGTCGAATAAAGACTATTTTTTATGATTTGATTATTTAAAAACAGTTAAAAAAACAAAAAAACAATATATCCTCATGTTATATTGCATAAAAAAATTTGGCTGGAAAATTTGGCCGTGAGAGAAAATAATTTGGCTGAATTTGGCCGTATTTTGACTTGAGTTTGGCCGCAGAGCCAAGCTGCGATCTGGCAACCCTGTTTAAGAGCCTGTGGGATACTTTTACAAATGTTATCAACCTAAGGAGCAGATTCATCTACCTTAATAATCAACAAAAGAGTCCTGTAGATTTGGAATCCAGGCAAAAGTTTCTAAAACCACCTTTGAGAAGTTCAGGAACTTTATTATATGACTGACTGACAGCCCCTTCTTCTCTCAGGAAATCACAAGCAAACTGTTCATCCCAAAAGGTGCTTTTTTCCCCCAAGAGGCAACTGGACTTTCTGTTGAAGAAGCTTCTTGGATGAGAAGAGGCAAGTCTTCAAAGAAAAACTAGAAAGTCCAGTTGCCTCTTGCAAAGAAAAAGCACCTTTGGGACAACCATGACCTGGATGACTGAAAATCTCCATAAACATTAAGCAATTTCTTCCTCCGTGGGAAGAATAGAACAAGCGAGGGCTACATTCCTCATAGACTATCTAGCACAATTCCCATTCTCCTGTTTTTTTCCCAGCTGTTACAGGCCCTAAATATTTTTCCCACTTTAGCAGCTGCCAGTAAAAACAGCAGCCCTCTTCCCAGTTAAGCAGCTCTGCTTTCTATTGTTCGGTCCGAGGAAATCCTTAAAATACAACGTGTGACCCATTCATTACTGCCAGTCCAGGACGCCACAAGGCTTTACCAGTGCATAGGACTCCACTACACGTGGCTTGCCTCCGTTGGGCAGTAGGCGCTCAGCCCTTCAGTCACATGTCCGGGGTGACTTGAAGCAAACCCCATCAAGTTCAAAGAGAATTACCCGAAAGTTTACACGCCTCAACCGCCACGTATGCTGTTAGTAACGGATTTCAGTCAAGCAGCTGTTTGGCTGAATGGCAAGTGATGTGTGACAACTTGATCCCGCGGCGACCGACCATCGGGGCTGGGCGGGGAAAACCACGCGTTCTTCTCGGCGCGCAGCACCGAAAGCGCTTCGCAAGCTTGCAGGCACCGGCCCGGTTCTCAAGCACGGAGCGACAGCTTTACAAACTTTTCCCGCGCGTCACCCCTTGCTAGCCCAAACAAGCCCACCACGCGCGCGCCCTCGCCCCTTTCCCCGACCGCTTGGCCAAGCTCCTTCTCTCTCTCCCTCAACTTTTGGCATCGGACTCGCCCGCGCAAACGCGCGCCGAGTGAAGGCTGTGGGCGCCGTACCTCGGATGTAAGTGCACTTGCTCTCGTCCAGCAAACTGGAGCTCGATCCGCCCATCCTGCCGGAGCTGGGGGCGGCTGAAGGGAAAGGAACTGCCACGCGGCTGGGTGAAGGGAGCTGGATGCAGGATGGGTTCGAATCCAACCTTTCCGCGCTCCTCTCTCGCCCTCGCCCTCAGGCGCTCCTCTCGGTCTCCCCCCTCGGCAGCCCAAGTGCAAAACTTCCTCCAGCCCCAGGCACCGCCCGATCAAGCACCTCCTTCCCCACTCCTCCTGGCAGAGGGGTCAGGCCGCCGAAAGCGCCTCGGTTCCGCGAGACGAATCCTCGCTCGGAGCGGACGAAGAGCAGAAACTAAGCTTTCTTCTGGACTCCTAAGTCCAGCTCCCTCTTCCTCTGCCTTTTCCCGCAAATCGCTGAACTAGATTCAGGACTCTCGCTAGATGTCGAAGGGGCGGGCAGAGGTCTTGTGTTCCTTCCATCGCCAGCCAGCGCGAGATAAATTAAAAGAAGAGCGGTTGGTGATGGAGCATCAGGGAATCACCTGAGCTCCCCGCAGTAAGATTTAACTCGCTGCTTCAGACCTCCCATTTAGCTTGGACCATATTCTACTAAGCATGGAGATAGGTGGGGTGGGGTGGGGTGAGGTCTGAAAGGTCCCAGCACTGTTATTTTGTTTGGTTAACGAAAGAAAAATAACCAAACTCAGAGAGCACCAAGAATCCCTGATTAGCAATCTAGAATTTTATTTACATAAATTTGAAGGAGCTTCTGAGACCATCTGTTCTAGCCTAACCCCTTCTCCCTGCCAGAACCCCAGTTTTTCTGACTGATGGCTGCTCAGTCTTTGCATTAGGACAATCTGCGAAGGGAAGAGTGAACTCTCACTTACTGGCTCAGCTCTAAAACCATTCCTCTTTTTAGGATGTGTTTCCTCTTGTTCAGCCAGAATCTGTCCTGTAACTGAATTCATTTTTCCATGTTCGATACTCTGGAATAAGAGTGAGCATATCCTAAGTTTAAGATCTGGGTAACATCTTTCAGTTATTGAAAGAGTGCTGCATCCTGCCCTTTTCCAACTAAGATGGGGTCGCCAACCTTTTGAACCTCAGGGACCACCACCAAACTCATAATTTTAAATCCTACAGACCAGAGACCCTGGGAAAATCCCCCAAAAAAGTCTGCAGGAAAATTCCCCACCCTGTTTTCCTTAAAGATCATTTTTTATTTGGGATCGCAGAATACCGTCTCCAGCTCCATTCTCAGGGGGAGAGAGGGAGAGAGAGACTTTTGGCTTCATGCAAGGAAAACAGCAGAAGCAGTAGAAGTCTTTCTTTCTCTCCCCGAAATTCCACCAGAAATGAGTCTTGATGAGACTTGGTGTGCTGGCGCAGCCTCTTGGTGCAGGGTGCCTTGTAGATTGTCGGAATGCTTGTGATATAACTTAATTTAATCAAAGTATTAAAAAAAACTTCAAATGATGTATAATTAAGTGGGAAAAATTTTAAAACTATTCAAATAATTTTTACTGTTCCTCAAAGAACTGGGGACAGATTGATAATTGTTCATCTAGTCTTCAATATATATTCATTAATATAAGCAGATAAAATGGATAAACCATGATTTTGTGATGGATAATTTATATCAACTCTTAGATAAGTTAATTATATTTCTTTTAAAAATCCCCAACTTCCAGAAAAATATTTATCATTTCTCAATAGTGGTGCATAAATAAAGTTCAGTAGAAAAATATCTGATATCTATGGAAATTCTTATTCATCTAGGTCATGGTTATCCCAAAGGTGCTTTTGCAAAAGGCAACTAGATTTCCTTGTTGTTTGTTTTTTACTTGAAGACATTTTGCTTCTCATCCAAGATGCTTCTTCAGTGGAACTAAGCTTGTGGATGACAAGCGAAACAGAAAGAAAGAAAAAAGAAAATCCAGTTGTCTTTTGAAAAATAAACTTTGGGACAAAAATATTTGATGTTTAGCAATTTGGATTTCATAAACTATGGCAGGGATAGAGAACAAGAGCAAAAGCGAGAGTAGCAGGTCAGGAGACAGCAAAGTGCAACAAGAAAGGTGGAAGAGAAGCTGCAATAGGAAATGAGTTTAAAAGGTGAAAAAATAGCCATTTTGTGGAGCAGCATGCAGCCCAAGGGTATTTTCCTCCCTACTTCACTCTCCAAAAAGAAGGGGCCCCTCCTTTGTTTACCCACCCACTTTTGTCAAATTTGAAGCTCCTCCTTTCACTGCTCTCTGCCCAACATTTACAAAACGTCTCCACTAGGACAGTTCCAAGGCCTCTTACCACAGAACACTTTCCTGCCAGAACACTGCCTCACCCTTCCCACAGGGGACACTATTCCACACCATTAGACAAATGTTTCAAGCCCACCAAGACGCTCTCTGTTGCCACCAGACCCAAGGCCACTGCTGCTCCACAGCCCCAGAGACAATTGTGGTCTAGTGCACTTTTGACTTCAGCCAACCCGTTTCTGGACACAGGCAGATATAAAGGACAGGAAGGGCTGCTCTGGAAATTTTCAGATGAACACTTCATGATGACAATTCAAATAGCTCTATCACCATAGGAGATTTTTTCTTAACTCTTGTAAAACTTCTAAAGCTAGCTACCCCACTAAAACCCTTTCTCTTAAAACTGTAGCATGGGCCTTGATCTTTCTGGGGCTTATTGACTGCTCCAAAGTGCTTTGTGTTAGTTTTTGACTTAGATTGGATAGGTGGGTTTAGGCTAGTACAGCATTAGGCTACTACAGGTATCATATGCAATCTTGGTTTATCTTTTGTTTGTCCTTGGTCTACTAGTCTAGGACCAACTCTCTTCATACTCTACATAAATGACCTCTGTGATCATATCAAGAGCAACTGCGTTCTCTTCGCTGATGATGTAAAGCTATTCAACACCACAGACAATACTGCTACCCTTCAAATAGACCTCGACTATGTATCAGAATGGTTAAACAAATGGCAACTTCAAATCTCAACAAATAAATGCTCTGTCCTACATATTGGCAAAAAAAATCAGAAAATAAAATACAGGCTGAATAGTCAAGACCTTGCTGATGATCCAAACTCTGTCAAGGATCTTGGAGTACTCATCTCAAATGACCTAAGTGCTAGAGCCCACTGTAACTACATAGCCAAAAAGGCATTAAGAGTTGTTAACCTAATCTTACGTAGCTTTTTCTCTGGTAATACACTACTAACTAGAGCATACAAAACATTTGCTAGACCAATATTCGAATACAGCTGATCAGTCTGGAACCCACATTACGTATCTGATATTAACACAGTTGAGAAAGTCCAGAAATATTTCACAAGAAAAGTTCTCCACTCCTCTACTCGTTGCAGAATACCTTATGCCACCAGACTCAAAATTCTAGACGTAGAAAACCTAGAACTACGCCGCCTTCGGTCCGATCTAAAGTATAATATATAAAATCATACATTGCAATGTCCTACCTGTCAATGAATACTTCAGCTTCAACCATAACAATACAAGAGCAAATAATAGATACAAACTCAAGGTTAATCGCACCAAACTTGATTGCAGGAAATATGACTTCAGCAACAGAGTGGTCAATGTCTGGAATACTCTACCTGACTCTGTGGTTTCTTCTTCAAACCCCAAAAACTTTAACCTTAAGACTGTCTACTATTGACCTCATCCCTTTCCTAAGAGGTCTGTAGGGGGCGTGCATAAGCGCACCAACGTGCCTACCATCCCTGTCCTATTGTTTCTTTTATATATATTATATATTTTATATTTTTCTGATATGTATCCATGTATTCATAACTATGTTTTTATCTAATAAAATATAATATACCTATTATCTTGTAAGCAATTGACAAATAAATAAAGCCACAATCTATTGTCTATTCATTCTTGGCATTTTGGCAGAAAACGTGCTTATTGTTGATCTTTCTTCCCCTCTCTCTCCCCTCATTTCATCCTGCATCCATCCGTTCGTTCCTTCCGTTCCTCTCTCACTCCTTCCCAACTTGATACTCTTAACCTTATAAGCAGCAGAAATGAGAGACACGTCTACATCAAGGCATTCCTGGAGAAATTGTATCCACCTTTGATTTTAGACCAAGAATTCAAATGAAATTAATATTATAGTTGTTGAAAAAATGAAACAACATCAACAATTTGTCACAACAGGAAACACTGCAAAATCCAATTTCTTCATTTTAATATGTGATCCAATAGAAGGGAATATCTGTAATTCAGGGTTGAAATGTAGAGTCTTTAGTGCTCTCTGAGTTTGGTTCTTTGCTTAGAGACATTTCATTACCGGATATCATTGATCATTAACACTATCAATGCCAGTGTGCAGGGTTTTGATCCTTATTTATGGATAGTAACAGTACAAGTAGTCCTCCATGTACAACCATTTCTTTAGTGACCTTTAGTGGCCATTTCCTAGTTTCACCCCTTTTAGAGTAGTCACTGGCCAAGAATTTAACCCAATGCCAGAGCTACCTGTACAGAATCCCACAATTCCCTCCCTTAAGGAATGAATAGGAAATGGCTCAGAGAAAAGTGATTTACAACCGGTACACTCACAACCATTGCAGCCTCCCCACAGTCATGTAATCAAAATTTTGGTGCTTGGCAATTGGCAAGTAATTATGATGGTTGCATTGTCCTCAGGTCATACGATCAACACCTGTAACTTTTGCTACCAGCTTCTGACAAACAAAGTAGGGGAAGCCACTTTGTTGTAAAATTGTAAAGTTGTAAAATTGGGCTTGACTCACTTAACAACTACCTTGCTTAACAATGGAAAGTGTGGTGTCAATTCATAAGTTGAGGATTACCAGTAATTTGCCCTGCCAATATTGGGCATATGATTTTCTCCTAGTTCCTTGGTGAGGGTATTATTTTCTGTTTCATTGTTTGATGTTAATTCCTGCTTATTTGGATGTAGGCTGCTGGAGAGGAAAGTAAAAGTTAACCGTGGTTTTAAGATTCATATTAGGCAATCAATTGTATGTGTATTGTGGAAGTACAAAAGATTAGCTGATAAAATGCCATTTTGGTTATCACCTCATGGAGCACTACATAGAACAGAGATGATGATATTTGAAAAAGAGGGATTCAAGATAAAGACAAGAAACAATTAGTAAATGAAGGATTTGGTTGTGATTAGTTTAATTATTATAGAATTTTTGAAATATTTAAATTTGATAAAAAGAAAGTTCTTTTCACAGGAACTAAATCTGCACTAGACCACTTTATTATTAAAGCATATAAAATATTACTCAAGATGAATCTGGAAGGTGAATATGTTAAAGTATATATGGTAAAATGGGCAAAAAATTGATGTAATATAATGCTAGATAAATGGGAGAATGTATGGACAAATTAAAATTTATTATAGTTTGAAAGAAATAATGTATCGTTGGTATTTTACCCCAGATGGACTAGTGAAAATGTATAAAGGGATTTCTAATGTGCTGGAAATGTACTCAAAATCCAGGTTCATTTTGTCATATGTGGTGATCTTGAAAATATGTGAAAACATATTGACAAATACAACAATGACAATACAGAAAATATTTAAGATGCAAATATTAATGAAACCTGAAGCTTTTCTTTTAGGTATTAGGGACAAGTCAATTGAAAAACAATTTGGGGTGCTATTCTGTCAAATGGTGACGATTGTGAGAATTGTACTTGCCAAACACTGGTAAGAAAAAGGACGCTGGCTGTTAAAGAATGAATTTTGAAGTTGACTGAATTAGCAAAGATGGTAAAATTAACTGCTTGATCAGTTAATGGACTAGACAGCTTTATAAGAGAATGGAAACCATTTGTGGACTTTCTGCGTGCTAAATACATTAACAAAAATGTATTGGATCACATTTTTTCTTTTTTTTAACACCAATTTTATATTTTTGTTGTTGTTAGCACTAGATTATGTTTTTGTTTTGTTTGTTTTGTTTTCTGTTTTGTATTTTATCTGTTATGATAAAACAAAATAAATTTACTTAAAACATCTTCTACCAAAATGGATACCCAGGCAGGTTTATAAGAAAGTCCCAGGCAACCAAACTGACTAGAGTAAAACCAAAATAAGCTACAGAAAGGTTTGCACAACCGCACATGAAAAACATATCTGAAACAATCAATATACTACTGCAACCGAGAGATTTCTGGTAATATGGCCAATGATTGACACGGCCAGAGAATCTTCTTTCTCTGGACTGTCATTTTTCCAACTGAAAGGAACAGGCTTTCCTTTCATCTATCTTGTGTAAGGGAGAGTCCTAGAATAACCCCACAAGATCCTCAATACAGCAATAGTCTGCAGTTTGGAGCAGCTAGTGAGCTGGTAGCTGGGTAATAGGGGGGCTGCAGTCACTTTACTTTTAGACCAAACAGCCATTTTGGACTTATTTTTGAAACGGACAATAAGATGTGCCTTTCATTTCTTAATCAATTTATGTTATCTTTATTAGCTAAAAGAGGCTTCCTTTAATCACAGCCAGTTTCTCCTTTCTGGAGCTCTGTGCCATTTTTGAAATTATTTTATTGTTAAAATGACAAGGAAGAGGGTTGCTGGAGGCAAGCTATAATAAGGAAGTGTGAAATATCTTTTCTTTTTAATTTTGATGGAGAAACATACGAATAAAATGTTGTGGATTTATTTTACTATTTTTTTTTACTATTTTTAAAGTAATCTGTAGCCTTGGATTGCTTTGTTGTGGTGATTGAAATTATCCAATTTCCATGAACTCTGATTGGCCAGAAAAATAAATTAATTAATTAAAATCCATTTTTTGACCATAAGAGGGAGCTAAGAAGATGCTTAAACCTGAGCTCAAGTCTGTCGTTAGGGAAGTCTCTGAAAACTCTTTACAGAGAATTACCCATATTATAAATCAAGTGGGTACTAAAGATACAGATGATATATAAAAAAAAAACAAGAGATGCAATTAGGTGTAGTAAACTATCAACCCATTGAGATACTTCCAATCACGTAATGGAAATAATTTAACTGTAACCTTGGAATACAAACCTGATACCAGCTTGTATGATGATCATGGTTTGAATATAACTCTCAGAGCAAGTGAAACAAGAGTTCCAAATAAACTAACAACTTTTAAGAGGTCATGTTTGGGACTTTTTCTTCATGGATACTAACAAGGTTGAGAAGCCTTTGAGAAAAAAAGATTTGATGGACATCTCAGAGAAGATTTTATGCCACAAGGAAGGGCTCCAAGCTAATCTACAACTTTTAAATAGAACAACTTTGGGACTTTAAAAAAATATATATTAACAAGATTGAGTTTCTTGAAGGAAAGAGACTTGATAGACATTCAGGAGAAGAAAAAGATTTTATTCTATGGAGACAAGCTGGAGGGAGTGACTTAAATTTAATGAGTTAATTAGAGTTAGGATGGATTTTTATAACTCTAATATATGTATTGAAATAAACTTTTAATGTACTTCTGTATTTATAAAATGAGTTTGTAAATGTTTACTTTCTGTCCATCTACGTAATGTTTGGCTAATTCCAAAAGTCTGTAAAATATTACTGATCAAATTTGAAAATATGAAAGGTTGGGCAAATCTCTAAAGGGAAGAAAATGATTTTATTCCATGAGGATAAATTGGAGGGAGAGATTTAAATCCAATGAGCTAATTGGATTTTTATTGGTGTGTTATATATAATTGAAAGAAAGCTTTAATCTAGTTTTGTGTTTATGAAGTGGCTTTGAAAATAAACATTTTTCCTTGATATATGATGCTTGAATAATTTTTAAAGTCTGTAAAATATCATTGAAAGTGAACTTCAAAGTATGTATATTAAGAGGGAGTTTAAAAAGTAAAGTAATTGTAAAATAAATGACTAAATGGTTTAATGATAAGAGACTTCTCTAAAGAAACAGACAAAATTTACATAATTCAGCATATGCAGCCAGAAGACAACTGCCAAGAGATGTTATGATCTAATTTATAAGAAAAATTTATTCAATTCAAAAACATTATCATCAGAAATTTAACATTTCTGGAAAAGAGGTGTAAATATTCAGAGAAATTCCTACATGTTAAGTTTAATTGATCACTTTTTCCTCCTTTTTTGGTACAGTTTTGTTGTTGCTAGGGTTGAATGTATGCTTTGTTTTATTTTTGTTTTGTTTTGTCTTTTATTTTCTATATAATAATAATGATGATGTAAAAAAGATGTGTTAGAACCTACTGATTTAAATAAAGAAAACTTCACTGTTTTAAAAAATTTTAAAAAGTGTTTTCTCCCTTTAGGGTTAAAAAATCTGAAATAATATAGGGAATTCTTTTAATATAAACCATGACAATTTATAAAGATTAATGAGTAAACAGAAGCATATACTATTCCCTACAGAAATGAAAAGCAGAGATGGTTAAATTGATTCCTTCATCTAAACAATATATTTAATTTTGTTTCTATTTGAAAATTGCTTCCGAATTTCTGCTTGCAATAAAAAAAATTAACTTTGATTTTGTTTTTGCTGATTAGATAGTTTGTTGCTGAAGAAATGGCTAGTATATACTATTATTGTGTGAAACTAAAAAGTTGTACAACCCTCTACTGTGCTAAGAAGAGTTGGAAGTCAATATCTTTTTCTTTCTTTTTCCCTCTCTGCTGCATATATTCTTTTCACACACACCCCCCAAGTTTTTTATTTTTTATTTCTCTTTGTATTTTATATTTTTGATAAACCAATAAAATATTTTTAAAAACCTATTACTACAATCACTTATTATTACTATAGTATACAAACAGCACATCCAAAGCACAAGTAGACCATAACAACGGTTCAAAAATAATAACAGCCTTAGAAGGGTACTTTATGGCCATAAAGCACTTCCAATCATTGCAAAAAGTTGCACAAAAATATAGATACTCCTTTTCTTTTTTTATTATTATATCTATAGAGTGTTTCTAGGATAAATTTGGGAGGATTATATGAAATTGTTATAAAATAAACTAAGTAAATTATAGTTACCTCGCAAAATATGAATGAACAAAATTATAGTCAAATGATTGATTAATAATGATACTGGGGTATTCAGTTTTTGATTGATAATATGAGTTATTATGCAATGTAACTGTAATTGAGACTATGAAATGGATGCACACAAAAATTTGTAAACCAACCGACACACTGCTTGTACATTTATGGAAGAAAGCTGGATGTTTTTATTTTTTGTTTGTTTTTGTTTGTCTTTAAAAACCAATAAAATTTACAAAGATAGATAGATAGATAGATAGATAGATAGATAGATAGATAGATAGATGATAGATAGATAGACAGATAGATAGATAGATAGATAGACCTTGACTTAATGGAGGCTGACCATTGTAGTAGAAAATTGTGACAGCTTTAAGTGAGACAATCACGTGATCACCTTGATTAACATGCCCCAAGCCTGCATTTCAGGATACGGCTGATAAACAAGCATGGGGGTTGTTACGTAGAACACGGAGGGCCTCAGAGATGTAGGAAGCCAGTAGGTGGCTCCGGCCTATCTGCCCTGGCCTCATTCCATCATTGGTAATGCAAAACATAAATACAACATAAGGACTGTACAGCCACTATTTAAGATAGGAGAGGCTTTTTTAGCACTCTTTAATGAGCCACATACAGTCTTGGGCATTGTGTTAAGTGCTAACGAATGTAAAGGAAAAAGCAAGGAAAAACAAGGAAACAGGAGTAGGCAGAATCAAAGGCAAAAGGTGCAACAAATCATTGCAATTAAGAGCTGGGTGAAGGCAAATTCCAGGTCAAGCAGTCTAAACTATTGCTTGGATCCTTCAGGATATCCCATCTGAAGATTTACTATTGATTTATCTAGCCATTCTCCCAGATTGTTTCTGGCTTCTTCAGGGATTCTCATTTGAGTTTTTTGAGACATGTGTGTTGCCATGCTTGCACATGTGTTCTGGATGCACTAGAACAGGCTTCCCAACCCCAGTGCATGCACTGATACAGAGCTGCAGCTTGTTAAGAACCAGGCTATATAGCTGGAGTTGAGCTGAAGGTGCATCTTCCACCTCCAAGCATGTGGTGAGTTGGCAGGGATAGGGGCTGGGATGGGAAAGCCTCCTCAGGAACCACAAACAGTCTTGGGCATATCTATACCTATCCATCCATCCATCCATCCATCCAAGCCAAATACCACTCATTCATCACAAAATCTCCAAAACTGTAAAGCCTACAAACTTGAAATTTGGCATGTATGTTCCTCTTGGCTTCTAGGAGCTCGCTAAGAAAGGATTTTTTGAAATGACCATCAGATCATTAGTATTTCTTATATAGTAATTAACACGCTCTGATACTAAGGAGTTAGACATTCTACCCCTCCCCTCCCCACCTGAAAAGAACTCTGTTCAAACTGCCAGTTGCCTCACATTCCGTTACCTCAGTTCCACTCTTTAACTCAGGAACGGTTTGAGGCTCCTTACAGTACTAAACGTCGCTACCTTACAAAAATGTCCACGCCTTCCTCCTATGGAACTGCTTCCGAACTCAAGGCGGCGGGAGAGATATTCCCTTATGAGTTTCAATGGTGAGCCAACAGATTGTGAACCAAATTTCTCCTGTATAGTGTCCCAGCACCAAATTACTTCTTACATTGACCTTCTCAGTACAGACAAATCTGTTCCTACTGGTGTTACTCTATACTGTAACATCAGTTAAAGGGGGGAAAAGGGGGAAATGCAGGAAAAGATTTACAGATGTGATTAGGAAAACACAAGTAAGGGAAGCTGCAAATAAAGTATAGTCAAAGTCATCCTGAAGTCAATAGAGAGGCTGTAAAAAAGTATGCATCCAATAACCCCTACGTTAATCAGGCAGCTACAGCTAAATACAATGAAAAAATATTACAAAGCAGATTGATGCCTTGGACTAATAAGTATTTGTCTGGTTTTAAATATGAATCTTAGATTGATTTCTCCAGGGAAAAGGTTATTGATTTTGGACCTTGGTTACTCTGTGCCTGGTGCCGTACCCTGAAGTGGCAGGATGAAACTCCCGGGATGTGCTGCAGTGGCAGTAAAGTCCAGGTCCCTCCCCTTGAGCCCTCCCCTGAACCCTTACACAGACTTCTCACCCACCAGCATCCAATGGCAGAACAGTTTCTTTCTGCTGCCCGGAAGTACAACGTATGCTTCTAAATGACAATCTTTTGGAGCCAGAGAGGTGAAGGAGGGAAATTAGTAGTGAAGCACAGGTATCCAGCTAGTATTATATATAAATATTGTACAGTATCTACAGTAGACATTACATGGCGGGCCAAGTTAAAAAGTTACATCTTTTTTATGATTGTTCATGAAACTCTTAGTGATCTATTTTAGAATCCCGTCTGAATAAAGCTGCTCTAAATTATCTGCTGCAGAGTTACCTTTTTGAATTTCCTGCCTAGAGAGGTTCACGATGTCCTTCACAGGGCCTATTTCCTGAGGGATAATGCTTCATGGTAGGCAAATGATACCATCTGAAGGTATCATTGATGATGTTTCCATCACTCCTGCAGCCCAGGAAAAATAATCACTGCTCCAGTCCTGATTGAGCTCTTGTGTTGAGGGTTCCAAAAAGAAAGCTGCTGCATTTAACCCTGAGACCTCTGGTGAGACTCTTCTTCCTCCTTTTGAATATTCTCTGTACCAAAGATGAGGCACATGTAGCCTTCCCTATGTTTTTAGTTCAACTCCTAATAGCCCCAAACAGCCAAGGCAAAGGATACTTGGACCATCATTAAGAACAAAGGATGAGCTCTATATTCCTAGTCTGTAAAGGTAACGGTTCCCCTCGCACATATGTGCTAGTCATTTCCAGCTCTAGGAGGCGGTGCTTATCTCCGTTACAAAGCCGAAGAGCCAGCGCTGTCCGAAGATGTCTCCGTGGTCATGTGGCCTACATGACTAAACGTCGAAGGTGCACGGAGTGCTGTTACCTTCCCACCAGGGTGGTCCCTATTTTTCTACTTGCATTTTTACATGCTTTCGAACTGCTAGGTTGGCAGAAGCTGGGGCAAGTAACGGAAGCTTACTCCATTACGTGGTGCTAGGGGTTCAAACCACAGAACTGCCGACCTTTCTGATCAACAAGCTCAGCATCTTAGCCACTGAGCCACTGGTACTGAATGTTTCACCAAGGGATTTTTTTTCCAAGCAATGTGATATTCAGAATTCCTATTGGACTCTTGGTAACAAATCAGGAAGGAGTCTGATAGCACCTTTTCTGATTAACATTTTGTGTGAAAAGGCATAAGCTTTTATGAGCTACAGCTCACTTCATAAAAAACCTTTTATCCTCACAAACTTCTCCTTTTTGGATTCCAACTCTCCTTCCTCCTTTGGTTTGAGTTTTAGCTATTTCCTCTTTGGCTAATGTTTTTCCATTTTTATTTTAACTAAATTCTGTTTATGATTAAATTAAAAAGGGACTCAGTGCCTCAGTGAGAAGGCGAACTATAGCTGGGCAGTTTGACAATGAGGGCCGTGAGACAGAGTGAGCTGCCATCACCTGTCCCAGCTCTTGCCAATCTAGCAATTAGAAAGCCGGTAAATGCAGGTATATGAATAAGGTACAGAATCATGTGGAAGGTTACACCTTTCTGTGTTCCACCATATGTTCTTTGCTGCACATGACCACGGACACATGGCCATGGAAACACCTCCAGAAAACACTGGCTCTTTGGCTTAACAAACGGAGATGACCAATGCCCCTTAAAGTCGGCCACAACTAGTGGGGGAAAATCTGCAGGGACAGCTTTCTTCTCTGAAATTCATTGCATGCAATCTTTTGCTATGCCCTCTTCCTATCCAGTTCCCCCTTGAAGAAAACTTGCTACGCAAAAGTAGAAACAATTCTCTTTTTGGTTCAATATAAAAGGAATAGAAAGAGAAAAAATCAGGAGTATTTAGTCCACCCTGAATATAATTATTTATGTTAGCTATTCACATACCTGTTTTCTGTGAGAAGGAATTCCTTTGGAAACTTATAATTTTGTCCTCCATATTTTCGGGATCTTTTCTTCTTATCATCTGTTGAAGTATTTTCTCCTGAAGGCCTTGTCCAGATTATTCCAGTCCCTTGCCAAGTTTAGATGGGATGTTTCAGGCCCTTCCTCATAGAGGTGACATAAGGTTACTCGAAGCCACTTACTCACATGTTGCTTGGATCCTTCAGGACATCCCATTTGAACATTTTCTATTGATTCCTAGAACCATTTCTCCGGATTGTTTCTGGCATTTTCAGGAATCTTTGTCTAAAAAATTTTGAGACATGTATGTTGCCATGCTTGCACATGTGTTCTGAATGGAGTAGAACAGACTCCACCCCAAGTGCATGGACCGGTCCTGGTCCCTGGCCGGTTAGGAAACAGGCTGCGCAGCCTGAGGTGAGCTGAAGGCACATCTTCCACCTCCAGCCATGTGGTGAGTCTACAGGGCTGGGGTGAGAAAGCAGCAGGGCAAGAGCCATCTTGCCCAGTGCAAAGGTTCCCCACCAGCTGCGCTTGCAACTGGCTTGCTACTACTGGGCTCTATATCCTTCTCCTCTTCCTCACCCTGCTCTTTCTGTTACCTCTTCTTCCTCCTCTTCTTCCTCCTCAGGAACCACAGTCTTGGGCACATACAGTTTTAAGGAAAAGGCTTGTTTCTGCAGCTTTTGGCAAAAAGGCAAAAGGAATTGGTAGAATCAAAAGCAAAAACCATGGCACAACAAAGGACTTAACTGGGTGAAGGCAAATTCCAGGTCAAGCAGTCCAAAATCAAGCTGCAGATTTACAATCCCAGATCAATGGAGGGATGAGGTATTGGTGAATGAGTCCTGGTCATAAATAACTGGATTACAAACCAAAGGCATGGTATGAGAGGCCACATGCTTAAATTGCTTCTAGCAACTTAAGGCTGTTTTCATGAGACTTAAATCTCCTCCCTGGCCAGCGTGCACAACTGTCCCTTAAGCTTGAGTGGTTTGTTCAGCATCTTGATGTTTCCTTATGAGCCACTGACTTCTAGCAGGATGCAAACATCCTTGGAGAAATTGCTGCTGAGTTTAGGTAAGCGAAGTAGCTGGTGTCGTCGCTGAGTGTGACTTTGAGGGCTGACATCAAGGAATCCATAGACTGAAATCACTCTAAAGCGAACAAAAGCTTTTTCATCCTCATACTACAAAGTTACTAAGGTCTGAGCCCCTGCTTACTTGCTGTATTGTACATTCTAAAATGTACTTAAATAGAGAAAATGACCACTGCCAGAAGGATGACTCTTGAAACTCTGTTTAGCCATTGCTAAGTATCTAGTTGAGATGCTGCAGGTCTTTCCTTCTCAAGGTTCTTTATAGATATTTCAAGTCGCTTTTGACATCTTGTTTAGATGCCACAAGATCTTCCACACACAGGTTTTTGAAGGATTGCTGAAGCCCTTTTTCATGAATTGATAGGTTCTTCAGAAAGTGAGAGGTTTTCTAAAGATCCTAGATTCAAATATATTCTCCACCCATCCTTCAGAATCTTGACTTCTCTAATGATTTTTGAAGCCATCTCTTCCTTAGAGTACTTTCAGATTTTGCTTCAGACTTTAGTAGATTTTGAATGGCTTGAATAGATGCTTTAAGCCAGTGGTCCCCAACCTTTTTTGTACCAGGGACCAGTTTCACGCAGAAACACTTTTTCAAGGGGGGAAGGAGTCCGAGTTTGGTGGTTTGCTTGCAGACGTTTCATTACCTGACTAGGTAACATCTGATGTTGTTACCTAGTCGGGTAATAAAACGTCTGCCAGCAAACCACCAAGTTCAGGAGCGCCAATGCCTCCTCATTGCAACCCTGAGCAACAGATATTCTCTTCTATTGGGACATTTAAAACGGAGGGTTTCAGCTGCAGATTCAGGAACTGCGCCTGGCTGAGGAGCGCCTTCAAAACTGAGCGCTGGGCGGCGGCGGCCCACGGCTGTCTCCGCGGCTCAGGACAAGTCCCTGCAGGACGGCTGAGAAGCACCGCCTCTCGGCCCTGCCTCCCTCAGCCTCATCCCTCAGGTGTCTGCCTCGTTCCTCTCTCAGTCGCTCTCTCGCTCCTCCACCAGCCCAGAAAGAAACTGCTTCAAAGAAGCCGGCAGGGTGGCTTTTCCTGTTGGCGCAGCTCCTCCGAAGCGCCCGTTCACCCCCACCCGCCGCCCACGGTTCAATCCAGTGCTCCGTTCTGCCTGTCTGCCTTCGTTTCTGGTTGTTTCGGAGCAGATTCGGCTGAGTAAAAGAGGCGAATAGTTATTATTCTCAGCCGAAGCTGCTCCGAAACAACCAGAAACGAAGGCAGGCAGGCAGAACGGAGCACTGGATTGAACCTGGATTGATTGACGGCGGGGTGGGGGTGAACGGGCGCTTCGGGGGAGCTGGGCCGACAGGAAAAGCCACCGTGCCGGCTTCTTTGAAGCAGTTTCTTCCTGGGCTGGTGGAGGAGCGAGAGAGCGACTGAGAGAGGAACGAGGCGGGAGGAAACCGAAGCCACTGAGCCAGAGAGTAGGACAGGCTTTGGTTGCTTCCTCCCTCCCCTTCTTTCATTTGTGTCCTTGATCCCTGATCCCAGCAGCATGAGAAGGCAAAGAAAGCCGCCATTTTTTTAAAAAAAATTATTTTTTCTTTGTGGCCCGGTGCAAAGTGATCCACGGACCGGTACCGGTCCGCGGCCCGGTGGTTGGGGACCCCTGCTTTAAGCCATTCCTGTGGAGTCAAATAACATGTTGCTGGGCCTGCAACAGAAATATGATTTAGGGATATCTTCACCCAATCATCCACATCCCCTTCAAATGTTTCAAGATGTTCCTTTTGAAACTTCATCCAGGCACCTGGAAGCCATACTCCCAGAGACTCTCTTACTGGCTTATAAAAATCTGCTTTCGCACTTTTTAGACATTTATGAAGCCATCCCAATGCATTTTGCCTGGATTCTTTAAAGTTTTGGTTTGAAGATTGTCTAAAGTCACTTTAAGCCATTCCTTCTTTATGTCATATCCCAGTCCACAATACTTCTTTTTTTAAGTGGCTCTAGCTGGTTTTGTGGTGTTGTACTAGCTACACTTGTTTGCCAGGGACTCACAAAGTCTATTTTGAACTCTCTACTGCTAGATGATACAACCTGGGCCTTATACATCAATGGGCAACAGCTGTTATTGCTCAGTTGTTTCTCTCTAGAAAAATCAGAAGGTTAGATATGAGGAGGAAGAGACAAAAGCAACTTTGGGCCTATATGGAGGATCTCTCCGATCATATACAGAATTGACCCACAATTTTGCAGTCTGCAGATCCACTGGGAATTGTGCCTGATTCCCCAACCAGATATTTGTGGCAGGATTACTAGGAGTGAAGGAGAAGCATAATTTATTTCCTTATATTTCCAATGAATTTATTTAGATTAATTTCTCATTGTCAATTACAATTTGCCTAGGATGTTGAAAAGAGTCAGCTCTTACTTTTCCCCAGTCTTGTTCCAGGCAATGTAATTTAACCCAAAACATTGACAGAAAGCAAAGTGGTGACAACATTAGACTTATCCAACTTGTCGCCGTTCTTTTCTTGCTTCCAAGGCAAGAAGTTTTAGATGTTCTTCCTGCAATATGGACAAAATATACTATGTTAAAAAGATAAATTTACTGACAATGATTAAAGACACTATTTTTTTTCTAACAACAGGCTTGGGGTGGATTTTAACTGTTATTTCTTCATCTTTAAATTTTAGTACCAATTGATGACACTTTTTTGTGGCATTTTAATCATCTCGATAAAATTAATATTTATCTTCTTTCTCAATGAATTGAATGATTGCCTGTCAGTCTTCTGTCTGTCTCTCTCCATCCCTCTCCCTCCCTTCACCCATCCCTGTTTCTATTTCAGATGTCTATATGGCCCATCACACAATAACAATAACATTTAATGTGACCCGTGAACCAATATTCTCCTACCTTTTTTCAGTGACACACAGAGTTTGGAATCTCTATTGTCTTCTTCTATTGCAGAGGAGGAAGCTTACCAAACTTTTCCTGAAATATTAACAAAATACTCTATTTTTAAAAAAAGAAATTTACTGACAGCCATTAAAGACCCTATGTTTTCTAAAAACAACTTTATCTGCTTTGGGGTGATGATGGAGAATGATTCTCCATCCTTAAATCTTAGGTGCTAACTGATATCATACTGGAATAAATAAAGGATTAAATAAAATATTAAAAGGAGTACAGGCTGGTTAAGTAGGAATGGGACAGATGGAAAGTCCTGGTACTATAGCCTCAAAAAGCAGAAATATGAATGAGTCCTTGACCTATTCTAATTGTACTCCTCCTCTATGTATACACTGGTGTGCCTGTTTTAACGCATTACATACATTCATTTTTCTTTCCCTTCCTCATTTATGCTAGCTTAATGAGAGTTGGATGATAATGGGTACACTAAAGGAAGAAGGACTATTGTGCCCTTTCATTTTAAGTGGAAAGTGCGGAAAAGATGAACTTGCTAAAAATGATGTAAAATCTCCATTAGTAACATAGCCTATTAAACCAATATTTACAATGACCTATGCTAAATCTTCAAATTCATTGAGCCATTCAACTTATATGGCTGCCCAACATGCAATAGAGACTTCGGGTCTCTTTGCTTTCCTTCCATTTGTTTGTGTTTAATTCTCAGGAACTGGCTGGACAGATTCTTGCAGTTTTCTTGGCAAGGTTTTTCAAAAGTGGTTTGGCATTGCCAACTTCCTAGGGCTGAGAGAATGTGACTAGCCCAAGGTCACCTAACTGGCTTGTGCTTGAAGTGGGATAAGAATTCCTGGTTATCAAGTTTCTAGCCACATGGACTAACCATGATACCAAAATGGCTTTCTTGGGTAGCTAACATAAGCTAAAAACATATTTCAAAAATACAGCACAGAATAAAAACTTATAAACCTAGAGTTGTTGCCTCTTGAAAAAGCATCTTTGGGACAACTATGACCTAGATAACTGAGAATCTCCATAGACATAAAACACAATGAATGATTTGTCTGTATGTCCATCCATCCATCTATCCATCCATCCATCCTCTGTATCTATTTAAAATTTCTACAGGGCCCATCATACATTTGTGACTATAGCATTTAACGTGGCCAATAAATAAGTATTTTCTCCTACCTCTTCTTGTTCCAGAGGGCCGCAAGCCCAGCAAAAAGTAAGTTTTTCTTACCTTTTTAAAGGTCAACAGAGCTGGGATCAACTGTGTCTTCGGATGGGCTGCCAAATTTTAAACGATAGAGATGAATGTGTATGCAAAACCAGAGATGAAGCTTGAGACTGCAGGAAGAAGAAGAAAAAAAACAAAGGAAGTCATTCATGCTTTCTATTTTTTAATGAAAACAAAGAAGAGGTAAAAAAATATATATTTCAGTTATGGCACTTATAAAATGCAGGTTTCAGCCATCCCTAATCTTATTTCCTCTATATCATTTCATTATTATGTTTCACTTTGCTCAACTTTCTAAAGCACATCATTTATGGTTTGGCTATAGTAGAGGTTCATCCTTCTGGCTTGACTTTTGAATGATTACTGATTTCTGCATTCTGCAACTGAATTGAATCTGTTATTTTTCGTCTACTTCTCTTATCTATGGAAATCAATCTGATCGTATTTTCCAGGTATGAATTATCCCATTCAGTCTTGTATCATCTGCATCTTTGACTGTCTTTATTTTCAAAGCCATTAATAAAAGCCTGAACAGAACTGACAGAATTTTGTGACATTCTGCTTAAATCACCTTTCAGTTCATAAAGCACTGATGAGCATTTTCTGAGTAGTTTTTGAAAACTCGCCTGACTGTCATACCATCCAGTCCACACCTAAATGGCTTGCCAATCAGAATGTCATGAGATTCTTTCTAAAATTATTTACTGAAATCAAAATGCTTTAGTTCATGTTTTTTTTAACAGAATAGACTTCAAGAACTTACTGAATACTGCATAGGAGTATTAGAGAATAGTATCAGTTCAACAATTTGCATCGCATGCTATAAAGAAGAAAGGTAGAGAAGCATAGGATGAAGGTACTCTGACTTACCATGATTCAGAGATATAGTGAATAAGGGTAGAGAAAGAGAACTGTGTCAGATGCAGAGATTTGGAATAGGGAAATTGTATCAAAAGACAAAATCAGTATTATAAATTTTAAAAAGTTATTAGAATGGGTAGATAAAGAGGGGATTTTACAGGGTTAAAGAATCAGATTAGAAACTGGGAGACTTGTGAGTTCTAGTCTTGGCAAAATCTTGGCAAAAAACTGCAGGGACTAGTTCAGGCAGTTGCCAGGAGTCCAGACTGAATTGAGGGCACCAAATATAATATGTATATATGTATTTATATGTACACAGAGAGAAACGGGGGGTGGGGGGTGGGGGGAGAAAGCAAAATTTAAAGGATTCAGAAATATCAGGTATGTAGGATCCAGCCAAGTGAGAAATTATAGCAAGTGGTAGGTAGTAGACTGACTTGGAGGCACCAAATGTATCTATATATCTATATTTATTTATTTGATTTATATTGCTGCCTATTCACCCATGGCGACTCAAGGCGGCTTGCACAATGTAAAATCATATTTAAAACAAAACATAAAAACAAAAACAATAAGAACAAAAAGAATCAAATAAATTAGTAAAGTACAATAGAACAAAATTTGGGGGGAAACAACAACACAAAAACAAAAACCAACTCCCCACCCCACCCCGACGACAGCAGGTCACACTAGCATATTTATATATTATGTATGTTCAGAGGGAGAGAAGGACTGGGGAGAGAGGTGGGGGACAATAAAATTTAAAGAATTTAGAAATATCAGCTGTGGTAGGATCCAGCCAAGGGAGAAGTTATAGCAAGTGGTGGGTAAGGGGAATCAAAGCTGAGGGAGCTGTAAGAGAAGTAGGAACTGACTTTGCAGCAATAGGAGACCCTGAGAACTGAACGATACAGCAGGAAGGCAAAGGGTCGTTGAAGTGCCTCGAACACATCACAAACCGCCACCAGCCCCGCACAGAAGCTGAAGACAAGAAATCCGAGAGGGGCGTGGCCAACGGGCGGAGCTTCCGCGAAACCTCGCCGCCCACTCCGTTTCTGACGCGTCCTGTATAAAAGTGCCCGTTTGTTTTTTTTCCCAGCGTCCTTTGCGGCTTCTGTTTGCCGCTCCTCGCCATATTGGGTTGCTTAGCGAGGAAGGGGGGGCTGGGGCGAACGGCGGTCGACGCGCCTCAGCCCTGGCTGCCGGGGGGGGAGTAGGGGGCGGGGGCGCCGACGGCGGGGGCGGTGTCGGCGACCACGACGGGCAGGAGAACCAGGCGCGCGGTCGGGAGCGGGCCGGTCTCCGAGACCTCGCCAGCAACGGGGCCGGTGAGTTAAAAGGGGACGGGGCAGCGGGGCTCTGGCTGGGCTGGCTCAACTGACGAGGAAAGCGGCTCGAAAGGGAGGCTTCGCCGACTACAAAAGCCTCAGCCTAGTCCCCCTTTCGCCCCCACCCCTCGCGGAGAAGTCGTTATTGGGGCGCTCAATGGGACGCGCCTCCCCTTTCTACCGCCCCCCTCCTTTTCAGACATCCCCTTTTCAGGCTAAAGAAAGACTCTGCAAGGGGACAGTCAAGATGTCAGCCGTGGTGGGTAACCTGTCTCCGCTGCTCCGTCTGCCTTCACCTACCTACGCGTAACCTAAGGCGGTCGGAATCGCTCCGGCCTCTCGGATGGCCCCGGCCAGGGCTAGCGGGTAGAAATGGCGATTGTTTCCCCCGCGGGACTCTTGCCTGTGTGCATGCGCCCAGCCGCTTTTTCTTGCCAAAGCTTTGGGTCTCGAACCTTTCACGGAAAAGGTTTGCGTTGTGTGGTTCGCGAGGGGGACAAGCCTTTTTGGGCCCAGGAGCGCTCTTTTTCCTCATATAGAAGAAGCGCAAGTGGGGTACTTGTTGCCACCCGTCCTTTTTTAGGGAATCAAAGGATGTTTTCAGTCGGTGGAAAGTGAAAGTTAAATAAGATCAGCTTTATTGTCATTTTTTTCTGCGGGACTCTGGCACACATTAAAAAGGGACATTCTGTTGCCTGCTCTCAAAAGTGTTCCCATACACAAAACACATGTAGATACCCTATAACAGATTAACAGAGTTGGAAGGGACCTTGTAGGCCATTTAGTCCGAAACCCACCCACCCCAACCACACCCTGCCAAAACAGGAGACCCTGCCTACACCATTTCTGACAAGAGGGCAGTCCAATCTCTTCTTGAAAGTCTCAAGTGATGGCGCTCCCACAACTTCCGAGGGCAACTTGTGTTCCACTGGTTGATTGTTCTCACTGTCAGAAAGTTTCTCCTTATTTCTAGGTTAAATCTCTCCTTGTTCAATTTCCATTCATTATAGCTTGACCCCCTCTTCTCTGTAGCAGCCCCTCAATTATTGGAAGACTGCTGCTATCATGTCTCCCCTGGTCCTTCTCTTCACTAAACTAGCCATGCCCAGTTCCTGCAACCATTCATTGTATGTTTTAGCCTCCAGTCCCCTAATCATCTTGGTAACTCTTCTCAGCACTCTTTCTAGAGTGCATAATAAACATGCATATATGTGTGTTTGTGTGTATACACACATACACATACACACAAATACAAGTCTTTCTTAACTTAATATTTATATGTTAGTTTGTAGGTGTGTGTGTGTGTGTGTATACAAGATTAAAAAGAACCCAATACACAAGCCTGAGGATGGCAGATGAGATTCTGCCAAAATGTCGCTATAATAAAAGCACAAATATTAAGACATGGGAAAATACCCGAAGGAACCTAAATACCATACATATAAATACCCGTGAAAACATAAGAAAACACACACAGACATACACACACACACACATATATATGGATCTTTGGTTATTCGGGTTTTCTCCCGTGTAAAATTGGAAGTATCTTGGCAACGTTTCGATGAAATCTGATTCATCATCTTCAGGCTTTTGTCTTCGGCTCTTCCAATTTTACATGGGAGAAAACCCGAATAACCAAAGATCCACATACAAATACCCGCGAAAACCTCAGAAAACATATATTTATATGTTAGTTATATGTACTAACTATATTTATATGTACACATACACACACACACACACACACACTAACATATAAATATTAAGAAAGATTTGTATTTTGACGGATGATATGTGTAACAATATGTATAAGCTTAGTCCCTTTGAAAGAGCTTTGGTTGCTAGGTGTTGCTTTACGGGCAGTCCTCAGCTGATGACCATAATTGAGCCCAACATTTCTGTTGCTAAGTGAAACATTAGTTAAATGAGTTTTGTTTCCATTTTATGACTTCTTGCCACATTTGTTAAGCGAATCACTGCATTTGGCAAATTAGTAACATGGTTGTTAAGTGAAACTGATTTCCCCATTAACTTTGCTTCTCAGAAGGTTGAAAAAGGGGGTCACATCATCCCTGGACACAACTACCATTATAAATATGAGTCAGTTACTGAGCATCTGAATTTTGATCATGTGATAATAGGGATGCTGCAATTGTAAGTGTGAAAAACAGTCATAAGTCACTTTTTTCAGTGACATTGTAACTTTGAACAGTCACTAAATGAACTGTTGTAAGGTGAGGACTACTTGTATTTTTAAAGTTGTCTCTCTCTTGTGAACTTTGAACTCTCCGAGCTTCCAAAAATTGTCAGGATTGACCAGAGATGTTGCTTTTTGTAGGTATAACAAGAGGCCGGTTGGGTATTTCTAGGCTTGTCAAAAGAGTGCAATCATCACTTGTTGCACTATTTTGAACAAATCAAAAAATTCAAGTTCTGCCTTTAAAAAGAGATGTATCACACTACTTTCTCACCAAAACTATACCTATTTATTTACTTGTATTTGCATGCTTTTGAAGTGCTAGGTTGATAGGAGCTGGGGTGAGGATGGGAGCTCACCCAGTCACGTGGCACTACGGTCTTGAACCCGGGCTGCTGGCTTTCCAGCTGACAAGTCTAGTGTTTTAACTGTTGCGCAGCGCAACCATGCCATTCCAGCAGTATTCCAACATTTAAAATTATAAAATTTAAAGTGCGGTTAAATGATGAGATTTAAAGATGCTTATGTTTACAATAGTATTAGTTTCACTGAATATTTGTTGACTTTGTCATAGGTTAATCTATGGTCAAATGATAACATTTAGAAAATATTTGATTGATAATTGGTCAGCATGCTTTAATAGTTAAAAGCAATATTGCTGAAAAAAAGATTTCATCAATTTTATTTAGATAGAATTTAATGTGGGTGGAGGTTTATTCTCCTAGCTTGTGGGTTGGTTTCCGAATGTTTCCTTATCAGGCTAGAAGAACGAACCTCCATCCTCATCCTCTACCTGAGCTACAGATATTTGCCACCATCGCAAGAATTTAATGTATTAATAGTGCAAAAACATAGCAAGATTATCTGTGTTCCACAGAGCCTATATTACCTATATATGAATCACAATTTTATGTATTCTTGTTTCAGTCAGAGTCTACATGTAGATAAGGGATATTTGCAGTGGGTAGCCTTTTCAGAAAGTTGATAATTCCCTCTAAAATTCAAGATTAGAGATACAGAAGGTGGCCTTGAGTCTTAATTTGGAATCAAAACATAGAATGTTCTTAATATTTGTTACACAATTTGATTTGCTTCCAAAGAAAATTATCTGCTGCAAAATTACTTATCCAAAAAAGTGTTTTAAATAAAAAATAGAAAATAGTTCATTTAGCCTATTTTATATTAGGCAAAGAAGCAGTCAAAGAAATTACGTGCTCTAATAGAAGTCGAAGAGCCAGCTTAATGTAGTATTTAAGACAATAGGTTAGAAAGTGGGAGATCATGAGTTCTAGTCCCGTCTTGTCCATGAAGCAGCTGGATGACCCTTAGCCAGTCATTTTCTCTCAGCCTTAGGAAGCGACAATGGCAAGCCACTTCTGAAAAACCTTTCAAAAAAGCTACAGGGACTTGTCTATGCAGTCTGTGAGAATTGGACATGATTGAATGAAAGGGCAAAAAAAAAGTTGACATTGAAGTTGAAATGATGAATGATCATCTCTTTTGAACGAATTAAGAGAAGTCAAATATTTTTATAATATAAGTGATTTTGATTAAAATGTTTATTGAAAAGTCTATTATATGCAAAAAAATGCTTTAAAAGGATAAAAATTTATACATGTAAGTTCTTGTCTATAGAAGTATGTATATATTGACTATGTATGTGCATAAAAATGTAAATTATTGTATTAATATGTATGGAGTATATGTTGATAACAGCAAGAATACTTTTTGCACAAAAATGGAAGGATACTTTGATTCCCCAAATGGACAAATGGCTGCAAAAGTTGATGGAGTTAGCAGAAATGGCTAAAAATTGATTGTTTGATTAAAGAGAATGCAATTAATTTTGTTTTTACTTGGAAACTTTTCAACTTTATGCTTGAGGTGGAAAAAAATGAAACTTTGATTTTGGATTTTACTGATTAGATAGGTTTGTTACATTAAATAGGCTAGTATATATTATCATATAAAAGTAACAAAGTTAAGGTTTAGCCATCTCTGTTAACTTCATCAACTTTTGCAGCCATTCGTCCATTGTGGAAATCAAAGTATCCTTCCAAGGGTAGAGAATCATTTTTGACCTCCAGCATTTTATGTTGCTATCTTACCTCAGGACTACAATTGATGTAATGATATCAGTGGAGAAGGCAGAGTTGGAATTTTTTGTTCTAATTTGGGATTATAGAGATTTAAAATTTCTCTGTGGTCACGACATAAGCCTAAGATTGAAAATCAGGCTTGTCAGATGTACAGCTTTTCTCTCCTGCTCTACAGAGTAGAGAGTTGATGTCAGCTTTGGAAGCCATATTAGTGCCAGAAGCTTCCATGCTGCCACATTCTTGAGCATGGGAAGATGGGAGGGGGAATTTCATGGAGTGTATGTGGTTAGATATAATAGCATTCTTCTTTAAATCAAGGTCATGTTATTTCTGCACCTGGCTGAGGAGGAGTAGAGGGGAAGTTGGAACCGATGGTGAGGGGCATGTGATGATGGAATGATGGGTGCAGGGGGTGGATTTGTAATTTTTTACTTATTGGAGGAAAACCCGGAACTTTCAGATTCAGGTTTTCCCAGATGTGCCAGTATGCCTACTCTAATAAACTTTGAGAAAATGTCTCTCTGAGTTTTTAATGGAGTTGGGGTTTTCTGGAACCATGACATTTGGTCTCTGACAGAAAGTCACCTGAAGAGACTAGAAACATTTGAGATATGGATTTACCAGTGGCTGTTATGTATAGGCTGGGTTGACAAAATGAGAAATGAGGTGATAAGCCGCCTGGGAAAGCCAAAGGAAATCATCAAAACCATTAAAAAGAAAAAGTTAGAATATTTCGGACATGTGATACGACACCCGGAAAAATAGGGCATACTTCACTTAATCCTCCAAGGAAAGATTGAAGGCAAACAAGATCCAGGCAGAAGAAGAACATCATGGCTTCAAAATTGAAGGGACTGGTTTAGACAAAACTCAGCAGCACTTTTTTGTGTGACTGTTGATAAATATAGGATCGCCAACATGATCGCCAGTGTCCAATGATGGATTTGGCACAAGAAGAAAGAAGAGATTTAATGCACCCATTTTGCTACTTAAGTACCTGAAATGTGGAAAATCAGTGTGATTTCAATTTTTATAGTTTTTAGAAAAACTAAATATAAATCTAAAATATTGTTCCTCCTACTTCATGAGGTTTATAATAACATTCTTGTGCCTTACAGTAACATATTTTAAATAATAGTTTGTGACAAACAATAAAATAGTCTCCAACTTCAATTTCATCCTTACTTGTGAGGGTTTCACTCAAAATTCTCAACGGTAGCTATGCTGATGGGGAATTCTGGTAGTTGAAGATGTCACATCTGGAAAGCATCATATTTAAAAGAACCAAAAATATCTGCTGCTAAAAATAAAAGGACAGTGGAAAAATGTGTTAGAGTCACGTATTAATTATACCTCTGGTATGGCAGGATTGGCTAGCTTAGGCTTAGTGTTGTATTAACCAGTCTCTGTATTTTAGTAAATATATTATTTAAGATTGGAGTGACCATGAAATGGAAAATGTGTTTTTTCTAAACTTGAAACAAAACTCATTCTGAAAGTTCCATCCGGCTGGTGCAATAGAACAAAACTGAAACTAGCTTGGATGTTTTATGTTTTGTCAAAATTCAGAAACAGTATCAAGTGTTTCAACCATAAGAATCAGTGGGAACTTAGAATAAGCTTCTTAGCATGAAGAAATCAAGAAGGCCATGTTGACAGCAAAGTGAAGATTCTATATCTCTTGTCATCTAGATTGGTGGTCCCCAACCTTTTTGGCACCAGGGACCAGTTTCATGGACCACAGTTTTTCCATGTATCAGGGATAGAGGATAATTTTGTGTACTATCTAAATCCCTCACATGCATAGATGATGCTTTGGTCTCTTGCACAGCCCGGTTCCAAATAGCCAGGGACAGATACCAGTCTGGAGTTGGGGATCCCTGATTTAGAAGGCACCCAGATTTTTGCAACCCAGCTATGGAAGCCTTTAGTCCTAGTCTTCCTTGAACTTTGAATACAACAATAGTTTGTCCTGTATAAGTATTCTTAATAGAAAGAATGTGAAGGGAATCAAGCAGGTCAGAATGGGGAGGGGAGTCCTGGCTGCCTTTTGGGGATGGGGGCTCTCCGCCTTTCTTGTTTGTCGGGGCTGTCACGGGTAGGGCAGGAAGCTTGTCCCACGTGTTGTGTGGCAGAGATGGAGAAGATTTGGACGGGGGGGGGGTGTCAAGCCCCATAGTGGTACAGCAGCAGGCGGAGGCATAGACTCGGGGTGGCATTCACAAGGGGAGCCATGCAGTCACCTGCCCCATCCTTAATGCAGCAAACAAAAACAATGGGATAGAGGCAGAGGTGCAGGGGGAGTCATGAGATTCAGCTTGCCATGCAGCTGCCTGCCTCATCCCAGCTGCGGCAGCTGTGGACAAGCAAAAACAAACTGGGATGGAGTGATTGGTGGCTGCCTGGAGTCCAGCAGGCCAGATCACATGCCTTCGTCCCCCTCCCTCTGTTTCTGCCTGCTGCTTGGAGGGCCAGGCCAGTGGACGCAGTGCTTGGACTCAACTGTACCAGCTGCGGAACCCCTGTGTGTTTGCTGGAGCGGTGGCGGCTGCTCCCTCGCCATCTCTAGGACAGCTCCGCAGGCCAAATCTGGGCCCATCATTGGCTGGATCTGGCTCACAGACCTTGTGTTCGGCATGTCTGAAGTATATACCGTGTTTCTCACATAATAAGGCTGGGCCTTATTTTTTTGACCCCGAAAAACGGCTAGGACGTCTTTTCGGGGGTGACTAATTCTCCCCCTTGCATCCTCGGGTGGGTGGGCGGGCGGCGACAGCTTGGATATTCGGGAGACCTTCGGGTTCGGGCCACCGTTGCTTTCCCTTCTCCCTTGCTGCCGCGGCGTTTGGCGCAGCCACGTGCGGCCAGTCAGGGCTCCTCCCTGCAACCGGAGCCCTGAGGAGACACTTGGCTTCAGGCGCTCCCGTCTTCCCTTTGCTTTGAAGGTAAAGCGAATTATTTTACAAAGCCTCCCCTGCCCGAGAGGGCAGCCCAACCCACGTGGGAGGCTAATTTCCGGGGCCTCTTCCGTTCCTCCCGACCTCCCTACGCTGCGCGCCTCTGACGCGCCGCTCCCTTCAGCCCAGCGAGCTCTTCCACCTCAAAGAAAGGCCAGGCGGGCGGCTGCGGAGCAGCAGCAGCGGGTCTGAGCCGCTCGCAGCGGAAACAGCCACCACCGGTAGCCGACGCGGGGAGAACGAGCGAGGTTAGGCGCCCGCCAGCCCGGGCGAGATTTGGGAACGAGGGGCAGGAGGAGGCACGCACACACCGCGGCTCACTTTCCCAGCTTTGCCCAGCCCTTACGGCTCTGGCGCGCCCTGGCGGGCAGCGAGCGCCTCCCGCCGGACCCTCCGCTCATCCTTTCAGGGCCGCGCCAGAGCCGTAAGGGCTGGGCAAAGCTGGGAAAGTGAGCCGCGGGTGTGTGCGTGCCTCCTCCTGCCCCTCGTTCCCAAATCTCGCCTGGGCTGGCGGGCGCTAACCTCGCTAGTTCTCCCTGCGCCGGGCCACGGTGGTGGCTGCTCGCGCGTAGCGGCTCAGACTCCGCTGCTGCTGCCCGCAGCCGCCCGCCTGGCCTTTCTTTGAGGTGGAAGAGCTCGATGGGCTGAAGGGAGCGGGCGCGCAGAGGCGCACAGCGTAGGGAGGTCGGGGGAGGAACGGAAGAGGCCCCGGAAATTAGCCTCCACACGTGGTGGGTCCCTCTCGGGCAGGGGAGGCTTTGTAAACGCTTTACCTTCAGCAAAGGGAAGATGGGAGCGCCTGAGCCAAGTGTCTCCTCAGGGCTCCGGTTGCAGGGAGGAGCCCTGACTGGCCGCACGTGGCTGCGCCAAACGCCGCGGCAGCAAGGGAGAAGGGGCAGCAAGGAGAAGGGAGAAGCAACGGTGGAAGGTCTCCTGATATGAAGTGCCCCACCAATGCAGGCAGCACCATATCCGGGCATGCAACAAAAGTAATTACTAACGGCAAGCCCCCGCTCTCCCCCCATTTCGCATGTTTAATATGGGGCTTAATTTGGGGGGAGGGGCTTAATTTGATTTTATGCCAATAAAACATGGTGGGGCTTCCTATTGGTGGAGGCCGTATTGTTGGAGAAACACGGTAGTATAGAAGAAGTAGACATTTTTCACATTGTCTGAAAACCTTCGGATATGTAGTCATCCAAGGAAACTAATTGAACCAATGGAAACTTGAAAGGAGTTTTGGAAGGGACCAAGAAAAATATAGTACTTCACACTGTATAATTAACCTAATAATTGAATTGATTACCACAAAACATGGTGATGGCCACTAACTTGAATGCCTTTGAAAGTGGTTGGCTAGATTCATGGAAAACAAGTTAGTTAAAAACTAGTAAGCTTTAAGACACATTGTTATCTCTGTGTGAAGCCAGTTTGCTACCAATTTTAGGTGAACAGTGGTGGTATAAAGGTCCTACTTGAGAGCACCCTAAAGATATTTCATCAATCACTATAAGAAACAAAATGTTGCACTGGAATGGTTCTTATCCTGCTCTAGCAGAACTATTCTTATGCTTATATTCAATCTACATGGCTTATTAAAATTATGAAAACTGCCTGGTGATTTTGGGCTGGTATTTCTCTCAGCCCAACTCACCTCACAAGGTAATTGTGGAGAAAATAAGAAGCAGGAATATTGGAGATGTTTGCCATCTTGAATTATATATATATACACACAAACACACGGATAACAAGATGATGATGATTGTGATTCTATTTTTTTAGCCATGTCTCAAGCTGTACAAACAAATGGCACACAACCATTGAGCAAAACATGGGAACTCAGCTTATATGAACTTCAAAGAACACCTCAGGTACTATAGTTACTTTCTTCTCCATCTTTGTATAGTGATATGTAGCTTGTATCATTGTATTGAATGTGAACTTCCAAACCACAAACAGTTTGTACCAGAAGAAATTAGTTGTAAGAAAAGTAATTCAATTATAAGAGTAATAAAATGTATATCATTTGTAAATATTAATTTCAACGGAGCAAGGAAATAATTTCTTGAAAAATGCTATTTTGATTGTTAGGAAGCTATAACAGATGGCCTGGAGATAGTGGTGTCACCCCGAAGTCTTCACAGTGAGCTAATGTGTCCCATTTGTTTGGATATGCTGAAAAATACCATGACTACTAAGGAATGTCTACATCGATTTTGTGCCGATTGCATTATCACAGCCCTTCGAAGTGGGTAAGTTGGTTGAGCAAAAACAAAAAACCCACCACTGTTACAGTGCTGAATTATACCTTGGAATTCTGTTTATAGTGTAAACCAGTGATTCAAAAGGCTTTTTGGAATTCAAACTGCATGGGATACAGCCAGTGATGCATGACTGTTTCAGATATGGATAAGGCCACTGTTTTTTTGCCCCATGCTGGAGTATGTGATTTGGGGTGGAAATTTTAAGAGTAATTATTTAAAAAACTAGGTGCTTCTTATTTCAACAAGAAAGCTGGATGGATGGAAAAGGCCAAAAAAGGCAGATTGCTGCCAACATTTAATGAAATAGCAATAGCATTTAGGTTAATATATCTCTTCATAGTGCTTTACAGCCTTCTCTAAGCAGTTTACAAAGTCAGCATATTGCCCCCAAAAATCTGGATCCTCATTTTACTGACCTCAGAAGGATGACTCTAGTCTGCTTGTTGCTGTCACAAGCTCTACCACAAAGGAACATAAACATACTTTAGCCTTTTTTCTCTTCTGACGTTGTCTCCTGTCACCTATTGTATGTGGCTGGCTGCATTCAAGACCCAAAGAATTTGCAATCAGGATGGGATGAGTATTTTTTGCTATCCTACTTAACCTTGGTGCTCTCTGAGTTTGATTGTATTCATTTCATCACCCAAACTAGTTAACATAATCAGCACTGATGATGTTATCTAGCTTGGGTAATGAAACATCTGCAAGAAAACAACCAAGCTCAGGGAGCACCAAGGACCTCTCTTTTCAACTCTGAGCCCCAAATATTTTCTTTTATTGGCTTGTGAGATAGGTTTGCTGGAGCAATAACTGATCCAAGGTCATCCAGGGAATCTTATATCCAAGCTGGGACTTCAATTTGGAGTTCAAATTAAGATTTGTATCCAGTTTAATACACTGACTCCAAGTAATGATTTATTTTTTTTCACCCTTCAAAAAGTGGATAAAGAATACGAGGTTCCTTGTACTGTTAAAGTTGTCATCAAATAATGTACAGGACTAAGAGGAATGAGGGTCAGTGAGCATTGATCAAATCATTCTATAGAAGTCCATATTGCGTCATGCTTTTTTCCTATTATGTCTTTGTCAATTATGTGCAAACCTTATAATGTCAGTATGGAGTATAACAAATTAGTTAATCTTCAAGGATTCGGATTCTGAGATATGCAAAATTAACAAATGGCTGTTCCCAGTCTGACTAACAGTTAAATATTTCAAAAGAAATTGCAAAGATTGCAAAAATGTGCCAAAAATTCGATAAATATATACAGTCTTTTTGAATTAGGTAAGAACATATTTTTGGAATTCTTCTTATTTATTCTCAGAAACAAAGAATGCCCTACTTGTCGTAAAAAGCTTGTTTCCAAAAGATCTTTGAGACCAGATCCAAATTTTGATGCCCTTATCAGTAAAATTTACCCAAGTCGTGATGAATATGAAGCTCACCAGGAGAGAGTTTTAGCAAGGATCAGCAAGCACAATAATCAGCAAGCTTTGAGCCACAGCATTGAGGAGGGCCTGAAAATCCAAGCCTTGAACAGGTAAAAACTTATATATAGTGAAAAGATGGCTATTCAGAGTTCTCCAGTTGGGTGACTGTCTGCATGCTTATTTGTATAACGATCAATCTCTGTCTTCAGATCTCAGCATAAAAAGAAAGAATAGAAAAAAAAATGTTGCCTACCAGAAGGCTAGATAATTGTTTTTATTTGAAATACACATTACTGGATTGAATAGACCATTACTCTGAATCTATATTGAGTATTTTCAAATGTATATTTATTTGAAATAATTGAAAAGCTTACATTTTTAAATAAATTCCTTCTTTTTTTCTTTAATTTAAAAACTGTGGATCATGCAAAATTGACCCCAACAGCCTAAATTCCAGTGCTTCATTGTATCCAGCAACATTATAGCTAACCATATCCTAATTTTTGTTCAAAATCTATATTTCAAATGACATGTTTACTAAATGCTATAAATATTAAATATATTTGTAATATGTGAATTATTTTGCAAAATGAATTTCCTCATGGCACAAGAATATAATGCATTGGTATTCAGCATTAATACTCTACTGTTTTAAAATTACAGCTATATAATTTATTTGCCTGCTACTTACATTCAGTATAATCTCCTTGAAGTTAAACTGCTATTTCATGAAACTATTGTATTTTTCCTACCACTTATAACCATGGGAGATCTATTTGATGTTTATTTTACAAAGCCCTCTCCCAAATTCAAAAAATTATTTTATTTTATCTCTATATACTTTACAATTAATCATTAATCCACATTTTCAATTTTCTTTCTACTGAATTGAAAAACACCATCCTTTATAGGGAAAATACTGCAATTTCTTAATAATTTAAGGTAATATGCTTTGAATCTTAGCCAACTAGCCTTTAAGTGTAGCATATTCTAAAGGCTGTTGTAGCCCCAATATCTATATCCTTTTAATATGCCTGCACAAATAAAATAAAAAACAGGGTTGATTGTATATGCTATCTTGGCAATTAGCTTCCACACTTGTTCTTTTCTATGTTATGAGCTGACTTACTACCCCCCCCCCCCCAAGTATTTTATAATTTGGAGAATCGGCTTTGGTATAGTTTTAATTCAGCTGGAAGTTGTTGATTCTTAACAGAGAATTTCCCAACTGCATCCATAATAGGACACATTGTTATTACATTTCAGAACTGAATTCAAAATAGCAGTAGAACTAGAATACTGAATATTATGTACAGATGATGGACAGTTTTTTATATTATGTAGCATAGTTATCTATCTATCTATCTATCTATCTATCTATCTATCTATCTATCTATCTATCTATCTATCTATCTATCTATAGTGTATGTATGTATATATATGTATGTATATATATGCAGGTCTTGGTATGTTCGGGTCTTTTCCCGTGTAAGATTGAGAGCATCTTGGCAACGTTTTGACGAGGTCCCACTCGCCATCTTCAGTCTGGTGCATTCGGCTTTGTGCTTGTGTGAGCAAAGCGTGATCAGAGCTGCCGTCTCCCTATATATACTGGTGGGGAGGTTGGCTGTGTTGTCATTTCTTGATTGGTTGATGGAGTTGATGTTTGCAGATTGGCTGGCTTTTTCGTAAGAACATGTGTGGCTGAGGTATTGGTTGTGTGTCTATCAGCCTCCTGTGTTGTAACGACCTGGGTAATGGGCTTTGTGATGACCTTCTGAGTTCTATTGTTTTGACATCCTGGGTCTTGTGTTGTAATCTCCTGGGTCGTAATGACCTGGGTCATGGGCTGTGTGATGACCTTCTGAGTTCTATTGTTGTGACATCCTGGGTCTTGTGCTGTAATCTCCTGGGTCATTGGCTGTGTTGCAACATCCTGAGATTTTGTGGTGTAACCACCTGAGTTCTGTGATGTGATATCCTGAGTGGGTGGTTGTGATGTGATGTTCCGGGTTTTGGTTTGGCTCCGAGTTTGAGGCCTGGATATGTGTTCATGGCGTGTGTCCGTTTGCTTGGTTTGGGGGTCGGGGTGTGTGGCAGCTGGTGATGCAGCCGTGGTCTGCTTTCTGGATGGTGGTTCTCTTTCGTCTATGGGATGGGTTTGGGTTTGAGTCTGGTGAGGGAGAATGGTGGTGGTGTCATGTGTTGTTTTGAGTCCAGTGTTGGTTTTCGTGGCTGGGACTCGTTTGTTGATAAGGGCTAGTTTCCAGTTGTCTGGTAGGCAGGAGGCATCGTCCCATTTATTCATGTTATGGGGGTGTTTCTCTATTTCAATGGCTTCCCTGATTATTATATTGACTATCTGAATAGTATATATGCCTCAGCGCAGTGGTTAGAGTGCAGTACTGCAAGCTACTCCCATTGCAATTTGGCAGATCGAATCTCACCAGGCTCAAGGTTGACTCAGCCTTCCATCCTTCCGAGGTGGGTAAAATGAGGACCCAATTTTGGGGGGCAATATGCTGATTCTGTAAACCGCTTTGAGAGGGCTGTAAAGTACTATAAAGTGGTATATAAGTCTAAGTGTTATTGCTAAGTGCTATTATATAGATTAAATGGTAGGTGATGGGTTGTATATTGGATATGTGTATTTAATGAAAAAATAATCATAGAATGGATGGGATAAAATTTGCTAGTTGACACAAAGACTCTGAAAATGAAGAACTTGTTTCTTGATTGTACTAGGTTACAGAGAGGAAAGAAGCAACAAATAGAGAATGGCAGCGGAGCAGAAGACAATGGTGATAGTTCGCATTGTAGTAATGCTTCAACCCACAGTAATCAGGAGGCTGGACCAAGTAACAAAAGGACCAAAACCTCTGATGATTCTGGGCTTGAACTGGACAATAACAATACAACAGTTGCCATAGACCCAGTATTGGATGGTGCAAGTGAAATAGAATTAGTTTTCAGACCCCATCCTACGCTTATGGAAAATGATGACAGTGCACAGACAAGGTAAGCAGTGGTTCATTTTTATTTTAGAAGGAATACTGAATATGGTAGTAGATGAATCTTGTTGAATATTATAGTCTCTGTATGACTTCATGTAGAATAAACAATAGAAAATATTGGATTGCTTTTATATATTTGTGGGATTGTTTTCTTTGCAAGCCTTTTCATATCTGTCAGTCTTCTTGTAATCTATAGGTACATAAACCATCTTTGCTTTTGTACAGGTACATTAAGACTTCGGGCAATGCCACTGTTGATCACTTGTCCAAGTACCTAGCTGTGAGGCTAGCCTTAGAAGAACTTCGGAGCAAAGGAGAATCTAATCAGATGAATCTTGAAACAGCCAGTGAGAAGCAATACACAATTTATATTGCTACAGCTAATGGCCAATTCACCGTGAGTAACTGTTTGAGCAAAAATGCAGTTGGAAAAAGCATTGTTTCAAAATAAATTTGAATTCTATTCAGAATGTCATTATGCCCAGGGCTAAACATACAAAGGCAGAGCAAATAAGTTATGCTGTCAGGATGTGTGGTGTTGACCATTTGTCTAAAAGGTATGATCTATATACCTAGGTTTAACCCTCTATATGGAAAATTTCTGAAAGTGATTTTTTTTCTGTTTAATTTCACTTGTGGTAACACAGCTATTTATGCACGCATTACAATGTGAACTAAGAGGGGGGGGGAAAGCAAATGTGTGCATATATTGCTAAAAAGAGGTGAGGAAAATCTAGTTTTAGATCATTGTTCATTTGTTTCTGAGCCTTTTCACTTTCTTATACAATCCTAGCAGAATTATTTATCCCCTATCATGAAAGATAAACATGTAGAAAGGAATATTTCCAAAAACATAATGCAAACAACCAAGGGCTTTGTTGTTCATTAAAGTCTCACCATTTATTATCTCATAAGCCTTTGTAGAAGACAGTCCTGTTTTAATAGAAGAAGGGAGTACAGTCCTGACAAAAAGGCAAAATATATAGTCTTGTCAGGTAGGGGAAGAAAGGAGATGAAGAATGGTGACGTATGTTGACCATTAATAAAGCAGAAACATTTGGGAGGTTTTTTTTTTAAAGAGGGGAGGCATGTAAATTCACTGGTACTTTAACACTAAAAATGGCAATGGGATTATTTCAGACTCTGAAAATACTCTTGTACTCTGCCTAAGGTGGTTATTCTTGAATAGAACAATTTTAAAGACACATTTTATCCTGTACCAGTTGAACCAAAATATTTAATACCAATACACTCAGAATAAACTGAGATTTCTTATAATATAGTATACACTAGTTTATCAATGCAAGATTGTGTCTCATTTAGCTACTGTTTTGTTAATAGTCATTCTCTTGCCTCTCCATTCTCATTATTCCTTCTTCTCCTTCCACCTCCTACAACAGCTGTTTATTGTCTAGACACCACGCATTTGATGAAGTGGACTATACATAAGTTTATGTGATTATTATAATAAATTGATTAGTCTTTAAGATGCCATAAACTTCTTACTAACATGGCTAACCTATGGAAATGCATATAAACATACTAAGTGAACACGCTAGTAAACTTCTATTTGTCTATCTGGGATTTTGATCTCTTATATGATGTATAAGAATGATAAAAGGTCTTTTTATTTTGGATATGATTTAAATATATAGTGTGCTATATATCCAACATCTCGGAAATCAGTGGGAACTTACTGGTGTTTTTACAATGCCTAAAAAAGTCTGCATACTTTATTGGCTGCAGCTCCCTACTGACTGACCTACTACATGTTTATTTTTTCAGAATTAGTGTTCAATTAGTGAAGCTCACAAATTGTGGGAGCATATAATAAAAAGGATATTGTAGGGAATCTAGCTGTCTGATATATTTATTTGTTACTGAACTGTGTACTTAAAATAAATTACAGTGACCCTTAAAAAGAACCAAATCAGATCTAGCCTTCCATACACATTGTATCAATCTTAAAGGATTTGAGGCTTCTAGTGTAAACTTAAATGTATATGGTCCAAATTAAATTTAACCATCTGGTCTTGATCTAGTAAAGTTGAAAAAGGCTATTTGATACTCTGAATAAAATTGTGCATTGTTAGTGTCAAGTAATTTTGGGAGTAGGCCTGCAGTTAGAGTTCTGTCTGTTTAGATGTTTGAATAAACAGGGTGTTATTAAATCTGTCCTGGATTCAATAATATATGCATAATTATGTCCTGCCCACTTGTAATTATAATTACCATAAGTGGATGGGACAAAATGGCAGCCACATTTGGATCACTGCCGTGCATCCTGGGGATACATGGTCTGCCTTCCTTCCACATGAGATCTGGAGAGTATGGTGCATGATGGGGGTGTGGGAACAGGCCCAAGTGCTGCAGGGTTCTGGTGGGGTTGGAGTGGGGGGAGATGGAGTGCTGCCATGTAAGGGTGAATGACCACAGGGACACTGCCCCGTCATAACTTTGTAGTTTTTGGAGAAGGGGTTTCTTGTAACTTCAAATATGTGTTAAATGCCCTGTCATACCTCGATAACCATCTGTACCTGAGCTCATGATGCTGATATTAATTGCTGTTGTCATGTTCTACTTACTGACTCCTACAGCAGGCAGTTGTGTTACTGTGATTTCATTCCACGCTTTTAACAAGCAATAAGGATTATGTCCCCTGGTATTGCTAACGTGTATTTGATGGGGAAATGTAAATATTTTCTCATTGTGATTGACAAAGTGTTCTTGATGAAGGTATCAACATGAAAGATACTGGACAACTTGCATACATCTAAAAGCTTTTGTTTGTTATTACTTTAAACCCCAATATTTAAATTTTGATAGCTTTTTTCAAAATGTTAAATGGTTGAAGATCTAAAGATGTTCATTCTTCTATCATATTCAGTATTCAAAGCAAAGGTGGGCTTTTGTCGGTTCGGACCGGTAGTTAAGATTAGGTGGTTTGGTAAACCGGCAAAACTGGCTGGCCTCGCCCCTGCCTGTTATTTGGCATGGTTTTTGGGCTGTTTCCAGACCGTTTATGGGCCATTTCCAGGCCGTATTTTGGGGGCCAAAAATGCCCCCAAAATGCCCTGTTTTGGGGCTGTTTTACATGTGGTTTTTCAGACCGAAAATGGCCTGAAAACAGGCAAAAAATGGGCAGGGGCATGGCCAGCCAGTGGTGGGATTAGCCCCAACCAGCTGAATCCTACCTGTTCCTTTGAGGCAAGTGGATGGGAGGCAGGGCTGGGTGTGATGAGTGACATCACCCACCCAGTCACATGACCAACCAGCCGCGCTTACCCAGCCAGAGAACCAGTTCTTAAAAAATTTGCACCCACCACTGGTTCAGAGACCAGAATTGGTATAATATTTCTTAATTTCAGTTTGCAAAGCTGGAGTGGCTTTTGACATTGCTGTACTTTGAACAAAGTAGCTTTATTTACCTTGATGGTAGAATGCAGAAATTTCAAACGTACTTTCAAACATATTTGTTTACTAAAGTACCAGGGTTCTATTTTGCAATGGGAAAGACATATTTAGAAAGACCTATAGCCGGTACAATTCACCATCGTTCTCTGACAGTACAAAAACAAATCTTGGCTATATTCATACATTTCAAATGTTTATCCATTTCAACAGGTTCCCAACTTATTTTCTTTTTATAGATATATTTGCATTTTAATATTTTAATTTCAATAAAAGCTTTTTAAAATTAAAAAAATTAAAAGACCTATAGCTTTTTTAATGGAACTATACTACAGTATAACACCTGATTTGCTCTGCAGCTGCTTTTCCTTTGGAACTGAAATATTTGGTTTATATTAGGCTATTCATAGACAGGAGTGAGTGTTGTTTACCAGCTGTGATTTGTCAGTGTTTGGTAATGTTCTAGTTATTGGTGTTTCTTTTATTATTCATTTTCAAATGGCAATAACACTTTTCTATTTTTAACTTTGGCCCTATTTTTGACTTTCACTCTAGGTATTAAACGGTTCTTTTTCCTTGGAGTTGGTCAGTGAAAAGTACTGGAAAGTGAATAAGCCGATGGAGCTCTACTATGCACCAACTAAGGAACACAAATAAGCCTTATAACAAGGCTTTGAGTTGGAACAATAATTGCTTTTATATCTTTGCTTTAAATTGAAGTACCATCCTTTGCATCATGGACAACTGCACATAGACTTGGATTCCCCAATGAGTATCTTTAGACAGCATTTTGTGTGATATTTAACTTATATTTTTCTTTCTAGAGAACTGAATGATCAGAACATTCCATTGTTACTGTCATATGTGTTCTTTTGATTTGGTGGCTCTTGGTTCGTGTGCATGAAGTTAGTGGCAGCAAAATTTCTTTGGAACGTGGAATTTTGGAAGGCTTTGGATGGGCAAACTCACTAGTACATTGATGTAGAGTGACAGAGGGACAAGAGATGCGATAATTCTGTTAATTATATATGATTAAGAATAGGTCTGCTAATAAATAACTAATTCAGATCCTAAAGAAATAACTGGAGCTGGAAGAAAAGATAGATTGTTCACAGCAGTACGTGAATTCTTATGCAATGCCCTGTAATGTCATTCTGCTTTCTAAATAAAAAAGCCACCCCATATACAACACTGTCTTCATTCCCAGTGTCCATGGGAATGCAAGCTACTCCTTTTCCTGTTGTCATCATATTAAAGGTAAATTATTCTTTCCAACTTCACATTACAGCTGTGAGAGCATTAACTGTAATAATGTTGCATTGCTTAATTACAGTTTAAAGTGTGACATAGAACTAGCTTTGGGAAAAGACTTTACAGAATGAGCATACATTTCTGAAACAAGTTCTGAATTTATCGCAGTTCCTGAAGAGCTGATGATAGTACAATCATATTAACATTCCCAGAAAAAAGGGGGAAAATGTACTGATTTGTACTGATACTACTTAAAAATAGTAATCAATGATGCAAATGTTGACAAATTGCTTTGAAGATATTCTTAAACTTTCCCATGTCAACTATACTTGGCACTTGTGGGTATAAGTAAATGCATTGTGGATTGTAATGATCTTTAATTTTGATAGGATCAAAACTATAGTTACATATCGTAGCATCAAAATTTCTGTAAATTGAGTTTTCATCCATGACATCCTTCAGTATGCCTGATGATGTAAAAAAAAACCAACACCTTTCTTTTCACTGAAATGTTCCCCAGTTGAGAGTTTTGAATATGCTAAGAAAAGATATGTTACAGAAAAATGTGGACTTGTAAGGGATTAACTTCAATATTTACCAACTTCTTCCGGTTGTTCGTCTAAAAATTATGATCTAGTGTAAAAGTCAAAAAATCAATTACTGCAATTCAAAGCTGAGAATATGCCTACTAATTCAAAAGATCTGATGATCATACAGAAAGAAAAAAAACTTTATAGTACCCCGTTCAATGTTAGAGGTTCCTGAATTTTTTTACCAGTTTGTGCCATGACAGTTAATAAGTCCAAGCTGGGGTAGGGGTGGGAGTGGGGTGGGGAAGATGTATCATGCTTATTCAGTTTTGTTCAGTATTTTTGGTGTAATGTACAAACTATATAGCTTGCTAGTGTATGTCCACTAAATATAATCACATTTCTTTTTATGTGAAAAAATGGTTTTGTATAAGCAAACATCAGGTGCAAAAAAAAGCTTGCTTTAAGGCCTATCCAAGAAATAGTTTAGCCCTAGATGCAGATCAAATATAGCATTCTGAAAAGATTTATCTGTCTGGGGGGGGGGAGAAGGTACATTGTTTCCAAGTTGGTGGGAAAGAATGTGAATTTTTAACTTCTGTTATGGTGAATTCTATAAGTATTTATATTTACTTAAATATAAAAAGTAGCTGTTTTAATCAATGAATCGCACTGTGACTTTTTAATGGATCAACTATTGGCAGCTTTGAGACATTGCCTTACTGCCACATTTTCACAAGGAAGCTATTTTGGAAAAGTGACAGTCCTGTCATTAAATGTTGCATCTCTCATTCCTGAAGTTCAGAGATCATTCATGGGTATATACAGTATAAGAAATCCCAAAGAGGAGGAATATACATCCTCTGTGACTAGCTAAGATCTGATGTGATTCATATCCATTTACAGTAGTACTACGAGCTCTGAAGGAGGTGAGAATAATTCTGAAGAAGCAACTTGTCCATTTATTGCCTCTCAACTCTCTGCCCAGCCCTAACAGATCTCACTGTTTTCTCTATAATAGCTTTTCTTTACTGTAGTATATGGTGAAACAAGTTCTACAGAAGACTATTGTCTTTTGAGATTCCCTATCTGAGCAATAGTAGAAGAAGGGAGATATCTTGGATCATTGGAATCGTTCAACATTCTACATACTGACCAAAGCAGCGGATTCTTTTTCCTGTGAAGATGTAGGATTTGGAGGAACACAGATTCTTCATTACAGTATAAACTAACTGTCCCTAGTATATTGAGTATCTGTATGAATATGAGTGCAAGCTAAAGTGATTGCTTTTAACCCTCTGGTAATTAGCTATCCAACAACAATCATCTTGATAATGGCAATGCAAACAATTCTGATGTGTGCTCTTTTGCCTATTTAAAAATAGGCAAAATAGTTTCCAAGTAGTTTCCCTACTTGAGAACTTTCTGAACTGCTTAAAAATGATTAGGAATAATTTTGGAGATGTGTTTGTAGTTTTAGCCAAATAGGCTAACTTTACTGCAGATATGTTTCTGCACTAAATGAACAAAAATTGGATTTTTCCTTCTCCCATCTTGCAATATTTTCCTAATTTTTAAGTCTTTAGTGCTTTCTTTAAAATAAGATGACTTATGGCAGGGATCATAGTGTAATCCAGAGAGGTTGCTTCAGATTTTCTTAATTTTTTTAACAGTTCATCAATTTAAGAAATCCTGTTTAATCCAGCATGCTTATACAGGTGAAACTCAGAAAATTAGAATATCGTGCAAAAGTTCATTTATTTCAGTAATGCAATTTAAAAGGTGAAACTAATATATGAGATAGACTCATTACATGCAAAGTAAGATAGTTCAAGCCATGATTTGTCATAATTGTGATGATTATGGCTTACAGCTCATGAAAACCCCAAATCCACAAACTCAGAAAATTAGAATATTACATGCAATCAATAAAACAAGGATTGTACATAGAACAATATCGGACCTCTGAAAAGTATAAGCATGCATATGTACTCAGTACTTGGTTTGGGCCCCTTTTGCAGAAATTACTGCCTCAATGCGGTGTGGTATGGAAGCTATCAGCCTGTGGCACTGCTGAGGTGTTATGGAAGACCAGGATGCTTCAATAGCGGCCTTCAGCTCTTCTGTTCGGTCTCATGTCTCTCATCTTTCCCTTGGCAATGCCCCATAGATTCTCTATGGGGTTCAGCTCAGGTGAGTTTGCTGGCCAATCAAGCACAGTAATCCCACGGTCATTGAACCAGGTTTTGGTGCTTTTGGCAGTGTGGGCAGGTGCCAAATCCTGCTGGAAAATGAAGTCAGCGTCCCCATAAAGCTTGTCTGCGGAAGGAAGCATGAAGTGCTCCAAAATCTCCTGGTAGACGGCTGCGTTGACCCTGGACTTAATGAAGCACAGTGGACCAACACCAGCAGATGACATGGCTCCCCAAATCAACACAGACTGTGGAAACTTCACACTGGACTTCAAGCATCTTGCAATGTGTGCTTCTCCATCCTTCCTCCAGACTCTGGGTCCTTGGTTTCCAAATGAGATGCAAAAGTTGCTCTCATCAGAAAAGAGGACTTTGGACCACTGAGCAACAGACCAGGTCTGTTTTTCTGTAGCCCAGGTAAGACGCTTCTGACGTTTGTTGTTCAGGAGTGGCTTGATAAGGAATATGACATTTGAAGCCCATGTCCGGGATCCGTCTGTATTGGTGGTTCTTGATGCACTGACTCCAGCTTCAGTCCACTCCTTGTGAAAGTCCCCAACGCTTTTGAACGGCCTTTTCCTGACAATCCTCTCCAGGCTGCGGTCATCCCTGCTGCTTGTGCACCTTTTTCTTCCATACTTTCCCCTTCCACATAACTTTCTATTAATGTGCTTTGATACAGCACTTTGGGAACATCCAACTTCTTTTGCAATTACCTTTTGAGGCTTTCCCTCCTTATGGAGGGTGTCAGTGATGGTTTTCTGCACAACTGTTAGGTCAGCAGTCTTTCCCATTGTTAGGGATAACATTGTTTACCCTAACTGGTTTGGGTAAAAATAATAAATATGGTATCATGGTTTGTTAGTTAAAGTGTGTGTAACTTTAACAGCAAGAATGTAATTAAGGGTGTGGTTGTAAAAGCACTGTTAAGCCTGGATTCCCCAACGGGTGATAAGGAAAACAAACTAAACAGAACGTGCAGCGAAGTCAGGAAGATAGGTAAATGTGTGAGATAAGTTTTCTAGTTAACATGTAGTAAAAATACAGATACGCTTGTGCTATCAAAAATATAGTTTATTCCATTTAAGAATTATAGCATAGTCATAATAAACGGTCCATTAGTCATATATCAATTCAGTCAAGTCTTGTCGGGGATATTCTATTTTGCAAAGTCCGTGTTGAATAGCCAATGTCAGTACACTTACAATAAATCAGTCCAAACTTTATCTTCTCTCCGTTGAGAAAATCAACACTCCTTTTTCTCTCCCCATTCCAGCAAGAACGCAGTCATCAATCCATCCAGTAATTAGGGATCTTCAAGCCAGAGAGAGCGAGCTGCAATTGCCTCGCTTCTTATATTTGTGCTTTTACAACCACACCCTTAATTACATTCTTGCTGTTAAAGTTACACACACTTTAACTAACAAACCATGATACCTTATTTATTATTTTATCCAAACCAGTTAGGGTAAACAATGTTATCCCTAACAAGCACTATATAAGAAGCGAGGCAATTGCAGCTCGCTCTCTCTGGTTTACTGATCCCTAATTACTGGATGGATTGATGACTGCGTTCTTGCTGAAACGGGGAGAAAAAGGAGTGTTGATTCTTCTCAACGGAGAGAAGATAAAGATTGCACTGATTTATTGTAAGTGAACTGACTGGCTATTCAACACGGACTTTGCAAATAGAGTATCCCGACAAGACTTGACTGAAAGTGATATATGACTAATGGACCGTTTATTATGACTATGCTATAATTCTTAAATGGAATAAACTATATTTTTGATAGCACAAGCGTATCTGTATTTTTACTGTGTGTTAACTAGAAAACTTATCTCACACATTTACCTGTCTTCCTATCTGACTTCGCTGCATGTTCTGTTTAGTTTGTTTTCCTTAACACCCGTTGGGGAATCCAGGCTTAATACTGGTTATGGGCCCAGAGAGACTGCAAAGTCAGTTTAACTAGGATAAAAACAGGTTATGTAAAAAGTGAGATTTTTGTGTTGTTACACATTACAGTAAACAGACAGCTGTGTTTTATCAATTATAGTTTTATATCCATATAGTGAAACATGGCACAAGTCAGTCGACAAAGTTTGTCCCTTATATCCAAGCTGGATGGAACAAACTATGTTTCATGGTCTGACGAAATGTAGTCTACTTCTACGAAGAGAAGGTCTGTGGAACATAATTGAAAACCCACCAAACGTAGAAGAATGGGATTCTGAAGATGAGGAAGATAGTCAAAAGATGGAAGACTTTAAACAGAAAAATGAACAAGCTCTTTGCATCATAGGACAAACACTATCTGATCAGCAACTTGTTCATATACGCGGAGAGCAAACAGCTGTTGGGTGTTGGCAAAAACTGAAGAGGATTTATGTCCGAGATAACGTTGGTGCTCACATAAATCTAACACGGAAGCTTTCGCACGTATCTCCAAAAGAATGGTGATATGCTGAGTCATTTGAATACTATGAAAAGCATTTTCCAAGAACTTCATGAGAAGGAGTTAATTTTCTCTGAACTACACCAGGTCAACATAATTCTATCTTCATTAGATGAAAGTTTTGATGACTACGTAACTTCCCTTGAAATATTGCCTAAAGAAAGCCTAACTTTAACTGATATCACTGGCAGATTGATTGAAGAGGCCAGAAGAAGGCTTGAAAGAGATCAGTTAAGGAGGGAGCAACCTCAAAAGGAAAATAATGAATCTCCTACTGCATACACAATTAAAAAGTGCTTTAATTGTGGAGGGAGAGGACATTTGGCAAGATTTTGTAAGAAACCAAAGCGCCAGAATGCAAGCCAGAATGCTGGAAGCCATCAAAGAAGAAATAAGAATTTTGAGTTAGCCATGTATAGTAATGAAGTTGTAAAAAATAATTTATGGGTGGTTGACAGTGGTGCGTCCCACTGTATTACAAATGATAACAAAAAATTTGTAAAAATGTCCATGAGTTCACAACATATCTCATTGGCAAACGGATGGAAAATGAAGGCAAAAGGTGAAGGTATTGCTCATTGTTCTAGTATAAAGGAGAACATAAAAATGTTATATGTACCTCAACTTAAATTTAATTTGCTTTCAGTTAGAATGTTGGTTAGATTAGGATACATAGTTACCTTTAGGGAGATACTTGTTTAATTGAAAAAGAAGGTAAGAAAATTACTGCATCTTTAAGAGGTGACTTATATGTGTTAAATGATAATGGTTTAGAGGTGGCTAACACGGTTTATGATAATAGAAAACCTCATGATGAATGTATTCACTTGTTACACCGACGGCTAGGTCATTTAAATTTTAAAATGATTAAGAGAACTGTTCAACTATCTAAAGGAATAAGTTTGAAACCTTGTAATAAGTATTTGCAATGTTCTGTTGTAATCAAAACAAAAGCAAAGTTATACCGGCAAATAGAGTTGATGGATTTACTACCAAAGAGCCTTTAGAGGTAGTATTTGCCGATATAATAGGTCCAAAAAAGCCAAGTGTAGGTGGTGCTAGATACATATTAAGCATAATGGACCACTATTCTAGGTATGGTTTTGTTTTTTAATGAAGAGAAAAACTGAAAGCGTATACAAATTTCTTTAATTGGTTAAAATTTGCAGAGAGAAAAACTAAAAAGAAATTAGTAACTCTTATAACAGATAATGGTACGGAATTTACAAATAATAAATTCCAGAGTAGACTTAGAATGGCAGGTATTCAACATAAAAAGTCTGCACCATATAGGCCTCAACATAATGCATTTATAGAGAGAAGAGGCCAAACACTGCAATCAATGGGAAGGACAGTGTTATCTGATTCTGGATTACCTGACAATTTGTGGGGAGAAGCTATAATGTGTGGGAATCACATATTAAACAATGTTGTTAATTCAACAACAGGTGAATTACCATTCACTCTGTGGCATGGTAGGAAACCTGATTTGAGTTATATTCACACATTTGGTGCGCCAGCATGGTGCATATCCCTACACAACTCAGGCACAAAGGACAACATAGAGCTAAAAGATTAATTTTTGTTGGATATCAAGCAAACCATAGATCTTATAGATTCTGGGAACCAGGTACATCTAGAGTGTACTGCAGTGCTAATGCACAATTCCTAGAACATATAGGATGGAATAGATTAGAGCAGGATTCAGATAATGATATTATTATAGAACCCTACAAGAGGCAGAAAGAAAAGACTAGTTATAAGAAAAGTCCAATTAAAGAAGAAGTCCACGAGCAAATAGAACCAGATCAAGAGGAAATAATTGATCAAGAAGAGATAGATAGTCAAGAACAGGAAATAAAGGAAAGTCCACCTGTAAGTCCTGTTATACCCAGACGCACTACACGTATAACTAAACCACCTGATAGGTATCAGGCAAGCATTGTTTGCCAAGTAAATAAAGTTCCTACTAGCATAGATGAACTTAAGATGTATCCTGCTAAAGATCAGGAGAATTGGCAAAAGGCAATGGAAAAAGAGTTAAATTCATTAAAGGAAATGAAGGTTTATGAAGAAACCAAATTACCTCCAGGAGAAAAATCCATTGGGTGCAAATGGATATTTAAAGTAAAGACTGGAAATAATGGGAAAGTAACTTACAAGGCTAGATTAGTAGCACAAGGATTTAACCAAAATACATTTGATTATGATGAGGTATTTGCACCAAATCTTAAGGCTACAACTTTAAGAGCAGCTTTAGTGTGGGCAGCTAAGAATAATTATATAGTTAACCATTTAGACGTAGAAACTGCATATCTGCATGCACCATTGCAGCATACAATATATTTGAATAAACCAGTTGGTATAAATGATAATAAAGTAAATAGCAATGATTGTTGGAAACTCAAGAAGAGTTTATATGGATTGAAACAATCTGGCTATGAATGGAACCAATATATTGTGAAAGAATTAAACAATATAGGGTTTAAATCTGGTTTAGCAGATCCATGTATGTTTAAAAGAGAAAATAATGGAACGTATCATTATTGTTGTTATTTACAGATGATATTGCTTTGATTACTAAGACCAATAATGAAGCTACTGAGATTATTTCATTATTAGCCAAAAGGATAAAATTAAAGCATTTAGGTGAAATTAAAAAGTATCTAGGATTGACAATTAACAAAACCACAAAAGGATTTAAGATATCTCAAGAGGATAAAATTTGCCAATTAATTAAATTGTATAAAATGGAACTTTGTAAGCCTGCAAAGACTCCAATGAGTCAGGAAATTTGCAAAAATGATGCTCAAAGTCCCAAATTTGATAAGACCATATATCAATCTTTGATTGGTAGATTATCATATACAAGCAATTGGTCAAGGCCAGATATAGCTTATAGTATTAATCAGCTGGTACGATATAATAATGATCCACATCAATGTCATTGGCAAGCATTAAAGAGAATTTTAAGATATCTTAAAGGAACAATGCACCATGCATTGTATCTAGAACCAAAGGTGATTTGAATCTTAGTGCCTATGCAGATGCAAGTTTTGCAACTGACATAAATACTAGAAAATCAACATCTGGGATGGTTATATTACTTGGTAAGACACTAATAGGATGGAGGTCAATCAGACAACAGCATATTAGCTTGTCAACGATGGAAGCTGAATTTTCATGTCTGTCATTACTATGCACTGACTTAATTCTGTACAAACAGTTATTATTAGACATGGGTATAACTGTTAAAGATTCTATTATTGTATACGAGGACAACCAGGCAGCTATACAATTAGCTACTAATATTGCTGTAAAGACTAGATCAAAGCATACTGATTTAAGATACTTAAATGTTAGAGAATCTGTTAAAAATGGTCTAATTAAACTTGAGTACTGCATGACGGAAGAAAATATTGCAGACCAGTTTACAAAAGCTCAAGGTGTTGTAAAATTTAAAGAGAGTTGTAACAATTATGATTTAAAGGTGTAAATGGTTATATTATTGTAATATTATTATTATTACCCAAAAGGGGAGAATGTTAGGGATAACATTGTTTACCCTAACTGGTTTGGGTAAAAATAATAAATATGGTATCATGGTTTGTTAGTTAAAGTGTGTGTAACTTTAACAGCAAGAATGTAATTAAGGGAGTGGTTGTAAAAGCACTATATAAGAAGCGAGGCAATTGCAGCTCTCTCTCTCTGGCTTACTGATCCCTAATTACTGGATGGATTGATGACTGCGTTCTTGCTGAAACGGGGAGAGAAAAAGGAGTGTTGATTCTTCTCAACGGAGAGAAGATAAAGATTGGACTGATTTATTGTAAGTGAACTGACATTGGCTATTCAACACGGACTCTGCAAATAGAGTATCCCCGACAAGACTTGACTGAAATTGATATATGACTAATGGACCGTTTATTATGACTATGCTATAATTCTTAAATGGAATAAACTATATTTTTGATAGCACAAGCGTATCTGTATTTTTACTGCGTGTTAACTAGAAAACTTATCTCACTGTTACCTGTCTTCCTATCTGACTTCGCTGCACGTTCTGTTTAGTTTGTTTTCCTTAACACCCGTTGGGGAATCCAGGCTTAACACCCATGATTGTGATTCCTACTGAACCAGACTGAGAGACCATTTAAAGGCTCAGGAACCCTTTGGAGGTATTATGGCTTAATTAGCTGATTAGAGTGGGACACTTTGAGCCTAGAATATTGCACCCTTTCACAATATTCTAATTTTCTGAGATTGTGGATTTGGGATTTTCATGAGCTGTAAACCATAATCATCTCAATTATGACAAATCACAGCTTGAACTATCTTGCTTTGCATGTAATGAGTCTATCTCATATTAGGTTCACCTTTGAAGTTGCATTACTGAAATAAATGAACTTTTGCATAATATTCTAATTTTTCGAGTTTCACCTGTATATAGTGGCTACCAACCTATTAGGGTAGGTTACAGTTCTGATCAGCAACCCATTTCAACGCTAGGTAGATATATTTATTGTTGGGAAGAAATGAGAATTCTCTCTTCCCATAAAGGCCTTAAGCTTTTTAGTAAAAATCCTCTCCTTTTGGGATTTTAAGTCAAGTAATGTATCTTCTTTTATCTTTCCCTACAAGTTTAAGCTTGGGATTTTTAAGCCAAGTTTCCCAGGTTTTTTTCTTTTAAAAAATGTAATTATGACAGGAGGACACACATAGCAGTAGGAATTTAGTTTGCCCTCTTTGTTTAGCTCCGTCCTATGGCCGTCTAGCTAATCAATTCATTGTGAACACTGGAAAAACAAACTTTTTACTATGATTCCGATTTTTTTTTCATTATACAACTATCCAAGGAAGATAACTGAATTCCAGGAAGATATATAGGGTTTGAAGGGTACACTTTTATATTAAAAATAGACTGTCAGAATATTTGACCCTGAATTACATCTAACGTCAAGGACCATATTTTAGTCATGGAACACAAGCTTCAGAAGCAAATATGTGTATGTTGGGGAGGGGAAGAAATTAAGAATCCATTTTGAATTTTATCCAAATTGTTTAGAAACAACAGTATATGAGTAATGGGTATTTTACAAGCAATAAAAATATTAAAATTCAGAATTGATATTTTTAACTACAGAAAGTAATTGGTGGCAGGACCTAGATTCTTAAATATAATCCCTAGGTCAGGCTCGCCAACCTCCCTCTTATCCCTTCAAATCATATTTGAAAGCCACTAATGACTTGACACTGAAAACAAATGAAAACACTTTATTGGTAGGTACTAGCTGTGCTTACACACATTTTTAACGTCTTTCGGTGCCAAGTCTTGCTGGAAAATACAAAGTCAAGCATCCCCAAAAAAGCTCGTCTGCGGAAGGAAGCATGAAGTGCTGAGCCAAAATCTAACTGGTGATTCGGCTCACTTTTTCTTGACCCTGGACTTAATGAAGCACAGTGGACAAAAATTGAACACTAGCAGATGACATGGCTCCCCAAATCAACACAGACTGTGGAAACTTCACACTGGACTTCAAGGATCTTGCAGTGTGTGCCTCTCCATTCTTCCTCCAGACTCTGGGTCCTTGGTTTCCAAATGAGATGCAAAAGTTGCTCTCATCAGAAAAGAGGACTTTGGACCACTGAACAACGGACCAGGTCTGTTTTTCTTTCACCCAGGTAAGACGCTTCTGACATTGTTTGTTGTTCAGGAGCGGCTTGACAAGAGGAATACAACATTTGAAGCCCATGTCCAGGATCCGTCTGTGTGTGGTGGCTCTTGATGCACTGACTCCAGCCTCAGTCCACTCCTTGTGAAAGTCCCCAACACTTTTGAATGTCCTTTTTCTGACAATCCTCTCCAGGCCGCAGTCATCCCTGCTCCTTGTGCACCTTTTTCTTCCACACTTTTCCCTTTCACATAACTTTCTATTAATGTGCTTTGAACATCCAACTTCTTTTGCAATTACCTTATGAGGCTTTCCCTCCTTATGGAGGGTGTCAATGATGGTTTTCTGCACAACTGTCAGGTCAGCAGTCTTTCTCATGATTGTGATTCCTACTGAACCAGACTGAGAGACCATTTGAAGGCTCAGGAACCCTTTGCAGTTGTTATGGCTTAATTAGCTGATTAGAGTGGGACACTTTGAGCCTAGAATATTGCACCTTTTCACAATATTCTAATTTTCTGAGATTGTGGATTTGGGATTTTCATGAGCTGTAAGCCATAATCATCTCAATTATGACAAATCACAGCTTGAACTATCTTGCTTTGCATGTAATGAGTATATTAGGTTCACCTTTTAAGTTGCATTACTGAAATAAATGAACTTTTGCACAATATTCTAATTTTTCGAGTTTCACCTGTATATAGTGGCTACCAACCTATTAGGGTAGGTTACAGTTCTGATCAGGAACCCATTTCAACGCTAGGTAGATATATTTATCTATTGTTGGGAGGAAATGAGAATTCTCTCTTCCCATAAAGGCCTTAAACTTTTTAGTAAAAATCCTATCCTTTTGGGATTTTAAGTCAAGTAATGTATCTTCTTTTATCTTTCCCTACAAGTTTAAGCTTGGGATTTTTAAGCCAAGTTTCCCAGGTTTTTTTCTTTAAAAAAATGTAATTATGACAGGAGGACACACATAGCAGTAGAAGTTTAGTTTGCCCTCTTTGTTTAGCTCCGTCCTATGGCCCTCTAGCTAATCAATTCATTGTGAACACTGGAAAAACAAACTTTTTACTATGATTCCTTCTGATTTCTTTTTCATTATACAACTATCCAAGGAAGATAACTGAATTCCAGGGAGATATATAGGGCTTGAAGGGTACACTTTTATATTAAAAATACTAATACAGACTGTCAGAATATTTGACCCTGAATTACATCTAACGTCAAGGACCATATTTTAGTCATGGAATACAAGCTTCAGAAGCAAATATGTGTATGTTGGGGAGGGGAAGAAATTAAGAATCCATTTTGAATTTTATCCAAATTGTTTAGAAACAACAGTATATGAGTAATGGGTATTTTACAAGCAATAAAAATATTAAAATTCAGAATTCTGATATTTTTAACTACAGAAAGTAATTGGTGGCAGGACCTAGATTCTTAAATATAATCCCTAGGTCAGGCTCGCCAACCTCCCTCTTATCCCTCCAAATCATATTTGAAAGCCACTAATGACTTGACACTGAAAACAAATGAAAACACTTTATTGGTAGGTACTAGCTGTGCTTACACACATTTTTAACTTCTTTCAATTCCACATCTTAAAAATATACACCTGAACAAAGAATTGCAAGTCAGAAAAAACAGTGTTTACCAAGTTTAAACGCAAGCATTACATGAAAGTTTCCTGCTGAGCTGGGAAATTAACTGTACATTTGTGATTCCTCATCACTTTCTTGAAAAAAATGGAAATGTTAAAATAGTCAAACAGTCACAAAAATTGAGATATAGGGCTCAGTAGGTGCTCTCAACATAAATCTTCAATAAAAGATAGCAGGTCCCAGAAGAACCCTTTCAAATGCTCTCTTCTGCAAAGTCACCTTCGGTTCCTGCTTGGACATCCTCAATTGCTTGCAAAGAGCCATCTGCTTGTCCTCCTGTATATGTTGGAAGGCTGTACTTTACAAGGATGGATTTAAACTGCAGCAAGGGGGCACTGGTGCGGACACCCATGGGGTCAAAATGAGTGCGGCTTACACGATATCCAGCTTCAAACAGAGACTGCAAGAATTTATTTAACCTGGGGGGAAAAGTATAGGCATAAGGCCTTTAACGCTTGTTCTTCCTATTTTTCCCACAATTCCAACCCTGACAGGTAGCAGAGAATATGACTGGCTCCAAGATACCCAATGAGAGAGTCTAGGACCCGAGTTTCCGTATTTGTTAACATTTACACCACAGAGATGTTTTAAAATTGCACTTACTTTGGCATGTTCATTCCTTTAATGCTGTGCCTGTGGACATTATAATAAAAAGCAGGATGCTCAGCATTACTTTCTAACTTCTGGCGCTTTGCTCCATTTTGGTTTACGTCAACACTTTTCCTTTTCTCTGCAACAGAGGTTTTTTACATCAGAACTTTTTTATATCTTGATCAATATTTGCTTAGCAAGAGAAATGGTGTATGAAATATGGAATGTGCAAAACATTAAGTGCGTGCTTCAGCCAGTAATTACTGGTCCATGTGCATGCTGAAGCATGTTGGTCCAGTCATAGATTTTCTGACAGAATTGTTCTGGATGGGAGTAGCCCGGAAAAGACAAAGACCTAGGAAAATGGAGGAGAGGGATGGATGGGCTGGAGAGGTATGCAGCAACATTGCATGAACTGCCTGGATTGATCAAATGGGCTGAAAAGTCACTATGTTTGCTTCATACAGAGGTGGTTTCATGGATGTCTTGTGCAAACAAAATTAAGGATGCTATCCAGTGTTTAGTGTTATTGTTCAGTAAAAGCTTTTCTTGTTTCACTGACTTTCTAAATTAGAATATCCTATATAAGTATTCCTGTTTCCGGGTATTATTTTAGATTGATAACTACCTACCATGCACGATGTAGTAATCAGCTGCAGCATCTGATGTCTTAATAAATACACCACATTCTTCTAAAATGTAAGGAAAACAATGATTCGGTCATCAAGAAGAAGAATATATTTGATAAGATGAAAAGGCTGAGTTAGAAAAAACATTGTTCATGGGTCGCAATGGGTCGGACACGACTTCATGACTAACAAGAAGTAAAAGGACTGTGGCTTAGAACAGTATGCACTAATTTAAATAGCTCATACTGAGTATTTGGGGGCTGATGTTGAATGTATTTTCACATAATTTATTGCATTTTCATTTGGATACAATATGTACTAAATTAGACTTTGCTAATGCTATGTATCACTGTTCTGATAAGGCCACCATAGCCATTTAAAATTGCTCTTTGTAAATGAAACTGCAGTTGAAAGTACACAGAATCTCTGTAATATTAAAGAAACAATGAGGGAAATCCATTTTTTAATTCTGGAACTATATAATAAAAAGTAAGTCTTCTGACTTCTGAAGGGCAAGTTATCCTCTGCTATATGCCAAGACCTAGTACTGTTAACTATCATTAGAAGTTGCTGCTGTTTTAAAGAGGTGCATGGAAGTGCTAGTTCTCATGCAGTTCAAAGCACTTTTAAGAAATCAAATCCCTAACCTACACATATTACTACTCAATAAGAAGGAGGGCTGAGGAAATATCTACAGACCCCTCACATCTTGGACATAAGCTGTTTCAATTCCTCCCCTCGGGACACTGCTACAGGGCATTGCATGCCAAAACAATCAGATAACGGAGACCGTTTTTTCCCTTGTGCCATCACTCCGCTGAAGTACTGTCTTCTGTATATTTATCCATGCAGTATGGCTGTATTACTTCTAATCTTTTCTACTACCTTCTATTATTGGTATAATTAATATAATTATTATTTTGCATGTACATTGAAAGCTTATGCATGAGAGTCAAATTCCTTGTGTGTCTAACCACACTTGGCCAAATACGTTTTTTAATTTTTTTATTTCTATTCCTACTCAATAATGTACCACTTTACAGGCGTTTTACCTTTTTGCAAAAATTAACATCACAAATTTATTTTTCTTCTTCACAGAAGGCAACAACAAGCAGAACACAAAGCTTGATTTACAGCCCCTTGTTGGGTTTATGTATTAAATTGGACTTTTTAAAAATTACTAAACATTTTTTTAACATCATGCCTTCTCACCTTGTTTACTCTGACTGCTAGGAGCATGAATTGAAAACTGTTTCAGTGTTGTGCATTCTGCCTCACAGATCAGCGTTTTCAGAAGTGCCTGGATGTCTTCTAGGCCATACTGAACTGCTTCAAACAGCATTCTTCTAAGAAATCCTGTATTGAAGAGGGATCCTGACCTACAATACAACAAAACTATAGAATGTAATGGAGAAATTTATTTTAAAATGGCAAGTATTTATTTTAGAAAAAACATGTCATGGGGTGATATTGCTAAGTGTTTATTTCCTAGATTTTAAAGGGATTTAAAGAATCTGAAATATATTTAGATTTCTCTTGCAAACAACCATATTTGGATATTTCCCAAACAAAATTTTGTTGTGTCCCCCCCCCCCCTCCAATAAGAATTGAATTTTTAAAAAGTGTACTCTATTTCTCCTAGTAAATACCTATTTCTCCTAGTAAAACTTAAAAAAGGATGGAACCTATTGATTAGGAAAACTATATTCTAATTATGCATATTCAAAATTATGTAGGAAATATATGCCTCCCCCTTTTTTTTTACAAAAATCCAAACTTTGTAACCAGAAATTTACCTTAACAATGATCAAGCAAATGTTTTTATTTATTTCCTCTCATTTCTAATAACCACACAGAACTTTTTCAAAGCACAAATCTCTTCTGGAGTGCAATGGGTTACATTTCAGGTAAAAATAAATCTGCCTGATTTATTTATGATTGATTCGGATATAGCAGTAAATTAGAATATTATAATAACAGACAGCCAAGCAGAAATATTCTTTGAGATTCACGAAACCTCAGTGTTAATGCCTTATTGGGCTATGAGAAAACCATGGAGGAGAAAAAGAGGCACATGGGTGAAAATCTGCATTAACACAAAAGAAACCAAGAAACATTCAGATGCATACAAGTAGTCCTTGATTTACGACCACAATTGACCCCAGAATTTATGCTGTTAAGTAAGAAATTTGTTAAATGGGTTTCATACCATTTTACCACCCTTCTTGCCACATTTGTTAACCGAACCACCGCATTTGTGAAATTAGTAACACGGTTAACTGAATCTGGCTTCCCCATTGACTTTGCTTGTCAGAAGATCACAAAAGGTAATCACATGAACCTGGGATGCTGCCACCATCATAAACATGAACCAGTTGTTGAGCATCCAAATGTAAATCATGTGACCACAGAGGTGCTGCAACAATTGTAAGTGTGAAAAATGGTCATAAGTCACTTTTTCCAGGGTTGCAACTGAACAGTCACTAAATGAACTCTTGTACGTCAAGGATCACTTGTAACTGAAATTGGATACATTACAGATATTTAGAATGCACTGCAGTGTTCAGTTAAAGCCAATGAAAAAATAGTCCCCTAAAGCAGGGTCCCCAACCGCCGATACCGGGCAGCGGAACAAGCCTTACCGGGCCGCTGGTTGCTGGCGCCGCCATCTTTTTGGTAAAAAAGCAATTTTTATCAAAAGATGGCGGCGCCAGCGCTCGTGAGCTTTCCGGGTAGAAAGCCATTTCTACCGAAAAAGCTCACGAGCGCTAGCGCCGCCATTTTTTGAAAAATCACTTCGTGACGTCACCGGAAGTGATTTTTCGTCAAAAAGATGGCGGCGCCCAGCTGACGCCGAACCGGGCGCGGCGCCCAGCTGACGCCGGAACCGGGCGCGCGTCAAAAGGTTGGGGATCCCTGCCCTAAAGGACTATTTTTGCAACTGGACACTATAAATATTTAATTGCACAATGAAAAATACAATATCCAACAAAGAGAAGGTATATGTGAGATTATTTCAATTTTTTTTTTGCATAGCCTTGGTTAAAAGACCTTGCATCTATCTAATTAAGAGAGACTTCCAAGTAAGTAAAGGGACTGCACTTTAGATGCTAGGTATGGAAAAGAGTATTTTATTGATTTTATTGACACATCCTTTTCAATCTAATTTTCATTCTTATTATGAAGTGAAAAGGGACTCAAAAAGAATACTTACCACAAAGGTCCCAGTTCAACTGCTGTCTTCCCAGTCATTTGGTTATGGCAGTTGCATGGAAGTTGCCAGTATGGGTTGTCTATGAAAAAGAAACAGTAAAACATATTTTTTCTAGACCAATATCTGAGTGATATATAATTTATGAATGTTACGGAAATTGAAATGCTAATGAATTAAAAGCCGTTATAATTACAAAAGTAATTTGTTCTGGCTCTTTAACTAAACACTATAATTTCAGAAATGGGTGAATTAATCCCTGTAGGCATGCATAAAACATGAGCTTATATTACAGCTTTCTGCCTCTGATTATACTTCCTAAACTTGATAGAGAGCTGAAGCTCAAGTGTAATAATAGCATTAACACTTGAACAATGAGATTGAAGTTTGAGTCAAAAGCTTAGGTTTTGATTTTGATCCAATCATTGTAACTTTGATTTAGCCTGCCTCATGGCACTATGAGATACTAGTTTATTTCAGTAAATTTAAGGCAGATGCTTTTCCTTAAGAAGCGCTCCATAGAACAAGCAAATTCAAGTCCTGGGGAATCATTCAACTCTACATGTCCAATTAGTACGTTTTACAAATATCAACTGAAGTTAAGCCCCAGTAATTGTGTACATGATTACAGCCTTCTTGTGTAATAAATGGTTCTCATTTCTTATGAAAACAATTCCAACATTGTTTCCAATTATTAGCTCATTAATTTTATTCTTCTTTATGCTGTTGCTTTTTCTCATTGTTAAGAGTTTTCTGTTGCAAAAAGAGGAAGGGTACAAATAAAATTTATACATGACTATAATCTAGATTCTAAATAGGCACTATACCGAAATATCTACTGCACAGAAGTTAATTTGAGAATAATTACTGTTGAACAAACAAGCGACACAAAATGCAGGTGCTGTGGTGATTTTATGGTGAATTCAGTTTCATTAACTGAAGTACCCTGAGAACTAGCTGAAATTACAAAATAGGATTACCTTCTATCATGTTACCCTCTCTTTTGAATATCCTCTCTTCACACCATTGACAGTGAATTAGGTATCGGATTTTTTTGACAGTATCATCTGCAGAAGAAGGACCTCTCAACACTCTCACTTGTACTAGCACAAAATGTTCAAGAGCCACAGCAAACAAAACTTCAATGCCTTTGTTGCATCTAGCAGCAGCTCTGTAGAAAGAGAGATTATTAAGAATAGAATCCAGCAAAGGCTAAGTCTTCCCAAATGTTCTACTCCTAGCTTCATGTAGAAGCTCGTCTTCAATGGACAATTTTTCAGATTTCTGAATGCATCTAAGACAATGTAACAAACTCGATCCATTGATTCCTTCAGTAATGTATTTATATACTGCCCAACATTTATATACTGCCCAACTCCTAGTTACTTTGGGGAGGGAGAGCAGGTATTATGTTTAAAAAATGATGTAAAGCAAGAAAACAAAAAAGAACAAAGATGGTGAAGATAGTTAGCCCAGATAAAATCAACGAAAAAGAAGAAAACTTCAATCACACTTGGCAAAGGGCTGGGCAAAGAGTCAGTTATTCAGGGCTGCCACCAGTAGACTGGAGTCTGATTGAATCTCAGGGAGACCTCATCGAACCATCAGCCCTATAATATTTACTAGAAATTCACTTTCTGCCTATTTTTGTTCACATTTGTAAAAAGGATGTAGAGGCTCAAAAATACAACATTCAGCTTCGTGGATCAAACTTTTTGTACACAGGCTCTGAAGTTTTCTGTTTACACATTCATAACTCTTGATCTAATTGCTGAAGGTTACGGAGAAACAGGATGTAAAAATCAATTTTGCTTAGTCCCTTGTATAAGAGTAAGCAACAAGGTAAAAACTGCAGCCACCTACTCTTAGAACATTGAAAGAACTATTTGGGAAATGCAACTGCACCTTGCCACAGCAGCAAGTACCATTCTTGCAGCCAGCTCCTTATAGTATTCTGTCCTGATAATGTTACAACCATAATGACGTTGGGCCACATGTTGCGCCTTTGAATAGAGAGAACTTGTATCTGTTGATGTCACTGAAACGATCCCAAGATTTCTTATATTTCTGAAAGCTGCATCTAAGTAATTTACTGATGATCCAAATGGGTCCAGGTGGCTGTATGATAATGTAGAAGACAGAACATAGGACGGTAAAAATTATACAGATAAGAAAATGTATGCACAACCTTTATCTTGCCTACTAAAATTCCATATACTTCAACAGGAATTCCTTTCCAAAAAGTACTGTCTGCCTAAGGTTGTAATTTTATGTATTATATCGTAACATTTTTTAAAAAATCTGGTGCATATTCTATGTAAAGTAAAATAAAATGTTGAATATATTGACATTTTATAACAATTATTCCCAGATGTTTACAATATAAGCCAATTGCCACAGCTATATAGATAGAAAAGTATGCAGTGAGCCCAATTAACTATCTGAACCAGTGGTGGGATTCAAATTTTTTTTACTACCGGTTCTGTGGGCGTGGCAGGGGAAAGATACTATAAAATCTCCAGTCAGAGATTGGTATATGCCGGTTTTCTGAACTACTCAAAATTTCCGCTACTGGTTCTCCAGAACTGTTCAGAACCTGCTGAATACCACCTCTGATCTGAACCCAGATGAAGATGCAAGCAGTTTTCTAAAACTTGGGATTTAACAGACATTGTAGGCAGAAGAAAGCGGCATGAAACCAAAGTGCAACAATGATTCTTAAGAGATATTTTTAAGCAATCCTAATTTATACAAATCAAAGATTCCAGAACATAATTAAAATTCCTTCAGCAAGCACTGATGTCCTTTAATCAATCAGTTTGTGGCCTAGTTCACAGAATACTAAACCGTAACAGAATATCCTGTGAACTAGATATTTTAGTTACCGTAAAGAGGTAAACCTTGAAGCTGCATATCAATCTCCTGTTTGTGTTCTAAATCTAGATTATTCTCCATCTAGATATTGGAAAGCACAACTGGGGAAAGTGTGATTGAAGTAAGACAAGACACTTACATGAAATCAAATGCTCTCAAATGCATGATGACATTGGCATCCATTTTTGTCACTTCAATGGTAGGCAAGTTTTCTTCCCCTTCTTCCATTACTTCATCACAGTCATCTTCCTCAAAATTCATCACAACTTTCATCTTATTTAAATGACAATTTTCTCGTATCATGGTCACTGAATTTTCATTATAATCATTAATTGTGACTTTTACTGAATTTCCAAGATGCTTTGCCCACTGTAATCCCATTATACCTGGAAGGCAGATGATACATACATAATGAATTCAGCAAAAGGCATGCCTACAGACTTGTGACCTCACTATGCCGAATACAATATTAGGTTTGAATTTTTTAGGAAATGTACATATACAGATAGTCCTTGTTTAACGACCATAATTAGAATCAAAACTTGATTAAGCAAAATGGTCAGTAAATGCTTCTGATCTTATTACAGTTTTCCTTTGCTGTACAGACCTGAGGTCATAAGTGCATGGATTGGTAGAAAAGTTACTTTTCATCATTCTCATTACTGAATTGCCGCTACATAGGGCAGTCATTAAATAGTAGTTCATTTAATAAAAACCATGAAATCAGTAAAACTTTTCCTCCAATTCTGTTACAAATATATATGCACTCATAAAATTTAATGGCAGGGCAAATTTTAAAAAAAGGTGCATTCCTAAGCATCTTTATTCAAAAAATAAATTCTATTAATAAGGCTTATTCCCCCAGATTGCAGCTAGATATACAAATTCTCTTTAGAAATTATAAATCAAAATGCATAACAGCAGACTACCAGTGGCTCCAAATGCATCCAGACATTCCAACGGTTTTCGTTCCTCAGTTAGAACAGTTAAAGCACAGACTATAAGTTGTCTAAAAGAAAAAGAGAAAAAGTATACTGAACAAAGTATACCATGCATTTATTAATCTTATATCTTGTTTAAAGGACAATGTGTGAAAAAATAAACTATAAACAATATATAACATAATGCAGTTGTAATTATTCTTATTGTTTGGCCAATCTAAAGTACTGAGATTTTTGGCAGGATTTCAATTGTATTAGGCAAAGAATAGTCCACTTCATGCACAATGCTAAGACATAATGCAATTAATATGATCAAAATTCAGATGCTTGGCAACCAGTATCTATTTGTGATGGTTGCAGCATCCTGGGATTATGGGATTGCCATTTACCAAACTTTCCCAGCTGGCTTCTGAGAAGCAAAGTCAATGGGGGAAGCCCGATTCACGTGATTCGCTTAATAACCAGGGCAAAAAAGGTTGTAAAATTGGGTGCAACTCAGTTAACAACTCCCTTGCTTAGCAGAGGAAACTCTGGTCCCAATTATTAGTCAAGATTAATTGTAGTCCTGGTTTAATGATGTTATTATTTAAGTTCAAACCTCACTTGAATTCTTGGTTGACTGACTGAGTTTCTAATAATTTATTAGGTTCTCTTTAACCCTTTATAACCCACAATACAGCAAAAATGTCAGTGGTGGGATTCACATTTTTTTACTACCGGTTCTGTGGGCGTAGCTTGGTGTGTGTGGCAGGGGAAGGATACTGTAAAATCTCCAGTCAGAGGTGGTATTTGCCGGTTCTCCAAACTACTCAAAATTTCTGCTACCGGTTCTCCAGAACTGGTCAGAACCTGCTGAATACCACCTCTGAAAAATGAATACAATTACTGGCTTCTGTTAATAAGTAAATTCACAATATTTATTTATAATTCTTCCCCAAACAATTTTATCATTTCTTACCTGTTAAGTTTCATTTTGGGGTTAAAATAGGAATCGGTTTTCTGAGGAGTTGAATAGTTAGGAAGGACTTGTACATCTGTGTCTGCTTCCTTCAGTACTTCATATTTAGGAGCAAGAGCTAAGGATTATTTTTAGAGGAAGGAGTGTTACAGCCCATTTCAGGTGATCATTCAAAGTTACACAAATCACAGACCATAATCTATCCTATTCTCCCAACTTGCTAAATGATACTGACCAGAGTTTTCACATTGGGACTGTATAAAAGCTAGAAAGTTGAGTTCCAAAATGTGCACATGAATAGAGAGATGGTTCTGGGAACAACTATCTGGCTAAGATTATTGTTCCTGACTCCTTTAACCTTGGTTAATAAAGACATGAGTGAATGAAAGGGCCCTACTGATGATATCTGTATGGTGTATAAAGTTTAAAACTACCATGTTAATTATATTCAAACTGAAATATGGGGGGCATTAAAGAGACATTCAAAGAAGTAAAACGGGATTCTGATAACACTTAAAACTATTTTATGGTGAAATGCCACCATTATGCCATCATATTAAGGAGAATTTAAGCTGTGCTTGGATTTGATCACAATCCTTAAAAGAGATCCTTTTTTGGGGAAAAGGGATCTAATCATGTGGTAAAATATATGACAGTTTTTATAGAAAACCTAGAGCAGAAGAGAGGAAACCTCTTGGTCAGGGAATTTTTCTAATGGCATCTGCTACAACTGTTTTACATTAACTATGTCAGCTAGAAATGATAGGAACACATAGTTAACACTGTAGTTAAGAATACATGAAAACCACCAGATATATATCACTATTTTATTTGTTTCCCAACATTAATTCTCAGCAGCTTCAGCAATGGTGGCATTGTAGTTCAGAAACTTTTGGGAAACCCAAGTTCATTACTTATGTCTTAGATATATTTCATAATAAACATTTTAAAATTGTACAAATAAAAAAGAACAATGACTACTTAAGGACATATGCTTTTCTAGAGGAAGGAAACAAACTACCAAATACCATACTTGAGTAAGTTATTTCCCCAGACAATTAAATCCAAAAATACAATAATAAAACACTTCACTATGTAACATTGTTAACAACTCAGCTTACCCTCTTTAAATAAATAAGGTCAAATAAAGATACATAAAAATTGTACCTAGAAATTACAGAAACCTTGTCCTTTTAAGATGTTCTGAGTTCCTAGACAGAAATATAAAATCATAAAGTTTCACTATTCTAAATTTATCATTTATTCAGTCTATGACACTCAATGTTCAAAATAATGAGACCTTTGTGAAGAAAAAAACAGAGATATATTAACTACTTACTTGAAGTAAACCTTGATTCAGTTTCTCCTTTATTTACATGTCGTTTAATATGTCCTACCATGTCACTTCTTCGGCTGATCGTTGCTGAACAGATAATACAGTGATAATGTGATCCCATTTTTATGGATATCTATAACACAAACCACATACAAATTTAAAGTTCAATAAATGCTTTTATTAAAGTTATACTGTGCCTGTGTCTTATATTTAAAAAAGAGCCATACATATATTATATTTTAAACCTTAATTCACAAAGAAAATTTAATTAAAATTGAGGTATTAGCACTAAAACTTTAATTTATTAAACTCATAAAACAGTACAGTTTAGATCATCATTTTTTTTAAATCAAAAGTGATACTGCTTGGTGGAATTGTGATAGTACACAAAAAATATGGGACATGGTATTTAGAGAAATTAATGCACTTTTGAATGTAAATTTAGATATGTCACTGAGAATTGCATTACTGTTACTGGTGGAAAAACAGGATATAAATGAAACAAAAAAGGAATTGATTGTAAATTTGATAGTGGCTGTTAGATTAGTGGTGGCTAAATTTTGGGGAACAAAACTAGGATATTCAAAGAAATGAGTGGTATAATGAAATTTGGAGTATGGCAACAAATGGTAAATTAACTACAGAAATCAAATTTTAAAAAGGGATGATTAAAGCAAACAATTTTAATGAAATATGGGAGGATTTTATAAAATCAGTGTTGGTGAAAGGCAAAGGGAATAAACCTACTCAAGAATATATGTTGTTTTGGAAGGGATAAGGGCACAATTAGAATATATAGTAAATCTTTTAATTGTTATATATAGAAGAAGAATTATAAAAAAAAAAATGGTCTCCGAGTGTGGGGTGCAGTGTAATGTTTGTATTTTTCTTTTTTTCCTTTTTTTCATATTTAGATATATATGTATTATGTTTGTATTATTTGTATTTAAAATAAAAATATATTTTTAAAAAAGTGATACTGCTAGAATACTGCAATGCATTCGCAAGATGCTTTTCGAAGTAGTTTAAATGGAAATTTCAGTATCCAATGAATTACTAATGAGTAAAGCAAGAATACGTTATCTGTTGAAAGAACTGCATTCATTCTCAAGTTGTTACTGGATGCAATCTAATTATTTGCTACTTAAAGACAAAAAAGATATGAGAAACTTAATAATGTACTTCCTCTTTTCCTACATGTCACCATTACCTAATGAAGGGATACAAAACTGAGGTACAAAGTTTATATTATAAAGTGGACATTCTTTATAGTATTTTTTTTTTTTTAAAAGAACACTGTGATGGAAATACACCATAGGTACGAGAAATATGTTTGAAAGAAAACTTATCCCCTGCCCCTGGTTTACTAGAGAACTCAAGTTCAAAACTTGGTAGAGAACTGAGAAGAATGTAATCCATAAATAACTAAAATGGAACTGATTAAAGCAATTATTCACATAACTGAATAGCTGTTACCTGGTCTCCTACAACATTTGGTTTCACAGGCCGGCATGGCAAGTCACAGATGCACATTCTGTAGCCTGAAATTCAAAAAAGACATTGGACACCTCTAAATGATTACTCAGTTTTCAACACTGAATTCATTCATATTCTGAAGTTCTATCTTGTCAAACTATTTAATTTTAATTTTTTTGAAAACAGTGGAGGGCAACCAGGTAAGGGGACTGACCTGCCCCCGCCCCCAGCTGGGCGTCTGCTCAGGGTGGTGCCTCAAGGCCCGGTTTCAGCGTGGGCAACCCCCGCCCAGCTAATCTGAGAAATGAGCTCCTCGTAGTGCCTTGTCTCCGCGTGAAGCCAGCTGTGCTTGACCCCCCCCAGAGCGTTGGTGGCCAAGATTGGGTCAGAGATGCCATCGGCCAAGATCAATAGGCCAGACTCTGTGAGCCGGACATGCCATGGACACACCGCTGCCACCTGGGAGTGCATCAGAGCCCAAACGCTGAGCCTCGCCAGACTTGGAAGCCAAGGATCCTTCAGGCATCCCGGCCACGTAAATGCTGCCCAAATTCCCAGACTATTCGCAACTCGAGCTTGCAGGAGCAGCAGCACCGCTGTGAGCTTTGTCATACTGGTGCAGCCTCTTGGAGCAGGACCCTGCAAAGCTTGTTGTGGTGTTGCACTCATGAATGGCAGAGCCACCGTGGCTTCATCACACTGGTGCAGCTGGTGTCCTGCCACGAGCAGCTGCGTTGGTATGTCAAACCTCACAGCAGTGCTGCCACTCGCACACACAACACTACAACAAGCCTTGCAAGATCCTGGGATAGGCTGAACAGGCTCAGAATGGAGCCTTTTTGATGAACAGCAGAAAAACAGGGAGGGGGATTTTCCTGCCTGTCATCCTTTCCTCAAGCTCCGCACAGACAAACATCCCAAAAAGGCTTCATCCTGAGCCTTCAGCATTGCAATTCTGGGATGGGCATCCTTTACTCAAGCGACATCTGATTGCTTGAAAGGAACAGCTGCGCCAGGAGAGAAGGAACAAGAGGCAGCTCCCGGCCCTTGATGGCTCAAGCTAATCCACAGGCCCGATTAAGGGGCCAAGAAGCTATGAGATAACTGGGGAAGGGAAGAGCTGCCTCCTATGCTGGCCACGCCCACTCCTTCACTAGGCCTTATTTTGGGGGTAGGGCATATTTTCAGGGAAACACAGTACTATATATATCCTAGGGGAAAAAAAACTTGCCCTGAACTTATGTTGAATTTCATCTCTTCCATTATTGAACTACATTCCATATACAGAAGTAATAATTTTTCCTGGTTTTTTTGCAGATTATATTTATGTATTTAAAAGAGTTGTATGGCCATCCATCTTTTGGCCCACAAATAACAACAATAATACACACATACGCACAAAACAATACAATAAAAATATTTTAAAATCAGGCAACATCAACTCTTCTCAAAATCCATCTTTGACATCCATTCATCTGTATCAGGGGTGTCAAACTCAATTTCACTGAGGGCCACATCAGGTTGTGTTTGACCTTGGGGGCAGGGGGTGTGGCCAGCTCAACTTCACTCGTATCAGGGGTGCCTGTGGCCAGTGAAAACAGGCTCCCAAGCTCAGTTTTCGGCTGTGACAGCCTCCTGCAAACGTGTGCCAGCAAAATAGAGCTCAGGTGGGCTCCATGTGGCCCTCCCAAGCGCCATTTTTGGCTGTGCTGGCTTTCTGCAACCCTCTGCCAGTGAAAATGGTGCTCGGGATGGCTGTATGTGGCCCTCCTGAGCTCTGTTTTCACTGGCAGAGGCACTGCGGGCCAGTCCTTTGCTGTTTTCAGGGCAGCACCGCGGGCCAGATTTAAGCACCCCGTGGGCCAGGTACAGCCCCTGGGCCTTGATCTATATTATCTCTTGGTCTCCAACCTTATTGTCCTAAACCTTTCTCTTGAACTCTATTATAAATTAAAGTATGCCCCTGTAATCATGTTTGAGTTACATTAATTACAGGAAGAAAAACTAACAGTTGTCATCTAACTGCATTAGCATTAATAATAGTGTTCTAGCTATGTTTACCTTCAAATTCAACAGATACTTTCCAATGAAGATTCTGAAGATGGCGACGGAGCTTGTGACTACTGCAAGCTTTGAACCTCTCTTCAGGACATAATGGGCAGGACCTCTTGTCAGCTGATATTTTAAATTAAACCAAAATAAGAGAAAAATGTGTAATAACCAAATCTTTCAGCATTGAAGTTTTTTTTGTCAATATACATAAGTAGTATTTGCATCTCAACTCAACAACTTGCAATCAAATCAATAATAACTGATATATTTAAGAAAAATATTTGTTTTAAAAGCCATGGTTTAAGGTTTAGTTGAACTAGTGTGAAAATATCTACAATCCAAGACAGAAGTAGAAATCTTTGGGGTTTTTTCATACGATAAAGATAATAATCTAAGGTTATTAGAAAAAAGTAGTACATCATTGCCTCCTGAACAGATATGCTTTTCTTTTTTCTTTTCCATGCTTTCCATCCATTAGGGATGACTTTGCTCCCAAGCCTCTGTGAAATTAATTCTACTGCATCTTCTTACTTGGACCTGACAACAAGGATAAAACTGCAAATATAGCCCTAAATAAGTAAAATGATACTTCTGGGGTTTTTTTCTTCAAAATATTTTATTTACTACTACTTTTGGTAATTCTTTACACATATGGCCAAGACTCATAACCATCACTGATAGAAGATTTCTTCTTTGGTTCCTATTTTAAGATCAGTAGTATAGTTTCCTCAGATTATCTGTTTTCCATAGCTACCAAGCAAAGTTCTTGTCTAAGAACTGAATGCCACAAGCATTGCATTTCCATCATTTGTTGTTTCTTCTATAAATATTTTAAATACCTGCCAGTTGTTGGTCTTCATTCTTGGAATCAGAGGAAATTAGACAGCCTTTCTGAAAATCAGCCAGTTTTTCTAAATCATCAAGGGTCCGCTGAATTGAAAAGTGTTTCTCTAAAATGAACAATTCAAATTACTTTTCAAATGCTATATATGTGTGCTTGTGCATGTGTGCGCATGTGCACTATATATAAGCAAATACTACTTAACTTCAATCTTTCAAAGGCTTTAAAAAAGTTTGGACTCTTTGTGCACTGCGTCTCTCAAGCAATCCTCTGTTTTTATAATGGCCCACACTCATCTTGCCTACGGTATTAGGTTATCATAGCTATGCAATGGTACTGTTGTACTCTTTCTCCAAACAAATCCAAAAGATTTAAAAAAATCATTAAAAACTTCTTACTAAATTTCCACAACAGCTCATACATTGACAAATATTTATAACATTAAAATAGTGCATAGGCTTGTAACTGGAATATCTTTGGATCTCATCAGCTACATTGGAGGATTATTTGACCAACAGTTTGGTCTGCGAGTTTGAATGGTCACTCAATGAGTGGTCATTAAATGAGGACCATTTGTAGTATCAAAAACTTTTCATGCCATTTGTTAATTCATACATGTCCATAGGTTGCATTGAAAGCAAAGAATTTCCTCCATGGAATTAAAGCCTTAAACTCCGATTTCTAGCTAAAAAAAGATTAACTATTTCCTATATTTCTGGCTCAGTTGTCAGTGACAAGGAATACCGTGTTTCTCATAAAATAAGGCCGGGTCTTACATTTTTTTGAGCCCCGAAAAAATGGCTAGGCCGTCTTTTCGGGAGTGACTTAATTCCCCCCCTTGCATTTTCATCTAGAGCGCCCCGTGGGCATCCTCACCAATAGCCGCTCCTAATGGGTGATCATGGCAGAACACAGAGAGCTCCCTACTCCCGCCAAATACCTTTGCCGCAGACCTGAGACCTTCGGCGCCCGCCGCTGTTGTTTTCCCTTCTGCCCATGCCGCCGCCGCTGCATTTGGAGCTGCCGCTTCCGTGTTTGGAGCACTTTTGGAGCTGCCGCTTCCGCGTTTGGAGCTGCCTCTGCGTTTGGAGCGCTGCTGCCGTTTGGAGCGGCGGCGGTGCTCCAAACGCGGTGGCAGCTCCAAACAGCAGCGGCACTCCAAACATGAAAGTGGCAGCTCCAAACGTAGCGGTGGTGCTCCAAACGCAGCAGCAGCTCCAAATGCGGAAGCGGGAGCTCCAAATGGCGGCGGTGCTCCAAATGTAGAAGTGGCAGCTCCAAACATGGCGGTGGTATGGGCAGAAGGGAAATCAACAGCGGCAAGCGCTGAATGTCTTGGGTCTGCAGCAAACGTGCTTGGTAGGAGTAGGGAGCTCTCCATGCTCTGCCATGATCGCCCATTAGGAGCAGCTGGTGGCGAGGCATGGCTACCCACGAGGCGCTCCTAACGGCAAGTCCCCCCGCCCTGCCCATTTTGCATGTTTTAAAATAGGCCTAAATTTGGGGGGAGGGGCTTAATTTCATTTTATGCCTAGAAAACATGCTGGGTCTTCCTATTGGGGGAGGCCTTATTGTTGGAGAAACACGGTAAATAGTGTATTTTGCTTTTATCTATCTTCGGGCATGATTTGGAATGCCTGATATTGAATATTTACTTTAGTGTATATTTAATTGGGACAAAACCCGTGTATTCAATGGGCTTCCTCATTACTAACTGTATTGGGAATACATATCAAGTTTCACTGACTGGGTGGTGGCATAGATTCCTTTCTAGAAATTTGGAGTAATTTTATAATGCATAGAAGAATTCTATGCTGCTGAACGGGGGGGGGGGGGGGGGGGGGGGGGGGGGGGGGGGGGGGGGGGGGGGGGGGGGGGGGGGGGGGGGGGGGGGGGGCCAGTGGCTCTAGGGGATTGCATATATATTTTAATAAACTTAAACTGGGTTTACGAGGGCTATCCACAAAATAGATTACGTTTTCATCTGTAGCAAGAAGGGGCGGAGCTAGCATGGCCATCTTTAGTAGTACCAATCTATTGGGGAAGGGGGTTTTTTTAATGAGGAAGAAAAAGAAAAAAAAAAAAAAAAAAAAAAGAAGGTAAGTGATGTTTGGGTTAAAGGAGGCGCCATAGAGAGTGGGGGGGGGGGGGGGGGGGGAGCAAGTACGCGGGGGGGGGGGATTGAAGGGGGGGGGGGGGGGGGGGGGGGGGGGGGGGGGGGGGTAGGGGTGGCTGATTGAGGGGGGGGGGGGGGGGGGGGGGGGGGGGGGGGGGGGGGGGGCAAGGTTTGAATTTTGAATTTTTTTTTTTTTTTTTTTTTTATAATTTTAAAAATAAAAAAAAAAAAAAAAAAAAAAAAAAAAAAATGTTGATGGTGGGGGTGGGGTTGGGGGTTTTGGGTTTTATATATATTTTTATTTATTTGGGGTGGCTTTGGATGGGCAACCTAAATATATTTTTCGTTTGTTAAGAAGGGGGAAGAGGGAATAGGCCTTTTTTTCCCTCAGTCTGCATCTAGTCGTGCTAGTGGGAGGTTCGTATCATTGCCCGTTATTTCACAGCAAACATTTGAAATGTGTGCTGCAATTGAAAATCCCGCGAGTTGTGAGGTGCGATCAGTGATAAGGTTTTTGTTGGCAAAAAACCATAAACCGATTGAAATTTTTTCGGCAACTGTGTGAAGTGTACGGGGACATCATCATCACTGAAGGTGGAGTGCGCCAATGGTGCATTAAGTTTAAAAATGGCCAAACTACGGCACTCGAGAAGTCCTAAATGCTTTCAAGTGGGAGATTTTTCCTCATCCGCCCTACAGCCCCGATATTGCACCAAGCGACTACCACTTGTTTCCGAGGATGAAGACCTGGCTTGGAACACAGCGCTTTGACGACGATGCGGAACTGTGGGCAGGCGTGACTGACTGGCTCAAATCTCAGGCGGCTGAATTTTATGACAATGGAATTACAAAGCTTGTTCACCGCTATGATAAGTGCCTCAATTTGTTCGGTGAATATGTTGAAAAGTAGTATTTAAGTGTCACTTTCAAGTGTATATAATAAAAAATTTTTCCTACACTTTGTTTTTTTTCTATCGCAAAACGTAATCTATTTTGTGGATAGCCCTCGTACATGCCTGGCTAACATTATAAGGTTTTTTGACAACGCTATTTCAAAAGTGATAAGCAGTGATAAGTGAGATTTGATTTATAAATATTGGGAGAAATAAATATGAACATATCAAGAATTCACATATTTCTCTGAAGATGTTATATCATTCAAAATAACAAATTAGAGGATGTATCTCATCTTATACTCTTTAACTGTATGTCTTTACTAATTTTAAAAAGATAGATGGGCAGAATATTTCATGTCCTGTAAATCACCCCAAATAAAGCGAAGTTTTCCATATTATCCTAGCAAACCTTGTGGAGTTTTAGATGATGCATCTAGTAGATTACTGTTAAGATCTTCAATGGAACTTTGCTCTGATTTTTTCATTTTGGCATTTATATCTTCATTAATGATTTCTGTATCTTGCCCAGGGCTATCAGGTTTTTGGGGGGCATCCATCCCATCTACAGAAATTAAAAAAAAAATAAGGCAAAACAATACACATTAATTAACTACAGTATTTTCTGTATAAATCTACTACAGTATTTTAATTAGTATATTTGCAATGCAAAAAAAGTGAGATAAAAGATAAATTAGGCCCATTAAAATCAATAGGATTTCAGTATGTCACCACAAATAAGTCCCACAGAATTTAGTTGCTTTTTTTCCAAATAATTTATTTATTTAGCATATGGCCTCTGTGAAAGGATTTTTTTCGGGCAATGTTATCTTTACCCGCGGGACGTCTGAATGCCTGTAGGCATTTGAGGGAGGCTCCTTTCTTGTCCCTGTGCAGTTTATTCGCTCACAGGAATCAAACCGCCAAGCTGCTGACCTCAGTGGTGCATAGGCCCAGTGTCTTACAGTCTTACAGAGCCGTGGTCCCCTCCAAACAATAATTGAGCTTGTATCTAACAATTTGAAAAGGAAAGTATGTCTAGTGCCAGATTTACTAAAAATAATACTTGTGCAATATTGAAGACCAAAGGGCATAGGAGTCAGCAATTAATTTTCTGGAGAAATTGGGACTGTTGTGGAGGGCTGCTGCCCTGCCATCATTACCTCCCCTTCCCTGCTGCAGGCCAGATAGGGATGGTCAAAGGGCTGGATGTGCTATAAAATACCCAAGTCTGTTAAAAAAAAAAAAAGGCAGAGAGATGTAGCCCTTGACTTACAACAGTTCACTTAGTGACTGTTCAAAGTTACAACAGCATTGATAAAAATGACATGACCACTTTTCACACTATGACCGCTGCAGCATCCATATGGTCACGATTTACATTTGGATGCTTGACAACTGACTCACATTTATGACAGTTGCAGTGTCCCAGAGTCATGTGATCCCCTTTTGTGACCTTCTAGCAAGCAAAGTCAATAGGGAAACCAGATTCACTTAACTGTGTTATTAATTTAAGAACTGCAGTGATTCATTTAACAAATGTGGCAAGAAAAGTCGTAAAATGAGGCAAAACTCATTTAACAAATTTCTCACTTAACAACATAAATTTTTGGTTCAATTGTAGTCATAAGTTGAGGACTACCTATAATGTATTCTAGTGTAGATAAAAGCATTCAAAGTGAGTATGACCTAAAATGTTAGGATTAGGATTGTAGAAGCACCTCTATAATTGTAAGTGAGGAAAAGGCCATTTTTTAATGTGGCCACAGGAGTGCTGAGATGGTAGTAACTTTGAGGACCATTCATAAGCCATATTTTCAGCACTGCTGTAATTTTGAAAGGTCATTGAATAGTTGTAGGAAAAGGACTATCTATAAAATCAGGCAGCAGATCCCACACTTACTTGCACTGATATTATGTAGTTGGGTAAAAAAAATGTCAGCAAGCAAACCACCAAACTCGGAGAGCACCAAGTTCTCCATAGTTCAACCCTGAGCTACATATATTCTTATCTATCTGAAGCATAGTCTTTTCATGCATTGTGCCAATTAACAAGTTTCAGTTCAGCAAAAGTATGCTTACCAATTCTGCTAAAATGTGAATATGCAATCATTTTTACATATATGTTTTATTTCTCTTGAAAAACCTTAAAGCAGTAATGAAATCTATTTCACTTTTATCCTGCTCATGACTTATTGACACTTACAGTTCTGGCTAAAAGACCGACTAGTGCAGGATTTGTGAGGAATTCTGGTATTGTTTTGTTTAACTTTGTAAGGCAATGTCTTGAATGAAAGACTGGGCAAGATTATATATTAGACATTCTTTATATATACAGTATTGACATACAATGTACTTTAAAATAGAATATTTCCTGAATCCTTAATTCCATTTGTATCAGAGCTAAAAAACCTGTGGCCCTCAAGGTATTCCTAAATTACAATTGCCAGCATTCACGATATCCCAAGCCAATTCAACAGTATCAAAGACCACCAGATTATCTTTCTTGATCTAGTTGAAGGCTTAAGAATATTTGTTCAGCCTTCTTCTGGGTTTTCCTCATTCACTTACAGTTGTTGTTCATGCCAGCCTGCTTCTTCAAGAGAATGAAATAAAAGATGTGATCTATTTACTTTATTATTATATCTAAGTGTAGAGTTGTAATTGCAGGAATGTTCCAATCTCAGATGGCAAACCTCAGATAAAGAATGTTTCCAAGCAAATACAACTCAGGCAAACAATCACTAATTATGGATAAAGGAGGATTAGAGAGGGGAAGTAAACATATGTTAAACTTTAACTAGAGATAATTAATTGTATGGATTATTGTACTGAACAGTAACAAAAGTTAAGCAGTAACCAAAGTTAACCAATGATGGAGGATAACTAAAAATGTATATAAATGCAAGACTATACTCCAATAAAGATCATCGTGATTCAGTTGTTCATGATCAAACCACTCAACTGTCTCGTCATTACAACATCTAAGATTCCCAGGGTAACAACTGGAAATTCTGATCTCAGATATTAGGACCCTGAAATAATTTGCCTTTTGTATGCCTTTCAGTATCCTAAGCTGGTGTTGGAAAAAGGGAATGTATGCTTCTTAAAATCTTCAGATGGCAAAAATTAACTACACTGCTCAAAATAATAAAGGGAACACTTAAACAACACAATGTAACTCCAAGTCAATCACACTTATGTGAAATAAAACTGTCCACTTAGGTAGCAACACTGATTGACAATCAATTTCACATGCTGTTGTGCAAATGGAATAAACAGGTGGAAAGCATAGGCAGTTAGCAAGACATCCTCAATAAAGGAGTGGTTCTGAAGGTGGGGACCACAGACCACTTCTCAGTTCCTATGCTTTCTGGCTGATGGTTTGGTCACTTTTGAATGCTGGCGGTGCTGTCACTCTAGTGGTAGCATGAGATGGAGTCTATAACCCACACAAGTGGCTCAGGTAGTGCAGTGCATCCAGGATGGCACATCAATGCGAGCTGTGGCAAGAAGGTGTGCTGTGTCTGTCAGCGTAGTGCCCAGAGCATGGAGGCGCTACCAGGAGACAGGCCAGTACATCAGGAAACGTGGAAGAGGCCGTAGGAGGGCAACAACCCAGCATCAGGACCGCTACCTCTGCTTTTGTGCAAGGAGGGACAGGAGGAGCACTGCAAGAGCCCTGCAAAATGATCTCCAGCAGGCCACAAATGTGCATGTGGCTGCTCAAATGGTCAGAAACAGACTCCATGAAGGTGGTATGAGGGCCCAACGTCCACAGGTAGGGGTTGTGCTTACAGCCCAACACCGTGCAGGACGTTTGGCATTTGCCAGAGAACATCAAGATTGGTAAATTCGCCACTGGTGCCCTGTGCTCTTCACAGATGAAAGCAGGTTCACACTAAGCACATGTGATAGACGTGACAGGGTCTGGAGACGCCATGGAGAACGTTCTGCTGTCTGCAACTTCCTCCAGCATGACCGGTTTGGCAGTGGGTCAGTAATGGTGTGGGGTGGCATTTCTTTAGGGGGCCACACAGCCCTCCATGTGCTCGCCAGAGGTAGCCTGACTGCCATTAGGTACCAAGATGAGATCCTCAGAACCCTTGTGAGACCATATGCTGGTGCGGTTGGCCCTGGGCTCCTCCTAATGCAAGACAATGCTAGACCTCATGTGGCTGGAGTGTGTCAGAGGTTCCTGCAAGACGAAGGCATTGATGCTATGGATTGGCCCACCCATTCCCCAGACCTGAATCCAATTGAGCACATCTGGGACATCTTGTCTCGCTCCATCCACCAATGCCACATTGCACCACAGACTGTCCAGGAGTTGGGGGATGCTTTAGTCCAGGTGTGGGAGGAGATCCCTCAGGAGACCATCCACCACCTCATCAGGAGCATGCCCAGGCATTGTAGGGAGGTCATACAGGCACGTGGAGGCCACACACACTACTGAGCCTCATTTTGACTTGTTTGAAGGACATTACATCCAAGTTGGATCAGTCTGTAGTGATTTTTTTCCACTTTAATTTTGAGTGTAACTCCAAATCCAGACCTCCATGGGTTGCTAAATTTGATTTCCATTGATAATTTTTGTGTGATTTTGTTGTCAGCACGTTCAACTATGTAATGAATGAAGTATTTAATACGAACATTTCATTCATTCAGATCTAGGATGTCTTATTTTTGTGTTCCCTTTATTTTTTTGAGCAGTGTATATTTCTCATACTACCCAAATGGCACTCAAGCAGTCATAAAATAATCAGATTAAAAACCTCAGGGTTTTTGCCAGGAAGAAATCTTAGATACTGTAATAAAACAAAATGGACATAAATACATGTTCTAAAGCTATGTTATAGGGCTATACAGATAGTCCTTGATTTACAACCATTCATTTAGTGACCAAAGTAACCACCACACTGAAAAAAATGACACAACCATTTTGCACACACTAGTTGCAGAATCCTTATGGTCACATAATTAAAATTTGATTACTCAGCAACTGGCTCATATTTATGGGGTCATATGATCTGATCACCTTTTGCGACCTTCTGCCAAGCAAAGTCAATGGGGAAGCCAGATTCACTTTACAACCATGCTACTAAATTAACTGCAGTGATTCATTTAACAACTAAGGCAAGAAAGGTTGTTAAATGGGATAAAATTCCCTTAACTGTCTTGTTTAAAAATGGAAATGTTGAGCTCAATTGTGGGCCATAAGTCGAGGACTACCTGTATTCATACATGTATTCAAATTTTGCTTGCAAAAAAAACCATTTACTTTAATTAAAATAATCAGATATACTTGTCTAGACATATAGCAGGACAACATAAATTCAGATGTGTAGATATAGGCTGCAATTGATTTTTATGAACTACAGACAGATGCACAAATGCAGTAAAGTATGATAACTTTCTAACAGAGATACTACTTACCTAGATGAATGAAATAAGAAAATCCAAAGGATAAAAGAATGTAATGAACATATTACTATATATATCCAGAAAAAAAAGCAATTCTTTAAAAATGTTTTTGCTTGGATAAGGAATTTTTCCATTTCCTAGGGCTTTGATTACCCTTAGCAAGTTGGAATTTAGCTTGAAAAGAATATATTTGTGATTTCCCCCTTTTGACAACACCACAAGTGTCAAACTCAATCACATCACGTGACATATCATGATGTTTTTGCCTTTGTGGGGTGGGCGTGGCCTGCACATGAAGCATCTGGTCCACAGGCCACCAGTTTGATACCCCTGGACTACAGTATATGAAATGTGAAGTCCTTGATGCTCTCTGAGCTTAGTTTTTTTTTTTTTTTGCTTGCAGACATTTCAACAAACAATTCAGACAAATGTTCAACTTTAGAAATATGATGAAAGGAGGACGAAAAGGTAACGCTTAACAAAGCTTTGTTTCCATGGAGCCAGATTTAGCTTCCATGTGCTGCATATCTCTCCAGAGTCAATTGGCAAGTGACTGAAAAACAGCTGACATTGAATAAGGAGATTTCAATCTGGTACTGCTTGAACAATGAAGTACTAAGCTTCCCAAAGGAATTACTAATACAGATTTGTTTGGCAGCAGTATCTGTTTAAACAATAAAATCGTGAACACCAAAGCTGCCCAGAAAGAAAGCATCAGACTAGAACCACGATGTTCCTAGACTTGATGACTGCAATTGAGGAACAGAAATGCAGGCAGTTGATGTTTGATGGGCTTTTCCTAGGAGCTGCTAATCAGGCCTGATGTCCCCTTGGATCTGATAAATAGCATTTGCCACTATCTGAGAATCATACATCAAGGAATACACCATACAATTCTACTAATGAGTTGCAATTTACCTATTTATCCTCAACCTGCGGACCACGAAAAGGGGGCGGGACACAAAGGCTTGAAGAAATATTACAATTTAAATCTTGAATTAAGTCTTAGGGGTCTGTGGGCACAAAAGGTATATAAAGGGGATCTGAGGTGAAGAAAAAGTTGAGAACCACTGCTTTACTGTACTGGGGAATAAAGAGATATCTGTCTCCTGACAACGCTATCTTCTAACCTGAAGATAAATAACTTCTCTGACAGAAAAATGGGGAAGCCACCTATTTCCTCTCTTCCCGCCTGAAAAAGACATCCTGAACACACTAAAGCACATTTAATGAAAGAAAAAAATATATATATTTTTGCAACAACTAGTCTTCTCTAGGAGGAACAATTGAGGGCCCGCAGCCTGCCTCTCTCTCCCCTTAAAGGACGCTAACAGTTGCATCCCTGCAAACAACGACAACGCCCCCCCCCCCCCCCGTCCTAAATCAGTTCCCGCTGATGCCCAGGTGGTCCAAGAAAAGAAAGACACCGCCTGGAAGTCAGGAAACCTCTGGCCGACGTGCCTAACATATGAAGGTGACTTCAAACCGGTCTGAAAAGCTTTCTCTCAAGCGGCGTAGGCAAGGAAAAGAAAGGCCGGCGGGGAAAACAAAAAACAAAAACAGTTCCCCCCCCCCGCCTCCTTTTCCACATGGCAAAAAAACCCTCAGCCTGCAAAGCGGTTCCTGTCCCTTCACCTTATACTCACTTAGCTCTTCCGCGGCCTCCTTATCTTCTTTATCCTCCCTGCTTTCCCTAAGTCTCTCTTCGTTGGGGGGCGAGGGCGGTACTTGTAACAACGGCAGCGGGGAGTCCTGGGCCGCCATTTTTTCCCCCCACAGAGCGAAGTTGAAGAGGCGAGGATTGCTTTACCCTCCTCCTACTCCTCAGTCTTGCTGTCCCTCGCTGGCCCAGCCGCTGGTGTAGTTCGGGACGGCAAGTGCGAAGCAACGCTTCCGTGACATTTTGAACCTACCCCCACTACAGCACCCGAAATCCAACGCGGCTCGTGAACTACAATTCCCAAAATGCCACCACCCTGAAGGCAACAAGGCCGCCTTTTTTTTTTTTTGCCACTGTACAGCCCCGCTGGCAGTTGGTGAACTACTATACCCAGCGTGCAACTCGACAGAGTTTTTATGCTCTTCTAATAGGAGACAGCAAATCGACCGGTTACAGTAGAACGTAAAAAAGGACGCAATTGGTTGCCGGAGGGGTCCTCTTTTTTTTTTTAATTGCAAGAGGGCGGAGAAGCTGTGGGTGCCTCAGACGTCAGAGGAAAACAAGCCAAGACGAATGGCCAATACTTTTTGGCCCGAAGGTGTCCTTTAGTTACCGAGAAAGAGTCGTACAAACGTGAGGGGGCAAAAAACAACAACAACAACACACAACCCTTTTTAAGGAACTCAAAATGATCCCTCTGGAAAGGTTGTGGAGCTACTGAGAATCTTGATTCGGGTGTGCGTATGTAAGTCGTGCCCACTTCCTCAAAAGCTACAAGGTAAGGTTGGTTTCATTTAGGTTTTGACGTGGTATTTGAATCCAGTTTTACGGTTTCTTTAACGAACTCTGGTCAAACCGAGACTGGTTGAACAACGGAGTTGGACTCATTTACTTACTGTGTGTGTTTAAGTGGACAAGCATACAAGAAAAGTCTTTTAAAATGGATATGGTAGAACTTAGAAACCCTCCCCTGTGCTGTGGTAATCGGTTTGGCTGACTGTGATATTCGTTGCGGTGATCTTTTATTGACACTACTTTCCAGTACTACTTTATCCATTTTAACAAAGACTGCGGATGTGTTTGCTCTTTTATTTTTAATAGCTATTTTTTTAAAAAAAAAAAAAGAAGTAAACGTCCACAGTCATGATAAGAAAACATTAATGTCCACTATTTCCCCCTCTTAGTGTAACTTTAACATCACACATAGAAACATAAACAGTAGGTCATGCCTAAAGTAGTTTTTAAAAAGACCTACATGTTGGTTTCCTTTTAAATTTCAACGTGATCATGTTTTCATTATTAATTAGCCTTTTAATAAAGGTGGTATTAGCATTTCAGCATGGCATCACCCATGCCTCCTTTTGAAATTCAGTAAACCATGATTTGTTTTTTTTAGCCAAAGCCATTTCTTTCATTTAATGTACAAAATCTAATCTACTGGTGAAGTAAGCAACACTGTATTCAGAAAATGGTTGAATACACTTGCAAGTTTTAAGGAAGATAAAAACACAGCTGGGAAAAGGAATAATGTAACCCATACATTTGCCACTTGTGGAATGTTATCTAAAACCAGTGTTTTCTGTTGTTCAATTTTCAAATGTAACGCTGTCCTTTGATGTTTGATGTTCGATCACTTGCTCTATTTGCATATTTTTTATTAAAGTTTTATAAAAAGTTTAAAAACTAACGCCAATAAAGAACATATAAAAAAGAGGAAAACAAAAGTTAAAAAGATCCAAAACAAAAATAGAAGTGTTAGATTTCCTTTGCAGCAAATATAATCACAAAATTATACTTTATACATTTTCCATTATACTGTTTCTTTCTAATCATCAAAACCACAATCATAAGTATATTTTTTGCTGTTTCATTCAAAAAGTTTAAGGGATTTCCAATTGACAGTAAATGTAGATATTGCTTTTTCTCTAATGAAAGCAGTTAATGTAGTCATTTCTGCAAGTTCCATCATCTTGACCAACCATTCCTCTGCATAAGTAGCATCAAGCCTTTTTTCACTTTGGGGCATATAGTAATGTTGCTGCAGTTGTCATATATGAAAACAAAATCCTGTGTCTTTTTTCTAATTGTTTTTTCATTAATCCCCCCCAAAAGTCTCTGGTTCCAGCTGTACTTTAACCTTTAAAATCTTCTGAATTAAAGTATATATTTGCATCCACGATGTTTGGGTTGTTGTTTTTTACATGTCCACCAAACATGATAAAATGTCTCTTCATGTTGTTCACACATTTCCAGCAAAGATTTGAAATACATTCTAGACAATTTCTCTAGTAACAAATACCTGTGACACATCATTTTCTAAAAATTATCTTAAATCTAGAAGATAAGGTGAATTTCAGTCCCTTCAACCACATATTTTCCATTGGTCTATTTGTATATTATAGCCAAAAAAATTAGCCCAGTTTATAATTGTGGTGGTCTGGCATTCGAAATGAGACACAGGGAAAATGTCTGAGAAAATGCCAGCCCTGAGTGAACTCAGGTAGCAGTATTTATTGAGAAAAAGTAAAACAAAAGTACAGTATGCATATTCAGAAAACAATGACCTCAACAGGATGTTACCTCAACAGCATGAGAACATACAATCTTGGAAAGTCCCAGATGTTACCTTACTAGGATGAGATCATACAGCCACGGAAAGTCCCATGGGAAAGTCTGGAAAGTCCCATGAGAAAACACAACTGTGTACCTTGAACTTTTACCTATTTTCCTGTTCCTTCTAAACTTGCAGAATCAAACAGGATGAGACACTCATGAGCAAAGGTACTCCTACCCCCACCAAGAATGCCTACATATCCCTAGACCTATTGCTAGTTGTACAAAGGACTTACAGAAAATGATCAATAGATTATATTACCACAATAATGAATTCTTTCACTCGCTCTTCTTCTGTCTCATATGTCAATAAAAGTTTATATATATTAGTAACAGTACATAATTTAGTAATCAGTGCATAATTCTGTTTCAAATTCAGTCTCCAATCAAAACCATAAAATCTTTTATGCATTATAAACCTTTCTCTTAATAGTGTGGACACAGTCTCCATATGTCCATCACCTAAAAATAAGTTCATCTAGATTTATAATTTCTACATTTTCATGACTTTGGGTATTACAAGAATGCTGACTCACCTTTTTAACCTTCACATATTTATAATATGTGATTTATATTTATAATAATAATTTGTAATGCACAAATAAACTGTTTAAAGAAGGGAAGATTTAAGGGAAATGGGCAACACTATCTTTTTTATTAAAACTAACACAATTTTACAAAAGCATTATAGCAGCAAACTCTGATCCATTATTTAACAAATATGTTGTCTTTTGAAATGATTCTTGATAAATCTAACATTGACTGTAATCCATTTGCTAAGTAATAATATATATCATGTAACTAACACATGAGCATACAAAAGATTATATCCTAGTTTTCTCTCCTTCACCACCTCCTTTCCTTATAATCTGTCATTGATTCATTTGTATTACATTAAATTTCAGATTAAACCTATGATAAAAGTCAGAGATATTCCACTATAGTATTCACTGCTTAAATTAGGAATAGCCAACCTATTTGGAGCTTTTGTACTTTACATAACTCCTTGGAAAAATATCTAAACATACTTGGTCCCAAAAGTGCTTTTTCAAGAGAAAACTGGACATCTTGGGTGAGAAGCAAAACATCTTCAAAGAAAAACCAGAAAGTCCAGTTGCCTCTTGAAAAAGCACCTTTGAAACCACCATGACCTGGATAACTGAGAATCTCCATAGACATCTAAGCATAATAGTAATTAAGACTGTAGTACTTTTTTTTCCAGATTTGAAGACCTAGGCATGTCAAAAAAACACAAAAGGAAATCCAGTCAAAAGGATGACACCTTGGATAAAAAGGTAAGAAAATATAGCTATTACCTTTATATTAGCTGAGAAACTGTCTCAATCTCAGTGGGATTGGCCCACCCCACTTGTGCTGGCAGAAGGGGCATGCTGTGGATCCTGTCAACCAAGGAATTTGATTCCTTTTCGGCAATGGAAGCCGTGGTCAGCAACTTCATTCCCCTCAAAGTGAGATCTGCTCTCACTCTCTTGACCCTTTGTAAAGTCTTAAACCTGGTTCTAGCAGTAGGCCTGTGGCCCAGAGAGGGGTGTGTTAGCCTGGAGGTGATTACTGGATTAATAGAAGGTCTGGCCTCTATTGTATATTCCCTGCTGCCTTACTATTTCTTGTTAATATATTTATTGTTTGCTGTTTCAGTCTTTGATACTATGATTTTATTGGATTGTAAATTATCCAGATTTGTGTGACAGCAAGATGGGCAGCAAATAAATTTAATAAATAATAACAATAATGATTACAGTTTTCATTGCATAAAAATAATTAAAATGCTAAGATGGCACCATGAATGGTATGTAATCAATGATTAATGATATGGTCAGTGATCAGTGATAATATTCAGTCTTAATACCATGTTTGCAGTATTAAAAATATATGGACAATCTGCTTTTTTTCTATGTATTTTGGATGTAATTTAAGTCAATATAACATTTTATTACCTAACAAAATTAAACATAAGCCATCTGAAGTATTATGCTTTGTGCTTTTTCCGCACATCAGTTACTTCTTAATATTTTAAGGCCAAACAGGAATGGGGCAAGAAGCTTTATTCTCTAGGAATTAAGAGACTGTGTAAGAGTGGCTAGCTTATATACACACAAAACTGCAGACTAGAAAGCTGCTGAAGACATGATGTGGTCCAGTGTTTCAGTAACAGTTGTAGAAGAATAAATGACTTTTCCTAGAATATTTTTATTTTCAAATATTTATTTTAGTTCCAAACCAGGCTTTTCAGATGCAGAACAAAATTTAGATTGCATATTGACAATCTTATTTTTTTTAGTATGCTTGAATAAAAATACAAGAAAAATATATTAAGTTCTCAGATTGTGCCAAGGACAGGGAGTTTATAAAGTCAAATAGGTAAAAAATATTGAAGCATAAACATGTAATTTTTCTATTTCCCATGGTGGATTCATGGTGTAAATAGGTGTATAGAATAGGGCAAGTGTGGAAAGTAAGAATTGAACATTATTTTTTTAGTGCTGATGAGCTTTTGTTCATAACAAATGCAAAATTTGCAAAGCAGCAATTTGTAGTAGCAGTGGAGAATCCATTGTAATTTCAAGCAGTTTACTGATACAAATTTGATTTCTCCCTCATATTAAGAAGTCTATAATTTTACAGCTTTTCTGAGCAAGAATGTTGTTTGTTTTTACTGTTGTTGCTGAATAAAGGAGAAAGTGGGGGAGCTTCACCTACGGTAGCTTCAAAGATTTTCTGTCTATGAAAGATTCTTGCTTTCAATCCCAGAGTCAAAACTTGGTCAGGAGACTGCATGCCATTCAGTCAAGGTCAGGTTTTGCAGTCTCCTGACCAAGTTTTGATAAAAACCTTGGGATTGTTGTTTATTGGGAGCTTCTGCACAGAACTTTGCATTGGCTACTGTGAAAATTTGCCACCCCTTAGTTATTTCTGCAGTATTATTAAGAAGCTCCTGGCAGCTTGTAAGAGATCTGAAAGTCATCTTACTTGGTATGTATGGTTTTTATGTTATACTTTTAAATCTGTTTGCTTGAGTTGATAATAAAACTTAAAATCCCTTTATTCACTGATATTCTTATTGTCTCTGAATCAAAACAAAAACAAAAAACCCAAACCTAAATACTTGGGAATCTTTTCACTGCCCTGATGGGCAAAACAAAGACGACAGAAGTAGTATATTTATAAATATTATATGAGGACCATGAAACATTTGATCTAACACTCTAGATGGACAAAGAGTATCAAACTTAGAGAAACTTAGGGTTTTGATGTTAAATTGTAACAGTGAGACATACTAGTTAAGCTTTTGCAGAAACTCAAGGACAGCAAGATTAGAAGACTCTTGTCAATGTTTAGGCTACAAAATAGTACTTATTTCTGCCAAACACTGAACGTCTACAGGAATTAACATCACAAATGCAGATTGTGCAAAGAAAAAGTTACCAAAACGTATCTAGAATAATATAAACAACAAAGATCAAGAAATAGTTATTGTTGAATCTTAATGAAAATTGTATGAAGTGGTATGTGCAAGCCCATGGAGATTAATGAATATTACTGTTAATATGGTACAGTAAAAACAAAGTGAAAGAGAAGAGTATAGTATGACTCAGAGATCATATCCTGTATCAGACTTTGAAGAAAGAATGATGCATACAATATAGTGAAATTCTATGCAGTTTTGCTCTCCCTATTGTGAAATAATATTTATTTAATATAAGAAAACACACATGCTTATAAAGAAATTTCTTATTTTTTCAGAAACCAGAATCAGCAGAAATTGGGAATAGACATGCAAAAGAACAGCTGGACCAACGGTAGTATTTTTCTTTCATAGGAAGAATAAAACTTGATATTTTGGAGGTTGAAAAATCTAAATGGGCTATAGTACAAAGAACAACATTGTTTAAAATCTCTTGATTAATTTGGAATCTTTAATTGGATCATTTTAGTTGCCTGACTTAATTAAATTATGGAAAAATGATACTCTTGTAATAATCCCAAATACACCAATTTTATAGTTTGTTTGTTTTTACTCTTTCTTTTATTACTTTCCCTAACTGAACTTTACTTGTACTATTGTTCCATTATTGGGGAAAATTGCCTACTGTTTTTAGTTTCATTTATATTGCCATACGCAAAGAAAATAACCTATGGAATGCTCTTTCTAGGTACCATGTCTAATAGAAATAGGCATCCATTGCATATCCTCAGCTATATGGTAATACTTGTGTCATTTGTAATTTACAAATGAGAATTTTTATTCCTAATGTAGCAACATGATATTCTTTGGATGTTTTCAATCTCAGTTCTTATAAAATCAAATTGTCATATGGGAATATCGTTTAAAATAACTGGAGGATGCTTCTAATTTAGAATTAATTTTTAGAATTAGATTAAGTATTTCATTTTGAGGGGACTAATAATTGTATAACAAGCTACCTGTCATATTTTCTGTATATCAATAATCTACTGATAAATTCAGATTTTTCTCGTAAAGTTTTCCTAATTAAATAAAAGATTGGATTATAAATTTAAAAATCCACAGTTTACTCCCACAGTCTTAATTGTCTTTAAAGTGGTTTTTAACTATGTTTTCGCAGAATGAGTGGTGCTGGATATGTGAAAGCAAAAATGGGTTTGGATCTCAAAAATTCTAGTACAGAACTTGAAGCAAAGATACCAAAAGACTCACAACCCATTAATAGTGCTTTAATACCTCTTGAAGAGCGTGAAAAGATCACCATGCAATTTAAAGCTACAGCTAATCTTGGTGAGAAAAGAAGCATTATGGAGCCTATAGACGTCTTCTCTCATAAAGAACAGTCTGGCATGAGTGGCAGAGATCCTGATGACAAAAAAAGGAAGAAATTGTCACATGATTTGGGGATCATAAACATCAGAGAGAAGGATAAAAAAAAAGATAAAATGGAGAGCACCAAGTTTAAAAAAGTAATTTTAAAACATATAATGGAGGAATTCAAGGAAACTGTGAAACCTGCAGAAAGTTCATTCCTCCACAAGAAAAAAACACTAAGATTGAGTGAATTCACCCAGAAGATGAACTGTACCAAAACCCAGCATGTTCCAGGTTTACCTTTTACTTTCGCAGATTCTAAAGTGCATATGCAGGCTTGCAAAAAAGATAATCTTGAAAAAGAGAAGCATCTTTCTTTAGAACTTTCCAGCAAAAATGGTAAAGAAGTTAAATGCACGCTTTCATATCATCTGACAAAGCTGCCTAAACGTTGGAAGTATAAAAATGAAGAACCAACACCTACTGATTCAGAGAAGAATATTTGTAATTCAAGGATTCAAGGAAATAAATTTGAACCTGTCACATTTCATTCAAGTTGGGTAAAGTAAAAAAAAATTATCATGAGATATGAAGTGGTAGTTTTGCTTTAGTTCATCTCTCTTATGGATTTTTAAATAATTTCCATGGGCTGGTAATGTAGCAATATAGGGAACTGCTCCTTTAAATAGTCAAAAGAATTTTTGCTTAGACAATGTATCAATGAAAGTGGTGTATTCTTTCACTTCATAAACATTGAGGAAGATCCTAACTTCTAAACACCACTGAAATTCAGATTGACCAAATATAACAAAGACTCATTTAGCAGAGAATGTATACTGTAGTAAATATTGGAAAGCAGATTATGTTTAAGCCTAGGACTGGATAAAGACAAATTTTGAAGGAGAAATGCAAGCAGACTAGTGTGGGTTAAATATGAACAAAAATTAATAATACTTCAATCAATATAATATGAAAAACCAAAAACATTTTCTAAAAGTGTAATAAAGTTTGCCTAGTTCCTCTGGCATCATTTTTATTCTTTTCAAAATTGTTTCAGATTCCAAGTAAAATTCTAACTGTAAAATCAACAGCTAAATACCTATGTATCTTTCTTACAGAGCTCCAAACCCTCATGTTCTTCCTTTGAAAATATCGAAAATACAGATGTGGACCAAGAGGTTAGAGATTATTTTATCATCATTCCCTAAATGCAGTTTTTAGTTCATACTAGCCAAAGTTTATATTGTTGTTGTTGCTCATATTGATTCAGTTTGTTCTCATCCATCCTAATATATGCTAATAACATATACTTAGAGACTGGATTTTTAGTATCTAACCTTTGGGTGCTTGCAGCTACCTTACAATCACAAAGTTTTAAAATGGAAACAGTATATAAAATATAAAGCATGTAAACAACAAAAACAATGGTAGCAGAAACAAATTAAAATTTCCACTGTGGAAGAAGTCCATGCAAATGCTGTACCTCTCATGAGATCATTTCAGAGGTTCATAGAAACCTATGTACCTTGGGGTGGGAATAGGGAATGGATAACTGGGAGGAATCCAAAAGTGCTGAAACCTAATGAGGACTGAACATATGCATTGGTCAAGGTATCTAAAAGTAATGAAGAATGAACATACTTGTTCTGAACTCAATTCCAAAACTAGATAGAAAATGGATGAAAAGTCCCAGCATAACATTTTGAACTTGATAGTGAAACCTGTATGAGTTCTTGCCACCATGTTTATTTAAACAATATAAATAATACAAAGTTAAGAGAAATTGTAATAGTTTGATTCCAGTCAAATAGAATCAGGATTTGTATTGGCTAATTCCCTTCTTAAATGTGTGCAAACTAGAATTCTTGAGAGAGAGAAATGAAAATTAAAGAAAAGAAAGTATCTTATCTCGATATATCAAGATATATAGACAGGTTACACATTACATGCAGACTTGTTAGACTTTTTTGAGAAATCTTTTCACCAAGAACAATTTTTTATTCATTGTCATTAGAATTAGACATTTATTTTCCCTTCTGTATCATATTCATCTACTACCTAGGTGGAAAGAGTAAGACAAGGAGTAATATCTACCTTCCTTCTCTCTTTCCCACCCACACACTTGGAGCAATGGATAGACAGTAATAGAGAAGGAAAAGCAGCAAGAACTGGGAATGCTTCCTTATCTCCTGCTTAAGATACCAATTTATGATTTTACAATTATTTTTATAGATGCAGATTGTAGAAGACTTGCATGCAGCTCGTATTGAGAAGAAAATGGATCTGCCTGTCGTGCAGGCTTGTGGAGAGCTAACTTGCATGGAAATAGATCTTGCAGATGATGAATCACATATATCATCTAGTAAGCTTATCTGTGTCAGGTGTTTTCTGTTGCCTCTCCATTGACGGGGAGATGGGAAGAAGAAAATAAACGAAAGATAAAGCCAATTATTGAATTATATTTTTCTTCTTTTCTAATAGATATTTTCTCTGGGTTGAATACTTTGATTGTGATTGATACTAATATAATGATCAGCCATTTGACATTCATCAAATATTTGAAGGATGCAAATATTCCAGGTATGTGTGGATTTATCTCTGTAACAAACCGTGCATCTTACTTGAAAGATGTTGCTTCTCTATTACCTGCCACATCTTGTTTCAATCTGAAACTAAAGTTCAGCCCCAAATTTTATAGTAGATAGCTGCTTTTCACAAACAACTTGAAACTTTTTTCTTTTAAATTACTTTTAATAAAGCAATATAACATGATACAATGTAAGCAGGTGTTAATTCTATTATTTTGCTTATTGACCACTCTTGAGACAAAATGTGCTGATGTAGCAGACATCGCACAAAGTTAAAAGATGGTGGATCAGTTTGATTTCAAACAAAAAGAGCTAGCATTTTTATTGACTTACTTTCTTTCATAATAGTGTGCTTACTAAGTGTCTCATATACTTGGAGAATGTCTATTGTATATTATGATTCAACAAATGATTGTAAACAGTTGTTTAAAACAAGATTCATAAAGGTTGTTAAGATCAGCCCTCTTCAAGTGCTTCTCAGAATTTTCTCTGATAATTTGCAGATCCATGCACAGACATTTCCACCTGTTGTGTGCCAGCAAAGTAAACCATGAAATATTTAACTTGCACAAATAATATTGCAAAGTTCATTCTATAAACGCTCTGCAATCTTGCAGTCAAGAAGTATTTTATTTCAACTTTCATCTTCTCATAACCATTATCATGTCAGCTTAGCAATGGGAATTATATGCCAATACAGGTAGTCCTCGACTTACAACCACAATTGAACCCAAAATTTATGTTGCTAAGTGAGACATATCTTAAGTTAGTTTTGCCTCATTTTACAACCTTTCTTGCCACAGTTGTTAAGTGAATCACTGCAGTTGATAATTTACTAACCCAATTATCAAGTGAATCTGGCTATCCCATTGACTTTTCTTGTCAGAAGGTCTCAAAAAGTGATCACATAACCCTGGGACATTGCAATGGTCATAAATATGAACCAGTTGCCAAGCATCTGAATGTTGATCACATGATCAGGGGGAGGCTGCAAAGGTCGTAACTCTGAAAAATGGTCATAAATCACTTTTTAAAATGCCATTGTAACTTTGAACAGTCACTAAATGAATTGTAGACCTGAAAGACGCTGAGTTGTGGAAAACGTGTAGTTTCTGGTCATAACACTATCCTTTCTAAATTGAAAATAGCCAGTTGTAAATGCATTTATTTAATAAGAAAATTGCTTTTTCTTTTTTATATTTTCAGAAAAATTAAAGAGAATAGATTACTGAACTAGTTAAAGATCTAATTTAGCAAAATCTTATTTATAATAGTCTGAGTTTTGAATAATAAAGGAAATTTAGCAGTAGATAAAATTGAGAATGATATGATGCCTGACCAAATTATTCTAAATTATATATTCATATTCATAATTTTTTCATCTATTTGGTTTTGTATCTGAGGAAAATTGTTTTAAGTGTAATGATTACCTGTTAGTTTGTTTTCATTTTGTTCCCAGACTTTCAAAAAAAAACATAAAGCATCTGGCAACTATCAAAAAAAAAAATATCCAAATACACACAGATAAAATAGTTTTGAACTAAACAGTTTTTTTTTCTCTCTAGAAATTATAATTATGATAACAAGACAGGGATTTGTAAATTAGAGAATAAGATAGAAAAGCAGAGGATTAAAGGAGTATTTTGTTTAGGAATATTTCATAAATGCATTTTTTAAGAACTTTGATAATTTTTGACAAAAATGCTATTTTTCTCCTAATTAGGCATAGGCAGATTTTTGCTATTAATTCCCTGGGTAGTTCTACAAGAACTGGACAACTTAAAGCGAGGGAAGATATTGGCAAACGTTAGCCAAAAAGCAATCCCTGCAGTTCACTTCATCTATACTTGCCTGAAAAATCAAGATCCAAGGTTGTGGGGTCAATCCATGCAGCTTGCTTCTCAAAAAACACGTAAGTCATTGTAGAAATAGTCACAATTTTATTCTTAGATCTCTAAACCTTCAGTAAGTGCACCTACTTGGTAATAAACCCCATCCAATAGAAATTATTCTATCAGAAATGAAAATATTGACGATGATCTTTTTATGCCTTTTTCTTTCTCTTGTCTAAAATAATGGTGTTGTCTGCTTGCTAAGTCAGTGATGCAATTCCCAAGGCCATCCCTTGCCCATCCGCCTTCTCAGTTGTGATGTATGGAAGTATCTACAAAATGATTAATTTTCCCCATCGACCAGCAAGTGCAAAGAAAGACTCAAAATAAAGGATTAGTTTTCTGGACCTACTATAATTTCCTGCTAAAAATGTTTGTGGGTCCCAAAGACCTAAGAAACAGTGAAACACAAATAGCAAGTGTCTTGGAGTTTACTGCTCATTAGAAAGTGCTCCCTGCTAAAATGCTAAATAAAATAAATCATAAGTATAAATTGGTTCAGGAGAAGCAATTTATTTTAAAAAGAGATAATTTAAAAGATAGGTAAAATACATAAGACAGTAAGAATATTGTTATTCAAAAAATAAACCATGTGGAAGAGATGCATCTTAATGCTTTTTTAAAAGAGACATAGAAACTGCGGACTAGTTCTACAGTAAATACACGCTGTCACATCAAGAGAAGGCTGAAAGTAGTATAGCTTTCTACATCTGTAATATCAGTCTTTCCAATAGCTTGGCCCTAAGTTGTTTAATGCTTTAAATAATACCTTAAATTAAGCCTGGTAAGAAGCGGTACCATCTTTCTGTATAGGCATAACGGGATCATGATACCATGCAATGGAGTTGTTGCGGCATTTTTGCACCATTTGAAGCTTCTGGGTGCTTCATGGGTGTCAAACTCATGTCATCACGTGACGTATCGTGACTTTTTCCCCCTTCGCTAAGCCATGAATGGGCTTAACTAGCACATGATGCATCCGGCCTGTGGGCCGCAAGTTTGACACCCCCTGCTTTAGAACAATGTGTCTTTGAAATAATCAACATATGACAGAAGGCTTATCCTCTGAAATTTGGAAGGCCGCAATCTTGTTAGCCTTCCAGAAGGCCTTGTAGATCTGACTTTACCCCAGACATTGAACCAGGATAGAATTGAGTGAATGTGCATTTGCAATAGGAGTGTTACGCTGCCTGGGTTTTGTGTAATGGTTTTAATTTTGTCTGTTATTGTGAATCATGGCTTATTTGTCAAAATGAGCTGCGGTCTATTTCAAATACAATATAACAATCATAATCACCAGCTATAATTAGTGGAATTAATTGAGAAGGTAACCTCCATTCTGGTCAAGTTTGTGTTCTCTTTTGAGTAATGTTTCCTTCTGAGTATAGGCGCTTCACTATTGCACTGCATAGGATAATTGTAAATGAAGAATGCCACAAATATAAAATATTTTTCTTGCCTCTTGATGTGCTACTGCTGTTTGTTCATCAGCTAATTCTTTTAGAACATGACACTATAATCTCTTGTTTCTAAATTTTCAGAAAGTTTCAGTACTGACAACAATGATGATCGTGTGTTACAATGCTGCCTTCAGTATCAGAATCTCTATCCTCAAGCTGAAGTAATCTTGCTGACGTACGTTTTCGGTGTAGCTTTCCAATGGAGGATCCAAATTTCATTGACAGGGCAATAAGTGCACAATAATTTTAAATACATTTTTCAAAAAAAGTAATGCAGTTACTGATTTTTCTCAGCAGTATTCCTTTTTAAAAACACCTTGGGAGATAGTCCTCAATTGATAGCCATTCATTTAGCAACCATTCAAAGTTATAATGGCACTGAAAAAAAGTGACTTATGATTGGTCCTCACACTTATTATAATCAGGGTAGCATCTCCATGATCTCATGATCAAAATTCGGATGCTTGGAGATCAGCATGTATTTATGACATTTACAGTATCCCAGAGTCATGTGATTGTTGCTGTTGCTGCTGTTAGCAGATTGTTGTTAGAAATCATATCTTTTTTTAGAACTGTTGTCTTTCATTTCACCGAAGAGCAAATACTATATTGCCGTTTCAAACAATCGAATATATAGATACGTATATGCTTATGTAGGAATTTGGAGGATTCTAAGTAAAGGGGGAGGTGTTTTTTTTTCCAATTAAGAGTCTCCAGAATTCTAACTCTTTGAAAACAGAATTTTGCAAGTTCAACTCCTACAATTGCTTCTGGAAAGTTTATTTTAAAATGGCTTCATCCAGGTATTGAGAGATTCAGCAGCTTATGTAACACAGAGATGAGATATTTTAAGTCATAGTTCATTGAATATATGTATTTAATGTTCACCCATCGTCTAAGCCAAAATCATACCCATTACATCATAGCTCAGCATTATGGATACATTCAATTGTCTTCCTTTTCCCAGGAAAGCAAAACTAGTTGTGTTTATTTGTATTTCTTTAATAGGGATGATAAAAATTTGTGCAACAAAGCCCTAGTGAGTGAAATAAAGGCATATAGTAAAGCAGATTTGGTTGCTGCATTCCAGAAAATGACTCCAAAGGGCACAATTATTAGTGAAGATACTTCCAATAACAAGTGGGAAAAAGGTTGGTTTTTCTTTATATATTTGCAATGACACTATTGCCTTACAAGACAATTTATTGAGTAAGTGCCTCTGAATTTTTTGTGGTTTATTTTCAGGTACCGTAAATGTAAGATTTTGCAATCTAAAACTGAAAAATAGGCTTAAAAAAAGTCATAAAATAACTATTTCCAAATAATCATCACTGATGAAATGCCCACATTACCCTAAAGAAATGAAAATCTACCTCCAGATGGATGAAAATTCCTAACTTAATTGGTTTAATGTTTTTGTGCCTCTAAATCGGGCGTCCCCAACCCCCTGGGCTGCAGCCCATTCAGAATCAAGCTGTGGAAATGGCGGATGCATGGTGGAACCATCCCTTCAACACCCCCCCCCCATCTCTGCTGCCAGTCTGCAAAGCTGGAAAGGTTGGGGACCACTGTTTTAAATGACTATTAGGCATTAAAGAAATGGTATTTGTTAAGTATAGGGAAAAAAACCATTGAAAAGTTTTATCAGACTAGTTGCAATGAATTGGTTGGAGAAATAATTTATATTTTGGTGTCAGTAGAGTTCCTCAGTTAAGTTGAGGAACTACTGAAGAGTTTTGATATGCAAACAGGGAGAGTACCAGAAATCATTTGAATATAGTAGTTTCCTATTATGATCTATCACTATTGTTGTATGTTCACTGAGAGCTTATGCACCGGAGACAAATTCCTTGTGTGTCTAATCACACTTGGCCAATAAAGAATTCTAATTCTGATTCTAATTTCAATCTGGAAGAGCTTGGCTAGTATGATTACCAGGGTATCATCCAACAGGACTGGGAAACATTTCAATTTTCAAAGCAAAAAGTTGCCTTGGCATACAAAACAATTTGAACAGAGCACCAGCCTGCACCTCCTTTCACCACATGAATATTTTCTCAGGATCATGTACAAATGATGCTTATGGCCTCATTATGTTTATACCTAATGCATTGGAACTGTAATTGAGACATTAAACTTGGTTTTGCTCACAAACAGATAAATACCCCAAGAAGACTGAGAAGAGTTCTACTAATCGTCTTTCAGAAATTATTTTTGATATGGAAAAAAGCTTGGGAGATGTTTTATCTTCTATTTTAGAAACAGAATTGAAGATTGCTTTTGGAGATCTATGGCTTGAGGTGAATATTTTCCAATATTCAAAAGAAATATAGGTCTTCCAATTAGGGAAGCCATGTGTAATGAATCAGTGCTTCTTTCATATATTTACGTACTTATATGCCTTCTGACTCCAATTTTAGTTACAGCCTATTATATATTATTAGGAATTCCTGTTGCATTTTGGGGCAGGTAGGCATCCTGTTCCTTCTATAAAAAGAAATGGCAAGGATCATTTGATAGGGCTGTTTCTGCTAGCCACAAGATTGATAGGTTCCTTCTGCACCCCCCTTTTTTGTGATGACAACTTCACAACATTATTTTCACTTTATGGCACACAGCAAATTGTTTAATATTTTTAGATTGTATATTTTATATTTAAACACCGTTTCCCTCTAGTAGATCTTTTAGTATCAAACTTTGAAAGACATCTTGTTGGCATATTTGCCACATAAGGCTCTGGTAGGGGGGGGGGGGGAAAAAAAAAAAAAAAGAACCATCAGTATCCTCAAGTCACTTTAAGAGCTCCGTCTGAAAGTTCCTTTAGATTAATGCTTCCATTTTGCAGCAGAATTTTCTGCACATGTAAACTATTGTTGCTATACAGCTTGGGGTTGTTAATTCAGAATCCACTTCTCAAGTGGGTGCAGAATGACAATAATTACCATCCACAGCCTGATTCATTTATGCCAGCTCTGTCCATTATTATTTTTTGAATCTCACCTCCTGGGTGTAGGGTAGAGAGGGGGAAGGTTTGGGGGACAGAAAAAGCCAGAACAAGACAATACCAGAAACTCTGTCAAGGGGAGCAAATGTGCTTGGTAGTGACCATGGTTGTTGCAAAGAATTAGGAAAAACAGAAAGCCAAGAAATGATGCTAGAGTGTGTCACTGGAAGTCTGGAGTTTCACATGATTCTGGGACAGTATAACTGTCATAAATACATGCCAGTTACCAAGTGCCCGACTTTTGATCACATGGCCATGGGGATGCTGCAAAAGTCATATGCCTTTAAAAAAAATGTGCTTAAAAATAATTAAAATGCTAAGGTCCAACAGCTGTGCAGAAGTAACACCTTTTTAAACCATCAAAAATCTGTCTTCATGCTTAGTGAATTTTGGTTTTTAGATAATCTGAAATTTATCAAATTAGGGTGCCAAAAAAACCTTAATCCCATGGCTTATGTAAGCAAGATAAGCAAATCGCTTAACATCTATTACATATTTGCATTCTTAATGCTGGATTTGCTTGTAGTTTAATGCTCCTCAGATTTCCTGATTCTCCATGACTGGCAAAATTCTGCCAGCTTCTTTTAGTCATCTGTGACAGCTGATTTAGGTCAGTATTTTTTGTAAATGACACCTTCATAGCTTAAATGAAATCTGAAAATCTCAGGAAGATGAATTTTATCCTTCCACATTTTTCCCTTTTGTATTACATCAAGGATCTTCAAACTAGGCAAGTTTAAGACTTGTGGACTTCAACTCCCAGAATTCCTGAGCTAACATGACTGAAGGAAGAATTCTGGGAGTTGAAGTCCACAAGTCTTAAAGCTGTCACGTTTGAAGACCCCTGTATTATTACATGGTGTGATAGCATACAAATAATCTTATCTTAACATACTTGTATCTTGTCTTTGATAATAATACATGTTTTGTAAATCCTTGACATATTGTTGACCCTTCATAGCTTCCCAATAGTGATATAATGAGGGGTTACAAGCTTTTGTAAAATACTTTCAGGATGAAATTAAGTCCCTCTGACATCATTTGTCTTTAAAGAAGAAAATGAAGTATCAGAAGAGACTGTATTAGGTGGTATTATTAACCCTATTCCAAAATCAGATTCTATCATTTATTTTATATGTCTATCTGTTTGTCAGAATAGGGAGGATTTGATATAATTACTAGTATCCTAGCTGATGTAAGTGGCATGTTTCTAGAAAAGATACTGAAATCTGACTAGTAAATTATTTTTCTTTCTTAGGTAGTATATCACAAACCACCTTGGACATTAGCAAATGTGTTGGAGTGTTACAAAAAACACTGGATGGCAGTTTTTGGACAATTTATATCAAGAAGCCTTATTTCAAGTATTGAATATCTCTATGCGCATCTTTGTAAAGGTAGGAGTGTTTATATTAATTTTCAAAATTACTTAGATGAAAAGGACACAGTCATCAGTACTAAAATATAACGCTTGTTTTATTTTTATTATTATTAATTATGGTTGGTTGCACAGTCTGCCAGCTGTCTAGTCTGGATTTTGTATTTTTGTGTGCCTATTGAATCCCTCCCAAGAACTTGGTGGATGTTATAATTTAACAATATCAAAGATACTGCCACAGGATATAAGCTGTTCCAAGTAAAGTTGCCTTTTATACTTCATTGATGATGGTATTCAAGTAGTGTTCCATATGTTTTGGGATTGCATCTAAGGTGCCTATCACTAATGGTGCTGCCTTTGCTTCCTTTTGCCATGGTTGTTCTACTTGTATTTTCAGATCTTTGTGTTTTATCATTTCCCCCCAGGTATTTGTCTTCTCTTTTTTTCTCTCCAGGTGTTGCAATGACCACAATCCAGACTGTTTTGTCTGTATTATTGACAGTTATTCAGTCTCAGGTGTTATGTGACATTATGCTTCTCTATTTGAAAACTAATGTTCCAGAGTACTTTAGTTTCTTTACTTTCTATTACTTTGTTTATTTTGTGGTCTCGACATTTAATATATTGGCCATGTAATACTTTGCCTTCGTATATCTTTTCTATTCTTCATTTGGTCTTTTTTAGGCCAGTTTGGACTCTTCTCTACTCAGCAAACCTTCATGGTATAATAGCTTCAATAAATATTCTCCGCTGCCCTTCAGATATTTTTTCCAATGCTCTTTTTTCTTCTTCAACTATCTGGTGTGCTTGCAACATTCCACACCCATAAATAAATAAATAAAAATAATTCCACACCCATCTATGTTTCTTGGTAAGAAGGGTCTGTCAACTTTGCTGCCTGAAAGAAGGGCATCATCATTATTTTTCTGGTCTTCCTATCTAGGGCTTCTCCTTCAGCTTGAGTCCAATCTATTATTCCAGTTGTATATCTAATGACTGGAACTGTCCAGGTGTTAATTGGTGGTATTTCCATCAGAGTGTTTGAACTTTTCTTCATTTGTCTGATAATTCATACTAACTTTTTTTTTCTTGATTTCAGTATGCTTGATATTGTTAGCCTGAAGGGTGCCACCTATTTTTATTTATTAAATTTAATTGCAGTCCATCTTTTCACAAGACGATTCTGGGTCCCCAGTCCCTGGGCCTTGGCTCACTACTGGGCTGTGGAGTATTTGGAACCGGGCAGGGGACAGGCAAGCATGGGCACGCAGCTCTCCTTGCAGGAGCAGTGAGCTGACGCACACGCACATGCATGCACAGCTCAACTTGCACAAGTGCAAGTTGAGCTGCATGTGCAAGTACCAGCTAGCCACTTGCATGGCCAAATTTCTCTCTCCTCCCCCCATCTGGGCCACCAAGCCACAAAGATTGAGAACCACTGACCTATAACATCAAAAATGGCAAAACCATAACAACAAGAATACAAAACTGATTAAAGGAATACAAAATTATAATGAAGACATGACAAGGAAGGAGCAAATGCACAGGGAGGTGGGATTTACTGTTAGTCCATCAACCACCTCCAGCATGGTAGTCCCCCTTGAGGCCCTGGCCAACTGGCAGAGCCAGGTCTTCAGGCTCTTGCGGAAGATCGGAAGGGTGAGAACCAACCTCACCTCAAGAGATACCAAAAGGCTATGTTGACAGCAGAAAAGGCTCTTCTCCTAGACACTGTCAGCAGGAATTCATTGACAGACATGCCTTCTGTACTTGTATGGGTGGGACAGGCCTGTCCCATACAGGTGAGACAATTCTTCAAGTAACCTGGATCCATGGCATGCAAGGCTTGAATTGGACCCAGAAGGAGACTGGCAGCCAGTGCAGTAACATGAGCCATTCTAGAGGGGGGGGGAGGCTCCCCGCACTACCGCACTCTGCACTAGTTGATGCTTACAAATGCTCTTCAAGAGTAGCCCACTGTACAGCACATTGCAGTAGTCCAAGTGTGAGATGACCAGGGCTTGAATGACTGAGTGCAATGACTCCTGATCCAGAAAATTTCTACTTGTCTTTATTGAGACTATCATTTCCATCTTGATTCCTTCAGTTTTCATCATTTTGTCCCCTGCAGGTGGTAAGAGTGGCCAATATGAATATACTGAATAACCGTATCATTTTAGTATATGTTTTTCATAGGGATTTAATAATAAATCATCCAGGATTTCAGATCTCAGCATTTTTTTTCTACTTCCTGTCTCAGATAAAATAATAGGATATTCAACACTGAGGAATATCCTCTGGGAGTCCAAAATGTTATTGGAAATGTTCAGTTCCAGATCCACCTATGATGGTTTTCTTTCACGGGCTTTAGCTCAAATGAATAAATTACTCAAGACTGTTGAAGAGGTAAGCCAGGCTAAGTTTTGACAAGCATAGTTCCTTTTTAAGTGCATATATCTGGTTACAAGATTGATGGCATTCACATTTATTATCATTAAAAAAGGTTAGTTGTGTCTGAATTGTTTCCTTTTAAATGGAAATTAATATTGCATTTGCAGTGGATAAAACAAGAACCAAACTTCACTGCTGAATAAAAAGGATTGGCTTCTCTAGCAGCAGTGATGTACAAACTAAAGATATGAGAGGAGGCCATCTTGAAAACTCCAGGCATAGAAATCAATAGAAGTTCTGACTCCTGTTGCTTCATGCCTCGTGGGTTCCCAACAGAAGACAGAGTTGAATAAGGCACGAAGGAGGGAGGGAAGAGACACAGATGCTTCTATACCTCTTTCCCCCTGCTTCCATTCCTAAGTCAGGTATTACCGTATTTTTCAGAATATAAGATGTTCCAAAGAATAAGACTCACCTAGCTTTTGGGGAGGAAAACAAGGGGAAAAAAATCATCTTCTGCCTCTCAGCAATTTGCCTTCTTGCAGCAAACAGCCTGGTCAACTTCAGCACAGCCTGATTTAGCACAAGCAGCCGACAATCAGCTGTTTCAGGCTGCAGGGATTGCCATCGTCTATTGCTGCATCCGCAAGCCTCATTTTTTGCTTCCACATCCGGTTTTCAGCCTCCGCATGTCCCATTTTCATCCTCCACACGCCCCACTTTCAGCCCGTTCCAGATGGTGGGGATTGGAATGGACCGAAAATGGGGTGTGCGGAGGCTGAAAATGGGGTGCACGGAGGCAGAAAACAGGATGCAGAGGCTGAAAATGTAGCACGCAGAGGTGGCAATAGGTGATGGTGATCCCTGCAGCCTGAAACAGCTGATCATCAGGAGGCAGATCCAACTGACAATCAGCTGCTTATGCTAATCAGGCTGTGCTGAAGCTGGCCAGGCTGTTTGCTGTTTGCTGCAAGGAGACAAATTGCTGGGAGGCAGAAGCCAAAGGGTGGGGGCTGGCGGGTAGGCGGGGCTTTGGCAACATTTGCTGTATAGGATGCACAGACATTTCCAGCCATTTTTGGGGGGCGGGGGAAGTGTGTCTTATACATTGAAAAATACGGTACTTATTGCAGCATAACCTCCCTCCCCCATCAATCTTTTCTTTTTCCTTTCTTCAGCTAGATAGCCTACTGGATTCTCTTGCAGTCATTCTCTCTAGTGCCTTCTTTCTCTTCTTGTCTTTTTCTTTGTCCTGGTTGTGAAAAAGTAAGAAAAAGGAGAAAAACAGCCAAATTTAGAGTTGTTCTGATGGAAAGTATCTTGTATCTACAAGTATATTCTGAATGGGGCCAAGAGAAGAGACTCCCTCTAAATTTAAGAGTTGAGCAGAGGAAGAAAGGGATATCTTGTATTGTCTAAGAGGAGAGAGAGGAAAATATTTTTATAGGTTTGGATCTACTACTGCAATAAGACAAGTGGCTCCCTCTCAAACATAGTTGCTTCAGCCAGAAAGCAGTACGCACCTAAATTACCTTTCCTCCAAATCACTATCAAGATATGTATGGTAAAGAGTTCCTTATTTGGAAATATTTTCAGGAGATATTTTCAAATATCTCCAGGGGGGCTCTATTTATGTCCCTGGAAATAAAGCAGGTGGAAATGCTGGCTAGAAAAATATTCAGTCTTAGAAAATCACTATTGTGAGTTTATAAAATTATTTTATCTTTAGGATTTAAAAATATTTGCTATTACTATTTTTTCTCTGTTAAATTTTATTATTTTTAGATTGTAGATTGCATTGTGAACTATCGATGTATAATTTATAAAATTATAAATACTTCAAATAACCAGTGAAGAAACTGAATTACATCTTTTTTTGTGAAGGCAGAGAAAAAACAACACTTACCTTGAGTTTTGTTATTAACATGATTATTATGTGGCATTCCTCAAATATTTGTAAATGACAGCTGCACATTTACTATGGGCAGTACTCTTACTGCTTCTTTATTTTGTTTTCCTAAGATGGAGTCATGTAAAGGAGAAAATTCTAAAGATATCCTGAAATCTAATTTGGGAAATGATACATGTGAAAAAATGGAAGATGTGATTTTGTCAGAACACACTCAGACAGAAGATAAGTCTCCATTAAGTGAGCCTTCAGCACAAGAAAATAGGCATGTGGAAATCTGGTCTGTCCTTGAAAGTGTATGGAACAGAATCAATGTGTTCAGGTACTATTTTCTAAAACAATGTTTACTAAAACAATATCCAACCCCAAGGATTTTAAAAGTTCATGTGTGTCATGTCTTTTGCAAACATGCTCCACTGCTGAGCATGAACTGTAATTTTTTTGTGGGTGGGACCTGCTTAATATTTTCTTGTGTAATTTAGTAAAGTGCCAGGTACAGGAATGGCACTGTATCAATAATATTTCTGCATATAGTGTTGCTACCACCCATAGGCTACATATTGATTCATGTAATATTAACTAGTTTTAGAAACCAACTTGAAAGTAGCTGCTTCCTTGTGAGTAAGTCTCTGCACCAGAGTATGAGTGTTTGCAGACTCAGGGCCTACTAAGCATAAAGGCTGTTCTGAAAAAACGGCAAGTTGTGGGGGGGATATTGGAGAAGATGGTTGAAGGATATGACAGAAAATGATAAAAATAAGCTTACAGAAAAAGCAGTTGCTAGATTACCCTTATTAGGACCCTGTATACCAACTACTTCATTCTTCTGAATTTACTAGGATTCAGCTCATTACACAGACAGAGAAGGGAGCTGATTAGTCATGCTGGAAAGCCTTCTTACAAAGGGGCTGGTGACTTATCACCAAGAAGTTGCTTATATGTCATAGTTGAATCTAAAAGCTGTCAGATTCATTTACTTCCTTGGTTAGATATTTTGAGTTTTTCTTTGAATTTTGGGTATGGACTACTGAAACTCTAAATTGTTTCTTTTAAAAAAAAAAAAAACCTGTCCCTAACTACACGGGGGGACCGGGAAGAAAAGGTCCTTTACATATTGGAGAGTTCAGTATTTACTTTCAGTTACTGTCCACCTCACTGTGTTTGTATTTCTGTCATTCTGTGTTTCTGGTCCAACTCGCTGCCTACAAGGCTCTCTGCCACAAAATTGCTATTTAATTATTGGAAAGAATGGTTTGCTTTCTATCATTTTGCAAGTGAATTCACACATAATGAACTGGTCATTCCAAGAATGATTTTTCCCCCTTTTTAATCAGCCATTGGGGGCTTTCCCCCACTTATCTCTACTATAGCAGAAACATGCCCTGGCAACATGCCACCATTAAAATATTTCTCTTTCCCTAGACACTTTGTTTTGACTGGAATCTTAAAAGGTATGGTATCTTTTAGGGCTTGTCACTTAATACTTTGGAGGAAAGTATCTTGACTGCTGTGGTTTAGACAGAGACAATAGTGTTGGGTTAGGATCATCAGTTAGGAACAAATCTCATGTCTGTATATGGTAGTATTTGGCAAATTTGGTGGGATTGGATTGCAATGGGGGGAAATGAGTCCATGTTAATTTGTAATTAATTTTTTAACGTTACTCTTTTTTTAGTTTTGAAATTTTCCAAAAAGTGGACCTTAGTGCAATACCCCCAACTTCGAATATGTCTTCATTTCAAGAAGCTTTTATGGATCTGCAGAAATTAATGAGCACAGTGAATGAAATTCTTGCTGGAATTCAGCAGTGAGTATCCACGAACTGAGTAGTGTGTGTGGCGCTGATATAATCTAGTGTTTTCTCAGCCATTTGAAAAACAGGAATAGCCATAAGAGAGCAGTAACTGATCACATAATGAATGTGAAGCAATGGTAAGGATTTTTAGGATTCTCTAGATTCTAGAGAAAATAGCCAATGACCTTAGGTCGTTCCTTTTTGATACAGTGATACTAACATCTCATAAGGCAAGATGTTATATGACAGGGCCATTAAACATAAGTTTTGCATATCAACAAGTATATTGAGTAGCATGTGATGTATCCTGTACCCGTTCTCTTGACTCTACTTGTTTTCTATACCTACTGCCATGCAAACGTGCTACATAATTGTGGGATTTGTATTACAGGCTCCAGGAATGTGTTCTTAAGATGGGCAATCCTTGGAAACTTAGAAACTTAGCTCACTGCTATTAAATATCACAGGAATACATTCACTTCAGTTAGTGTCACCTAGTTACCCAAATAACAATTATCCCCATCAGAAAGCTGATCAGACATAGACAATGAGTGATGTTCCTGTAAATCTTGCCAAGCTGCACATGTGGCCTGAAATCAGTCAGGTGAGACAGGTCTCAGTCTCTTCTAAAATGTTCATGATATCCTTCTCAGCTATCTTGGTAGTTCAGGCTCAGATATCTGGTACAGTGGTCCCCAACCTTTACAGCTTGGTGGCCTGGCTGTGCGGGGAGGGCCACGTGAGTCAACTTGTCAATTTGCACAAGGCCTACTACTTGAGCAAGTTAAGCTGCATTGTTCACGTGACCCAGTTCTGAATAAGCCATGGCCTGGTAGTGGCCTGAGGGTTGGGAATCCCTGATCTAATATATGTGTAGCTTTCTCCTTCCCTTGTCCTAATTTTGGGAGGAGACATCTTGGAATTGTCTATTACTTTCCACAATTGTTTACAACTCTTAGACACTTCTGAGGAGTTTCCATAATGCCGGTCTGGTTACTTGGGCTTCATCTCCCAGTCCAGCCATTTTTGCAATCCAACATGCCTTACTTTAGCATCCTGATCCACATCCCTCTCTTATTTGTAACAATTTTGGGGGATCATTGCTCTACCTTTTGCAGAAGGAGGTGGTTTGAATTCATCTTTCCCCACTTGCCCCCCACTTACCCTGTCTAGTTAACTTGGCATTTAGCTTCCTTATTTCACGTGCACAACTTAAATTCAAACAGCTTCCAATTCCTGCAAGCCCAGCCTACCAGGCATCACTTATGTTACATACATGCATACTGTCTAATCTGGCCAAATATTGAAAATCGTTTATAGGTAGACCTACCACTACAACTGAGCCCAAGATTTCTGTTGCTAAGCAAGATACTTGTTAAGTGAGCTTTGCCTCATTTTACAACTTTTCTTGCCAAAGTTCTTAAGTGAATCACTGCTGTTCTTAAGCTAGAAACACAGCGGTTAAATGAATCTGGCCCCCATCAACTTTGCTTGTCAGAAGCCAGCAGTGAAGGTAGCCAATGGTGATCATGTGACTGCAGAATGCTGCTACTCTCATAGTTGCAAGCTGGTTGCCAAGCACCCAAATCATGATTACATGATTACAACAGCTGGCATTATGAGGAATGGTCTTGTCCCCCCTCATTCAACGCTCTCATAACTTTGAATAGACACTGAATGAATAGTCATTCAACAAGGACTATCTGTATAAAGTACTTCACAGGTCCTTCAGTCTGACTCTTGACCAACTGTGGAAGATGTCTAGCCCGAAATTGACATATGTGTAGCCATTTTAGTTAGGCTTAGTATATATTATTTTTCTTACTTTCCCTTTGTTGGTTATGGGCAGGGGTAAGATTTAACCGGTGTTACTACCGGTTCGGTGACTATGTTTTGTTTATTTTTTTCCAGAGTCTTAGTGCCAAATAGTAGCATTCAAGATGTTTGGGCCTTGTATAGATTCCTAACTAATAATGAGGTGAGTTATTTAACTTTCAAGTATTTGGTATGTTTGTTGTTAAATTGTGTATAATAGAAAAGACAGACATTTTGGATAAAGATTTCAAAGCAGTCTGGTACACATTTTTAAAAAATTAATGTACTTTGAAAAGGCCTGCACAATTATTTAAATGCACTTCACTCTTTTTATGTATTCTGAATTTGTTGAATTCATAATACAAAGAGATGTATTGTGCCTGTTGAATTGTAGTCTAATGAAAGTGCCATTTAGGTTGTCAAGTCATAAATGGGTCAGTGTTGGTGACTCATTGGCTGTACAAGTACCTTCGAATTTGACAAGACAAAATAATTAACCATTTGGGCAGGGTTAAGCAGAAAAATAAGTACTTTAAATACCCAAAACTTAGGGCACCCATTTTGCTCTGAATGATTAAATTCCCTCTTATGCCTTCATAACATGGCAGGCTACTTCCAAATGATGTCCCTTGGTACAAAAGAGTTGCTTTGGTTCAAACCAAGCAAAAAAATATGGGGAGGAAGTATGACATAGTACCTAATAAAATGCATGTCTGGTTTAACAATGATTTACTAGTCAAAGCTGTAGGAGAAAAGTAGGCAAAGTTAAACTTGTCATCAATTTAGACTCACAAACGATCCAAGTCGTTTTATCCTCTTATGCCTTCATAACATGGCAGGCTACTTCCAAATGATGTCCCTTGGTACAAAAGAGTTGCTTTGGTTCAAACCGAGCAAAAAAATATGGGGAGGAAGTATGACATAGTACCTAATAAAATGCATGTCTGGTTTAACAATGATTTACTAGTCAAAGCTGTAGGAGAAAAGTAGGCAAAGTTAAACTTGTCATCAATTTAGACTCACAAACGATCCAAGTCGTGCCCCTCTTGAATTCCGTTGACTCTTATCTAGCGCCAATTTAGTTCTGACTGTTACTAGACTAGATTCTTGTGTATAGGCTTGAATAAATCTGTGCTGCAACTTAACATATGGTCCTGATCCTTCACACCTGAGAAAAGCTTATATAAGATCCTCCCACACTTGATTAAGCCATTCTTTCCCCACTGCAAACAACATCTGCACATGCATTAAGATCATCAGAAAGGGGAAGTTTTCTCAAACTCCCAGTGTTCGCTAAAATTGTCTTCCATCAAATTCTTTTGCTGCAGATGTTGCTTTCTATAGTGTTAATATAAGATCTGTGGGCCAATTCATAAGAATTAATTTTTTAACAAATCTGAAGCTTTTATTTGCTTTTATTACAACAACAATTTCAAGTATATAACATTAGTATTTGATAATTAATGCATTTTCCTACATTAGTGAGTTGATGTCTTTTTAATTCATAGGTAAATAATAGTACAAAATTTACTGCTGAAGAACTTTATGACTGTATTTCCCAAGAAATATACAGGTAAGCTTTTTTTTTTTTTAAAAAAAGAACAAAAATAAAGTAATGACTTCATAACATGGCAGGCTACATCCAAATGATGTCCCTTGGTACAAAAGAGTTGCTTTGATTCAAACCGAGCAAAAATATATGGGGAGGAAGTGTGACATAGTACCTAATAAAATGCATGTCTGGTTTAACAATGATTTACTAGTCAAAGCTGTAGGAGAAAAGTAGGCAAAGTTAAACTTGTCATCAATTTAGAGTCACAAACAATGTTTTTCATAACCTTGCCATGCAGCAGTCAATGCAAAATCTGTCTTTGTTAATCCTATCACTTAGAGGTCAAGTAGCATTTTAACAAACATTTAAAAGGCTATAATTAAATATTAATATTACATACTCCTATGAGTACATATTGCATATTTATTTATTTGTTAAATTAATATAAATTTCCCAAGGCTGTTTCAAGAGAAGTAATCAGTTTGTTATGCTTATCAAATAAACTGATTCCTTTTTAAATTCACGATGGTGTATTGGCCTAAATTAGCAAACAGTTAGATTTTTTTTCTGTGCAGCTGCTTCGGAGCACTACCAGTAGCCTCAACATATGACTGTAATGGAGCCTACTTCACAGTCATTAAGCAAATGCTGTAGGCAATAAGCAAACGTCTTGGGCGTTAAGTGAATATGCGTATTAAGCAAACACCCTGGATGTTAAAATGAACCAATGGTTCACTATGGGTCCAGTTTTGCCAAAACAACAACAACCCAGAAATAACTGCTGGTTTTTAGCAAAAGAGTTGCAATATGCTGTCATGTGACTGCAGGGTGATGCAGATGGCCATAAATGTGGCTATGATGCTGGTTGCCCAAAGTTTGGTCACATGATAGAGGAGAGAGCCCAACTATCCAAACTATGAATCCAGGTTGTAATTTTTTTTTTTGATGGATTGTAACTTTGAACAGTAGCTAAGCAACCAGTCATAAGGTGAGGACTACCTATATAACTTTTTAATATTAAATCACTAAGAGAAAAAGAGTATCAGTGTAGCTTGAAGAAAGTAAAGAAATTAGGGAGAATATGTTTCTTTTTAAATTATTTATTAGACTTCATCAGATCAAATGCAATAAAACAAGCCATAATTAAAACATAGCAAAATAGGGAAGCTTTCCAAAACATAAAAGCAGAGAATGAAATCAAAACAGCACAGAATGTTTCAGACCATGAGCCTTTACATGACAACCCACGTTAGCAATTGTCAGACAGTACCTTTTTAAATAAAAAAAAAAGCTCTTAAATGTTATTGTTGCGATATTAGCAACCCCAAAGGTAAAAGGGATATGTGTACACAATGCATATGTCACTTTTTCGGGTTTCGTGGTGCCTTGAGTTATATTTGGGAAGGCTGATTTTTTGCTAGAGCTGTTTTCTAAAGTACCTGGCATGATTTCCTGATATAATTAAGGCTGATGCATATCTTGGGTAACTCAAGGTAATTAATTTCATCCTAAAAATGTAATTATTTTCTTAATCATGTCTGAAATCAACTTTCAGGATTCTGGGCAGAAATCAAGTACACTTATATACTTCTTGAATGAATCTCCCCCTCCCATATTTTCATCAGATGTTTGGCTATAACATACAGGTGAAACTCAAAAAATTAGAATATCGTGCAAAAGTTCATTTATTTCAGTAATGCAACTTAAGAGGTGAAACTAATATATGAGATAGACTCATTACATGCAAAGCAAGATAGTTCAAGCGGTGATGTGTCATAATTGAGATGATTATAGCTTACAGCTCATGAAAACCTCAAATCCACAATCTCAGAAAATTAGAATATTGTGAAAAGGTGCAATATTCTAGGCTCAAAGTGTCCCACTCTAATCAGCTAATTAAGCCATAACACCTGCAAAGGGTTCCCAAGCCTTTAAATGTAAGTCTGGTTCAGTAGGAATCACAATCATGGGAAAGACTGCTGACCTGACAGTTGTGCAGAAAACCATCACTGACACCCTCCATAAGGAGGGAAAGCCTCAAAAGGTAATTGCAAAAGAAGTTGGATGTTCCCAAAGTGCTGTATCAAAGCACATTAATAGAAAGTTATGTGAAAGGGAAAAGTGTGGAAGAAAAAGGTGCACAAGCAGCAGGGATGACTGCAGCCTGGAGAGGATTGTCAGGAAAAGGCCATTCAAAAGTGTTGGGGACTTTCACAAGGAGTGGACTGAGGCTGGAGTCAGTGCATCAAGAGCTACCACACACAGACGGATCCTGGACATGGGCTTCAAATGTTGTATTCCTCTTGTCAAGCCGCTCCTGAACAACAAACAATGTCAGAAGCGTCTTACCTGGGCTAAAGAAAAACAGACCTGGTCTGTTGCTCAGTGGTCCAAAGTCCTCTTTTCTGATGAGAGCAACTTTTGCATCTCATTTGGAAACCAAGGACCCAGAGTCTGGAGGAAGAATGGAGAGGCGCACACTGCAAGATGCTTGAAGTCCAGTGTGAAGTTTCCACACTCTGTGTTGATTAGGGGAGCCATGTCATCTGCTGGTGTTGGTCCACTGTGCTTCATTAAGTCCAGGGTCAACGCAGCCGTCTACCAGGAGATTTTGGAGCACTTCATGCTTCCTTCTGCAGACGAGCTTTATGGGGATGCTGACTTCATTTTCCAGCAGGACTTGGCACCTGCCCACACTGCCAAAAGCGCCAAAACCTGGTTCAATGACCGTGGGATTACTGTGCTTGATTGGCCAGCAAACTCGCCTGACCTGAACCCCATAGAGAATCTATGGGGCATTGCCAAGAGAAAGATGAGAGACATGAGACCGAACAATGCAGAAGAGCTGAAGGCCGCTATTGAAGCATCCTGGTCTTCCATAACACCTCAGCAAAGCCACGGGCTGATAGCTTCCATGCCACGCCGCATTGAGGCAGTAATTGCTGCAAAAGGGGCCCAAACCAAGTACTGAGTACATATGCATGCTTATACTTTTCAGAGGTCCGATATTGTTCTATGTACAATCCTTGTTTTATTGATTGCATGTAATATTCTAATTTTCTGAGATTGTGGATTTGGGGTTTTCATGAGATGTAAGCGATAATCATCACAATTATGACAAATCACGGCTTGAACTATCTTGCTTTGCATGTAATGAGTCTATCTCATATATTAGTTTCACCTTTTAAATTGCATTACTGAAATAAATGAACTTTTGCACGATATTCTAATTTTTTGAGTTTCACCTGTATATAATTATCTAGCTTAATTTAATGGCATATCTTTAGGGCTGAATCTTGTTCCTTACTGAGATGAAGTTCTAGGAAAATAACTATCTTGTCCAGGACAGAATTATTCAACAGTAACTTCCAGATTCTGGGATAATTTTAAATCTCTCATGAGTTCATAATTTTGTTCTAATAATCACTAGAATGTAGCAGAGACTATACCCTATGTCTTATATGACAGTGACTTCTATACTGATCACATGAATGAATATGCTAAGGTAAGTAGTATTTGTGAAGTTGGTCATTCACCTGATATAAAAAGATTGGTTTTCCGTTGATGGAAAAAGTGACCTTTTGAAGGGAAGTGGGGATGTATCAAATGAAAGAACTAGAAGTTTAATTCATTTTCTAGATGAGAAGACCTTTAAAATTAATTGATAGTTCTTTTTTAATATTATTAAATATGTTGTATGCGTTCATTTATTTAAGGATCAGTAGTATCACATCTAAAATACTATGAATTCCTGTTCTAGAAGGATCACTTCTGAAAAAATGGCAGTCTAATCTAGGAGATCCAAACTGATGCATTCTGAGAGAGAAAAAATAGTTTTCTATATAACTAATTCTAACATTACATTAACAATTCTAAAAAACTGGGGATGTGGAGTATGTAGAAATAATGGCTCATTAGTGAGATCTGCATTTTTATATGCCCAGATGTACATTTCTACATCTTTCTAAGCTAGAGATGGAATGCTAAATGGATGTCAACAGAATTTAAAAAGGAAAGGTACTATGAGACCCATATAATAGTTTGTCTAATATATCTTGTCACTATTGCTTTCTTTACAAATACCTTTAAATTGCTTTAACTGAGAAATTCCAATTCCAAAGCATACTGGATCTACTTGATGCAGTTTCTAATAAAAGTGTGTTAAGCATGATTTCTTTATTCCAAGTTTCAATATTCATTTATCTACATATATATAAAAGCGAAATACCACTCACGCATCATCACAAAAACTCCAGAACCGTAAAGCCTACAAACTTGAAATTTGCCACTTATGTTCCTCTTGGCTTCTAGGAAAGGATTTTTCGAAATAACCATTAGAGCATTACTATTTCAGATATTTTTATTAACACACTCTGATGCGAAGGTGTTCTACTCCCCCTCCCCACCTGAAAAGAAATATGTTCCAAATGCAAAACACAAGGAGAGAAGTTTCAGTTTTAGTTCACAGCAGCAACCAGCTTTCGTACAGAACAGTTGAGCTAAGCCACGCCCAGGCTCCTTGCTGTCTCATTCTTGCTCACACAGCAAATACTGTTTCAGTTTTCAAACAGCCCTCAACTCTCTCACACACTGACAGGACACTAGCCAGATGAATACCGATGGATGCTGGTAAGCAGAGGCAGATTCCCCCCCCCCCTTATTTTCCTCCCCAAAAACTAAGCCCAATCACATAGTTTCGTAGCGAAGCACAGGTATCCAGCTAGTGTGATAATAAATTCCAAAGAATCTTAACAAAAAGTCATCATAAAGGTTAGCCTCTCCCCAAACACATACATTGTGGTAACAAATAGCCACCGATAAAGACCAATACATTATACAAAATAGTAAGACAGCCTAGATTGAAATTTATCTCCCCAGCAAGTTTGGAAGCTTGCTGAAAGTAAAATGGTGACTGCTGCTTGGCAGGCGGCTGACAGTTTATATGTGGGTCCTTCTTTAGGAGGGAGTGCAAAACCCTGAGTACTGCACTGTAAATCCTTTACCTATATCTTAACGCATTGCAGAAGTTGGCAAGATCTATAGAACAAAGTTTCTTGAAAGATATGGATAGCTTCATATTGAAAGTGACATTCCTCCAGGTGTAACATGCTGCTTAGAGCTTTAAAGGCTATAAAGAGTACTTTAAATCAATACTCACAATGGAAGCTAGTTCAACACTTAGAAGAAAAGAATCTTGTACATTTTGAAAAGCTGCTGGAGAAAGTCATAACGGGACTGGGGTAGGCTTAGCAGATTGCATTTTTTTTTCTCATTCCTTCATTCTCTCATTTCCTCCCCAGAACACGGTTATCAGTTGGATGTGGCCAACTAATTCAACTGGAACATACTGTTAGACAGTGCTATGAATCGGTTCTTTTGGACATTAAGAACAGAGGATGGTTCTAAGTCCTTCCATTAACAGAAACATTTGAAAGACTGATTTTCTTCTCACCTTGCAAAACAAACCTATGACCCAGCTACCTAAAAGCTTAAACCTCTGTAATTTATTGGTCTTTTTTGCTGTTTTTAGCAACTTTGACGATCACATTTAAAGAAGCATTAATCCATGGTTTGGCCTTATTTGTATATATGTGTGTATGTTTCCACTTCCTGGAAGAAGACAGAGTTAGAACTGGGACCATGGTGAAGGGATTTCTAAATCTCCCTGACAATATTAGCTTTTACTCCTCATGTAAACCACTTCTTTAGAGGTGATATTACCCTTTCCCAGAGAAATATTCTAATGACAATGATATAGCTCTATCCCTCTCCTTCCCCAGCATATCATAATTTCAAGTTGAGTTGTGCAGATTTTTTGATCATGAAGCTTGCAGATGCAAGTATTAGCCCATTCCCTGCAAACAGTCTCAGTGCATAATGCCCATCTGCCTGCTTCTCTTGACCTACTGAATTTGTAGCTGTCATAACTACAGTTTCTTGAAATCCTCTCTTTCTTCCAGCTTAATCACCAAAGAGCTCACTGAAAAAGTGCGGAAGTTAGACATCAAATGCTATGGCTGTGGGAACTATGCAACCATGCAGCACTGGTCAAGAGATAGGGAGAAGGAAAATGGGGGATCTCAGTGGATACTCATGGCAAGCTGAAACAAAAACCATGGCTTGCATTCCTCTCCTGCTGTCCATTGTAAGGATCTTATATTGGAACAACATGGAATTCTTGTGGCCAATTTATCGTCATCTCAGCATAACTAATTATCCAAATAATTGTTGTGCATTTGTGTGGAAAGATGTCCACATGCCCAGGAATCCTGAGTGAATGTGCAAAAGGTTCTGTTCCATTACCCAGAATAAACTAGGATAACATAATTGCAATAATTTTTGCTACTTTTATAAGAGTAAACTTCCTCCCTGACTGGAACCAACTTTGTATGCTAACAATGGGGAGAAGGTTTCAAAGTTGTAGCCCGGGTGGTGGTGGGTGGATGGTATTTGCGCATGTCTCTTTTTACAGTAAAAATGTCTTAAATCTGTTTGCTATTTTTTGATTCTGTTTTTACTTTTTCACTGGTATCATTTTAATGGAAAAAGATTCCATGGTATTGTAGATTCATTTCAAACATTTTAATTTCAAATGTAGATTAAAAAATGTTGCATCCTGTCTGTTAGCCTGACATCCTCTGTGCATGAGGACATTGCAAGGAAGACATACATTGGATTGTTTCTCGTGACAGTCCATTTATGGCTATGTGCTCAGAATGTGTTTTATGAAGTCCTAAGTATGCAAATAAGTTACAGCTGCCCCCTTAATTTCTGTAGAACTAAGCATTGTCATTCTAGAAATGTTTAATTACAGTTGGATTCTGGTGTTGATATTTCAGAGCATCCACTGCATATAGCTTGGATTAGAAATCAGTAGTGGAGAACCATTGGAGAACCAGCCATTGGTAAATGGAAGTAAATAAAGATTGAGGCTTATTTACAATAATTTAATATAGTTTATAATATCTGAAATTAGGTCAGAAGAATCAGGAGGAACAGGAACTGGGGAACCAATTCCATTTGGTGAGGAAATCCTAAATATTGTTTTTGAAAGCAAGTCCCAATTATCTAAATACACCAAGCTATATAGATTGAAAAAATATCCTAGACATATTAAAAATAACTATTGTAAACATGTAAGGATCTAATTCCTTTCACTATAATTCCCATTGGCCCAACCAGCACAGCCTATAGTCAAGAACTATCGGGGTTGTAGCTAAAGTCTTAGAAAGGCAGTATCTTGGGCAGCAACAGTTATCAAAAACATGCATTATTGAGTAACGCCATATGAAGGGCCATATAAAACCTCCATTTTCCATTCATTCCTTTCACCTGGATTGATCCTACCACTAGATATGACCATGTTGGAATTACAACATATATAATCTTTATAAAAGATTTAATTGATCTATTTTTATAACCATAGAAAGGTATAACAGCAGTAGTGGTATTCAGCCGGTTCGCACCAGATCGGGAGAACTGGTAGCGATAATTTGGCATGGGTCACCGAACCAGTAGCGACTTCTGGCTGGCCACACCCCCAAACCACTCACCAAGTCGCAGCTTGCTCACTTGCCCCGCCCACCCGATTCTACCTTGTGCCGCCCAATGCTCGTGCTGCCTGGTCACTCCACACTGGGTCCTCGTGGCTTAACCTGCTTTCCCACATGGTGCCTGGCCCTGTGCCCCAACTGAGCAGCTCTGATCTTCCTGCTGAAAGGTAAGCCTGCAAGTTGTGCTAGCCATCCCTAGCGTCCTTGGAGCTTGCCTCCACCTCCTCCACCGTCCCCTGAGCTTGCCAAGGCCTCTTCCCCACCGTTCCCAGGCTTGTCACGTCGAGCGACCGGTCCGTTGATTCGATTTTCCAGTCTGTTGCTGAATTCCCTTCAAGAAATAATTTAGCGGAGCCCTCGCAAGGGTGAGTGCCAAAGCACAAAGAAAAAGACACAAAACAAATAGTTTCTTTAGGTGAGGAAACACATCGCGCCTGGGGCAGATGGAATTGTCCCGCGGCCCCGATTGCTGCGCTGTCCTCTTTTATTGTGCTGATTCAAAGGCGAGGGTGCGGGGTGATTGCAGGAAACAATGAAGTTACAGAGTTAATCATTGAAACCAAGCTACGTGACACAAGGAGCAAACTTCATGACTGATACTTTTCAGGTAAACATGTCTTAATACCAAATACACAGTTTTTAGCTGACACAGACTTTTGGAGTTAATCCTGTCAGTTTCAGTCCTGTCAGTGGAATTTGCCCTGAGAGGTGTACGTGCTAGGCAAGATTTGTTCTATGGCAAAATAGCTAAGGCAGAATAGCCACAATTCCTCCTTTTCTTTATTTTTGTGCTCATGATTCTAGGTAGAGTCCTTTCTCCTCTCGAGTAGTCCCATAAGGTGGCAACAAACCCTTCGGTTTGTTGATGCCTTGCAGAACCAACTCATACGAGGAAAAGTCCTCATCCCCGAATCGTGGCTGGGCAGAGTTAACAAAACTTCTTTGGGAGAAAAGGAGTTAATAGTGTCTATTTCCTCCTCTGACTCTAGGTCAGAGGACCATTCCAACAAAGGTTTTTGACAAGATCTTTTGTGAGAAAGCTAACCGTTTTTGAGTATTGTTAACTTCATTATCAAGGGTATTCAAACTATCTTTCAAAAAGGTAACTAAACGTCCTAATACACATGGACCAATAGTACAAGCAAGAAGCAATAGCACAAGAGGACCTATTAGAGCAGACAATAGAGTGGTTAACCAGGGAGAAAAATTAAACATGCCTTGATACCATGGCTGACCTTGTTGTCGTTCATTCTCTCTATCCTTCAAACGTTTACGTAATTCAGCCATAGAATCTTTGACAACTCCTGAATGATCAGCATAAAAACAACATTCTTCCTTTATTGCTACACATAATCCCCCTTTGTTTAAAAATAACAAATCTAGACCTCTTCTGTTCTGAAGAGTCACTTCAGCTAGAGATGAGAGAGAAGTTTGGAGAGCAGAAATTGAAGTCTCTATGCGTTTGAGATCTTCATCTATTTGTAAACTGAGGGTTGCTAACTGTTGATGACCAACAGCTAGAGCCGCTACCCCAGTGGCTGCACCTGCGGCTCCAAGACCCAGCAATACAGATAGTGTTACAGCTGTTATGACTTCTCGTTTCTGACGAAGGGGGAATTGTGGAGGTTCAAGTTCATTAACAAGTTCCGACCCTGGATAAAAGTGATCTTTGGGAGTAATTTTACCTGAATGCAAAAGGATCCCTGAGCAATAAGAACATCACCATGAGCACAAGCGGTGGCTCCAGTGGAGCAGGCCCATACAGAATTATTACCTGGGATAAAGAATTGTCCCTTGAGGCGAGCCTTGATATTGCCATTGGAGGTGGTATATAGAGGACCGTAGCCTCCAATGTTAAGGTTTGATCTTTCTTTTGGTAGATATACATTACAGTGATACCCAGATGAAACATTCTGACAATATTGGGAGTAATTAGCAGGTATGTGTCCTAGGCAACATCCTTGACCTACTATGTCAGTGATAGTGATGGAGGAAGTGTTCCATCGGCATTGTGTGTCTCTGGTGGAGTTACTAATGGGTTCATTGGAAGCTACTGCATCGTAGAATGGTGGCAAATCAGATAAGCAAAGCCAACATTGATCAGTTTTGGATGAATCATTAAGTGTAGTTGCTAGCAATGTGAAAGAAGAATTGACCAACTGTACTAATGGATTCACCTGGATATTGGGTTTTTGTAGAAAGTTTGATTTCAAATTGGGATTGGGACCAACATCGTAAGTGGACATGGATATCGAGAGGCAAATTGTAAAAACATTCCCTTCATCTCCTTGACCATCACACTGACACCCTCCCCAAGTAAACCCAACCATCCATTGTTTTTTTGCAAGTGTCTTTCCTTGTGCAGTAAAGGTGATTATGAGTGGATTCATTCTCTGTCCACAACAAGGCCATGAAGAGCAGGAATGCTGTGCTTGGGCACGGGTAATATGAATATAGTCATTTTTGGTAGGTGCTTCCCACCAGATATGACCTGTGGACACACAACTCCATTTTTTACAATATCTGTCAACTACCCCACCGCAGGCAGAACGAGAAGTGCCAGTACTGTGGGCAGGGCAAAAATATAGTCTATAGTTGTCAGCAGGTGCTGGAGAGCAGGAGCCTTGCTTGTCCCATGTATCAGCTTACAATTTTTTGTCTGCGAATTTTTCGACTCCTGTTCCCATTTCAGCAAAATCCATGAAAAGCTGAGGAAACCATGGCCATCGAGTATAGTTAGTGGTGGTATTTAAAATTTTTCCTTGAAAGTCAAGGATAGTCCAGGTATAAGTTTGAGGTTGATGTTCATTTGTAGAGGATGGTTGTATGCTTCGAGGAGTGCGACGATAGCCAAATCGTGGAATAGCATGAGACGCAGGCTGCTTAGAGATGGAGCTGTCACCGATGAAGGCAGGATACCGAAGATGGCGAGCTCGAATGAGAGCCGTAGTCTTGCGATGGGTGTCGTCATAGATGAGGTGGCGTCTTCGCACAACAGGTGGTTTGTAGCGATCAGGAACCCAGGAAGATGAATGATGCCATATGCAGTTGGTGACATCACAAGGTGGAAAGCAGCAACGAAGATGCCATCGTAGTTTGTCTCCAGGAAAAGGTAGCTCAGAATTAGCTAGAGAGGGCAATGTAAGGAAAACAGAGGATAGTGGAGGAGATGCCACTGAAGGAGTGGAAAGCAATAGAACAGTGTGATTGAAATAGGTGTGATTGTGGAAAAACCCCAAGCAAGAATAGGAACCTATAGTAAGCGGAGTGACATGTATAGTTAAAAATATTAAACAAGGAGAATAGTAATAGTGAACAGTTATGTCAGAAGTAGGAGGAAGGAAACGACCGTTGTGTTGGAAAACATAATTACATGCAGGAAGGAGATTATCTTTAAAAACAAAGGTAACAGTGTCAGCAAGGAAAGCAAAAATAGCATCAGGAGATGCCCTAAATTGAGAAAAGACAGGAAGTATTGATATCAGAAGAAAGATTAGAGTTAGAGTCAGGTTTGCCATGGTAAGGTCTGACACAGCGAGCAGGAACCCAAAGCACTCGATCAGGAAGTTGGACAGCAGCGTAACCCTTTCCCCAGGTGATGAGCTGTGCAGGACCTTTCCACGCAGGATCTGGAAGCTGTCTGAAATAGACAAGAGGACGGGAAGAGGAACTACTGGCTTGGTGAAGTGGCGAGAAGCCGCCGTGGCAGGAGGAGAGCCAGTAAGATTGAGAAAGTTAAGAGTGTAAAGACAAACATTTAAAATATTTTGCAACGTTGGGAGGTTCGGGGGCCTGAGCCTTTTTCCCCAAGTGCCGATCAAGGGCTTGTTTCAAAGTTTGGTGCGATCTCTCCACAATCGCTTGACCTTGGCTGTTGAAGGGCAAGCCAAACTTATGGATGATGGCCCATTTATGACAAAACTCAGCAAAGGGAGAACTGACATAAGCAGGACCATTATCTGTTTTGAGAATTTTTGGACATCCCAACGTTACGAATGATCGAATACAGTGATTAATAACATTTTTGGTAGCCTCTCCTCTTTGCAATGATGCTATAATAAACCCTGAATAAGTATCTACTGATACATGAATGTATTTCCAGGGAGCAAAGGGAGGATAATGAGTGATGTCCATTTGCCATGTATTACAGGCTTGAGTACCCCTAGGATTAACGCCTTCAGGGATACCTTTGGCCTGCAAGCTACATGTTGGACATTGTTGAATTATTGCCGTGGCTTCTTGATATGTAATTCCAAATTGTCGCACTAGGGCTTTCCTGTTTTGATGAAAATAATCATGACTCTCCTCAGGTGAAGGCTGTTGGAGAAGGGGAGAGGAGGCCATAATTTTACAAGCCTCGTCTGCCATATGATTGCCTTCTGCTAGGAATCCAGGCAATTGCTGATGACTTCTGATATGGGCTACAAATAAAGGTTTCCCTCGTTTCTTCAACAGGGTCTGAAGCTGCAAAAAAGTGTCATGAGAGAGGGAGGGGTAACAGGGGAGATATATGCATCGAAAATATGAGCAACCATCTGGGTAACATACATGCTATCAGATATTACATTTAAAGGTTGTTGTGAAAAAGAGACAACGCCAATAGGAAGGCAGCTAATTCAGCTTGTTGTGCTGATGTTTGTGAAGTAGTTAAATGTTTATGCCATTGAGCATTTTCGTACCATGTACATGCTCCAATATTTTTGAACCATCAGTAAATACAGTGAAGCCTTCCTTCAATGGCTGTTGGACAAAAGGTGATTGTAAAACAAAAGGAACTGTCCGCAACACCTGCAGTCGTGAATCAGAGGGAAGGTGGCACGACACTTGGCCACACCAATCTTCCAACGCGTCCTGCAGTGTTGTGGAAGTCTGAAAAAGAGGTTCCCATTGAGTGATCTTAAAGGAATATACAATGTAAAAATATCCATTCCCATCAGGGCTTTGGTTCTCTTACGCCCTTTTTCTATAAGAGAAGCCATTTGCGCTGCTCTAGTAAAAATAGATGTTTTTGGAGTGTGTGGTAGGTGTAGCCATTCCAAGATATGAAGATTTCTTGCATCTGATATTTGGACAATTATTGCAGTCAGTAGTTGATGAGTGGAAAGGATAGCAAGAGAAGGTGGTGTGTCTGTGAGTGCACGGTTTACCCACCGGGTGGCTAGGGCTGTGTTTACTTGTTTTAAAGCTTCTAGATGCTGATCTGAAAGATAGACCTTATCTGCAGGATTTTCAATCCTACTAGTGCTTGAAAGAGTGGTGATAGCATCTGTGTGGTTAGAGCAAGATATGGTCGAGCCCAGTTAATAACCCCCAAGCACTGCTGTAATTGAACCAGCGTGGTTGGCTGGGGAAGTGTGAGTGAAGGAATATGTGGAGATGCTGTGGAAGCTAAAACCTTGTGGCCTAAATATTGCATTGGGTAGTGAGACTGGATTTTTTCAGGTGCTATATGTAACCCTGCTTTTGCTAATGTGGTCAAGAGGATCGGGAAGGTTTTTTGGACCGTCCCCTTTGGCCCATCGGCAGCGATTAAGATATCATCCATGTAATGATATACAAGAAAACTAGGAAATTGAGATCTATAAGGCCGCAGAGCCTCATTGACAAAAAATTGACACATAGTTGGTGAATTTAGCATACCTTGTGGAAGAACTTTCCATTGATACCTAGAGGTGGGTTTAGAGTTGTTAAGCTCTGGTACTGTAAAGGCAAAGATGATCCTATCTTTTTGTGCCAGAGGTATGGAAAAGAAACAGTCTTTTAAATCTATTATTATGAGATCAAATCCAGCTGGGATCAAATTAGGATTAGGCAGGCCACACTGCAGTGGTCCCATGGGTTGAATAATTAAATTAATGGCTCGAAGATCATTAAGGAGGCGCCATTTGCCAGATTTCTTTTTAATTACAAAGACAGGGGTGTTGTAAGGACTGGTGGATGGTTCAATATGTCCTTCTATTAACTGTTGATGGACAAGAAGATGTAAAGCCTCCAATTTTTCTTTGGTGAGAGGCCATTGATCCACCCAAACAGGAAGAGAGGTTTTAAGAGTAAGGGATAAAGGAGAAATAGACATTTAGATAGAAAAACTATGGCAGCTGAATATAAGCCTGAAATTGAGAGAGTAAATCACGTCCCCAGAGGTTGCAATGTAGAGGAAGGATATAGGGTTTAAGATAAGCAGTTAAGGTAGAATGCTTAGTAGAAGCAGAGAGCCAATGAGAGCTGACCTTAGCAGCTTGTGCCCCACCTACGCCCTGCACTGAATAAGCTTCTGTGAGAGACCAAGAAGAGGGCCATTCAGAGGAACGAATAACAGAAACGTCTGCACCGGTGTCAATCAGACCATCAAAAATGCGACCATTGAGTGTGACAGAAAGAGTGGGTTTTGAAGCTTGGACAGGCTGCTGTAATGCAAACAAGGAGAGAGGTTCAAAAAGAGGCAAAATTATAAGCGTAGCCACTACTGTCCCCTTTTTTAAAGAAAAGCAACGATCCCCTATTGCAGCCAAAGCAAGATTATTAAGAGCAGAAGAATCATATAAGTAAGGAGCAGCAACCACACCCTCTATGGTAAGGGAAGAATTGGGAATAAGTAAGACAGGTGTGGAAGGAGGCAGAGGTTTGAAAAGCGTTGTAGTTAAAGGAAGAGTAAAAACAGCACCAGGATCATCATAAAACTTTAAACTCAATGTTGCTGTGAACATTGCCTCCCGCTGCACCAGGGATAATAGTCATAGGATAAGCAGAAGGATCTTCTGTTTCTAAAGGCAGAGGTGATGACAGAAGATTAGTTATAATACCTCCCACAGGTTTTATCGGAGAAGGGTCAGGAAGAGAAGAAGGAGCGGAAGGAGAAGGGAAAGAAATGTCAGGATACGGAGGTGGTAAGGAAGAAATTGTATCAAGATGTGCCGCAAGAGGCTTAGTAGTTTTTGAATGAGAAGAAGGGGAATCAGAGGAAACAGGAGAAAAAGATGTTTCAGGAAGACTAGAAGGAGGATAAACAGTAGTTATAGCAGCCATGATCGCTCTCCAAGAAATGAGTATATCCATGGGAGCTCTAGGAATTTCGTGTAGATATTTCCCTAATTTTTCCCATAGAGAATGGCTGAGAGTTCCAGCAGATGGATAGGCTGGACAATGTGCCTCAATGTAAATTATAAATTTATTTAAAGATTTCTTAGAAATAGGGTACACAGTGGTACCATTGATTTTTGAAAGGAATTAGCCTTCTTCACCAAATCGTAAAGTTCGTCCCTATGTCCTGACGAAACCTTGGAAAGTGAGGAGCCCATTACTTACGTTCGTACGGAGCCTATGCCAGGTGCGTAGAAATGGGAGTGAAGGCGATGCACCCCTAGACAGAAGTCACACCGTGAAACCAAAAAATCAATGGGATCCCGGACGAATCGAGGGATCCCGGACGAGCCCCCAGCTGTCGCGTCGAGCGACCGGTCCGTTGATTCGATTTTCCAGTCTGTTGCTGAATTCCCTTCAAGAAATAATTTAGCGGAGCCCTCGCAAGGGTGAGTGCCAAAGCACAAAGAAAAAGACACAAAACAAATAGTTTCTTTAGGTGAGGAAACACATCGCGCCTGGGGCAGATGGAATTGTCCCGCGGCCCGATTGCTTTGCGCTGTCCTCTTTTATTGTGCTGATTCAAAGACGGGGTGCGGGGTGATTGCAGGAAACAATGAAGTTACAGAGTTAATCATTGAAACCAAGCTACGTGACACAAGGAGCAAACTTCATGACTGATACTTTTCAGGTAAACATGTCTTAATACCAAATACACAGTTTTTAGCTGACACAGACTTTTGGAGTTAATCCTGTCAGTTTCAGTCCTGTCAGTGGAATTTGCCCTGAGAGGTGTACGTGCTAGGCAAGATTTGTTCTATGGCAAAATAGCTAAGGCAGAATAGCCACAATTCCTCCTTTTCTTTATTTTTGTGCTCATGATTCTAGGTAGAGTCCTTTCTCCTCTCGAGTAGTCCCATAAGGTGGCAACAAACCCTTCGGTTTGTTGATGCCTTGCAGAACCAACTCATACGAGGAAAAGTCCTCATCCCCGAATCGTGGCTGGGCAGAGTTAACAAAACTTCTTTGGGAGAAAAGGAGTTAATAGTGTCTATTTCCTCCTCTGACTCTAGGTCAGAGGACCATTCCAACAAAGGTTTTTGACAAGATCTTTTGTGAGAAAGCTAACCGTTTTTGAGTATTGTTAACTTCATTATCAAGGGTATTCAAACTATCTTTCAAAAAGGTAACTAAACGTCCTAATACACATGGACCAATAGTACAAGCAAGAAGCAATAGCACAAGAGGACCTATTAGAGCAGACAATAGAGTGGTTAACCAGGGAGAAAAATTAAACATGCCTTGATACCATGGCTGACCTTGTTGTCGTTCATTCTCTCTATCCTTCAAACGTTTACGTAATTCAGCCATAGAATCTTTGACAACTCCTGAATGATCAGCATAAAAACAACATTCTTCCTTTATTGCTACACATAATCCCCCTTTGTTTAAAAATAACAAATCTAGACCTCTTCTGTTCTGAAGAGTCACTTCAGCTAGAGATGAGAGAGAAGTTTGGAGAGCAGAAATTGAAGTCTCTATGCGTTTGAGATCTTCATCTATTTGTAAACTGAGGGTTGCTAACTGTTGATGACCAACAGCTAGAGCCGCTACCCCAGTGGCTGCACCTGCGGCTCCAAGACCCAGCAATACAGATAGTGTTACAGCTGTTATGACTTCTCGTTTCTGACGAAGGGGAATTGTGGAGGTTCAAGTTCATTAACAAGTTCCGACCCTGGATAAAAAGTGATCTTTGGGAGTAATTTTACCTGAATGCAAAAGGATCCCTGAGCAATAAGAACATCACCATGAGCACAAGCGGTGGCTCCAGTGGAGCAGGCCCATACAGAATTATTACCTGGGATAAAGAATTGTCCCTTGAGGCGAGCCTTGATATTGCCATTGGAGGTGGTATATAGAGGACCGTAGCCTCCAATGTTAAGGTTTGATCTTTCTTTTGGTAGATATACATTACAGTGATACCCAGATGAAACATTCTGACAATATTGGGAGTAATTAGCAGGTATGTGTCCTAGGCAACATCCTTGACCTACTATGTCAGTGATAGTGATGGAGGAAGTGTTCCATCGGCATGTGTGTCACTGGTGGAGTTACTAATGGGTTCATTGGAAGCTACTGCATCGTAGAATGGTGGCAAATCAGATAAGCAAAGCCAACATTGATAGTTGCTAGCAATGTGAAAGAAGAATTGACCAACTGTACTAATGGATTCACCTGGATATTGGGTTTTTGTAGAAAGTTTGATTTCAAATTGGGATTGGGACCAACATCGTAAGTGGACATGGATATCGAGAGGCAAATTGTAAAAACATTCCCTTCATCTCCTTGACCATCACACTGACACCCTCCCCAAGTAAACCCAACCATCCATTGTTTTTTGCAAGTGTCTTTCCTTGTGCAGTAAAGGTGATTATGAGTGGATTCATTCTCTGTCCACAACAAGGCCATGAAGAGCAGGAATGCTGTGCTTGGGCACGGGTAATATGAATATAGTCATTTTTGGTAGGTGCTTCCCACCAGATATGACCTGTGGACACACAACTCCATTTTTACAATATCTGTCAACTACCCCACCGCAGGCAGAGCGAGAAGTGCCAGTACTGTGGGCAGGGCAAAAATATAGTCTATAGTTGTCAGCAGGTGCTGGAGAGCAGGAGCCTTGCTTGTCCCATGTATCAGCTTACAATTTTTGTCTGCGAATTTTTCGACTCCTGTTCCCATTTCAGCAAAATCCATGAAAAGCTGAGGAAACCATGGCCATCGAGTATAGTTAGTGGTGGTATTTAAAATTTTTCCTTGAAAGTCAAGGATAGTCCAGGTATAAGTTTGAGGTTGATGTTCATTTGTAGAGGATGGTTGTATGCTTCGAGGAGTGCGACGATAGCCAAATCGTGGAATAGCATGAGCGCAGGCTGCTTAGAGATGGAGCTGTCACCGATGAAGGCAGGATACCGAAGATGGCGAGCTCGAATGAGAGCCGTAGTCTTGCGATGGGTGTCGTCATAGATGAGGTGGCGTCTTCGCACAACAGGTGGTTTGTAGCGATCAGGAACCCAGGAAGATGAATGATGCCATATGCAGTTGGTGACATCACAAGGTGGAAAGCAGCAACGAAGATGCCATCGTAGTTTGTCTCCAGGAAAAGGTAGCTCAGAATTAGCTAGAGAGGGCAATGTAAGGAAAACAGAGGATAGTGGAGGAGATGCCACTGAAGGAGTGGAAAGCAATAGAACAGTGTGATTGAAATAGGTGTGATTGTGGAAAAACCCCAAGCAAGAATAGGAACCTATAGTAAGCGGAGTGACATGTATAGTTAAAAATATTAAACAAGGAGAATAGTAATAGTGAACAGTTATGTCAGAAGTAGGAGGAAGGAAAGCGACCGTTGTGTTGGAAAACATAATTACATGCAGGAAGGAGATTATCTTTAAAAACAAAGGTAACAGTGTCAGCAAGGAAAGCAAAAATAGCATCAGGAGATGCCCTAAATTGAGAAAAGACAGGAAGTATTGATATCAGAAGAAAGATTAGAGTTAGAGTCAGGTTTGCCATGGTAAGGTCTGACACAGCGAGCAGGAACCCAAAGCACTCGATCAGGAAGTTGGACAGCAGCGTAACCCTTTCCCCAGGTGATGAGCTGTGCAGGACCTTTCACGCAGGATCTGGAAGCTGTCTGAAATAGACAAGAGGACGGGAAGAGGGAACTACTGGCTTGGTGAAGTGGCGAGAAGCCGCCGTGGCAGGAGGAGAGCCAGTAAGATTGAGAAAGTTAAGAGTGTAAAGACAAACATTTAAAATATTTTGCAACGTTGGGAGGTTCGGGGGCCTGAGCCTTTTTTCCCAAGTGCCGATCAAGGGCTTGTTTCAAAGTTTGGTGCGATCTCTCCACAATCGCTTGACCTTGGCTGTTGAAGGGCAAGCCAAACTTATGGATGATGGCCCATTTATGACAAAACTCAGCAAAGGGAGAACTGACATAAGCAGGACCATTATCTGTTTTGAGAATTTTTGGACATCCCAACGTTACGAATGATCGAATACAGTGATTAATAACATTTTTGGTAGCCTCTCCTCTTTGCAATGATGCTATAATAAACCCTGAATAAGTATCTACTGATACATGAATGTATTTCCAGGGAGCAAAGGGAGGATAATGAGTGATGTCCATTTGCCATGTATTACAGGCTTGAGTACCCCTAGGATTAACGCCTTCAGGGATACCTTTGGCCTGCAAGCTACATGTTGGACATTGTTGAATTATTGCCGTGGCTTCTTGATATGTAATTCCAAATTGTCGCACTAGGGCTTTCCTGTTTTGATGAAAATAATCATGACTCTCCTCAGGTGAAGGCTGTTGGAGAAGGGGAGAGGAGGCCATAATTTTACAAGCCTCGTCTGCCATATGATTGCCTTCTGCTAGGAATCCAGGCAATTGCTGATGACTTCTGATATGGGCTACAAATAAAGGTTTCCCTCGTTTCTTCAACAGGGTCTGAAGCTGCAAAAAAAAGTGTCATGAGAGAGGGAGGGGTAACAGGGGAGATATATGCATCGAAAATATGAGCAACCATCTGGGTAACATACATGCTATCAGATATTACATTTAAAGGTTGTTGTGAAAAAAGAGACAACGCCAATAGGAAGGCAGCTAATTCAGCTTGTTGTGCTGATGTTTGTGAAGTAGTTAAATGTTTATGCCATTGAGCATTTTCGTACCATGTACATGCTCCAATATTTTTTGAACCATCAGTAAATACAGTGAAGCCTTCCTTCAATGGCTGTTGGACAAAAGGTGATTGTAAAACAAAAGGAACTGTCCGCAACACCTGCAGTCGTGAATCAGAGGGAAGGTGGCACGACACTTGGCCACACCAATCTTCCAACGCGTCCTGCAGTGTTGTGGAAGTCTGAAAAGAGGTTCCCATTGAGTGATCTTAAAAGGAATATACAATGTAAAAATATCCATTCCCATCAGGGCTTTGGTTCTCTTACGCCTTTTTTCTATAAGAGAAGCCATTTGCGCTGCTCTAGTAAAAATTGATGTTTTTGGAGTGTGTGGTAGGTGTAGCCATTCCAAGATATGAAGATTTCTTGCATCTGATATTTGGACAATTATTGCAGTCAGTAGTTGATGAGTGGAAAGGATAGCAAGAGAAGGTGGTGTGTCTGTGAGTGCACGGTTTACCCACCGGGTGGCTAGGGCTGTGTTTACTTGTTTTAAAGCTTCTAGATGCTGATCTGAAAGATAGACCTTATCTGCAGGATTTTCAATCCTACTAGTGCTTGAAAGAGTGGTGATAGCATCTGTGTGGTTAGAGCAAGATATGGTCGAGCCCAGTTAATAACCCCCAAGCACTGCTGTAATTGAACCAGCGTGGTTGGCTGGGGAAGTGTGAGTGAAGGAATATGTGGAGATGCTGTGGAAGCTAAAACCTTGTGGCCTAAATATTGCATTGGGTAGTGAGACTGGATTTTTCAGGTGCTATATGTAACCCTGCTTTTGCTAATGTGGTCAAGAGGATCGGGAAGGTTTTTGGACCGTCCCCTTTGGCCCATCGGCAGCGATTAAGATATCATCCATGTAATGATATACAAGAAAACTAGGAAATTGAGATCTATAAGGCCGCAGAGCCTCATTGACAAAAAATTGACACATAGTTGGTGAATTTAGCATACCTTGTGGAAGAACTTTCCATTGATACCTAGAGGTGGGTTTAGAGTTGTTAAGCTCTGGTACTGTAAAGGCAAAGATGATCCTATCTTTTTGTGCCAGAGGTATGGAAAAGAAACAGTCTTTTAAATCTATTATTATGAGATCAAATCCAGCTGGGATCAAATTAGGATTAGGCAGGCCACACTGCAGTGGTCCCATGGGTTGAATAATTAAATTAATGGCTCGAAGATCATTAAGGAGGCGCCATTTGCCAGATTTCTTTTTAATTACAAAGACAGGGGTGTTGTAAGGACTGGTGGATGGTTCAATATGTCCTTCTATTAACTGTTGATGGACAAGAAGATGTAAAGCCTCCAATTTTTCTTTGGTGAGAGGCCATTGATCCACCCAAACAGGAAGAGAGGTTTTAAGAGTAAGGGATAAAGGAGAAATAGACATTTAGATAGAAAAACTATGGCAGCTGAATATAAGCCTGAAATTGAGAGAGTAAATCACGTCCCCAGAGGTTGCAATGTAGAGGAAGGATATAGGGTTTAAGATAAGCAGTTAAGGTAGAATGCTTAGTAGAAGCAGAGAGCCAATGAGAGCTGACCTTAGCAGCTTGTGCCCCACCTACGCCCTGCACTGAATAAGCTTCTGTGAGAGACCAAGAAGAGGGCCATTCAGAGGAGCGAATAACAGAAACGTCTGCACGGTGTCAATCAGACCATCAAAAATGCGACCATTGAGTGTGACAGAAAGAGTGGGTTTTGAAGCTTGGACAGGCTGCTGTAATGCAAACAAGGAGAGAGGTTCAAAAGAGGCAAAATTATAAGCGTAGCCACTACTGTCCCCTTTTTTTTAAAGAAAAGCAACGATCCCCTATTGCAGCCAAAGCAAGATTATTAAGAGCAGAAGAATCATATAAGTAAGGAGCAGCAACCACACCCTCTATGGTAAGGGAAGAATTGGGAATAAGTAAGACAGGTGTGGAAGGAGGCAGAGGTTTGAAAAGCGTTGTAGTTAAAGGAAGAGTAAAAACAGCACCAGGATCATCATAAAACTTTAAACTCAATGTTGCTGTGAACATTGCCTCCCGCTGCACCAGGGATAATAGTCATAGGATAAGCAGAAGGATCTTCTGTTTCTAAAGGCAGAGGTGATGACAGAAGATTAGTTATAATACCTCCCACAGGTTTTATCGGAGAAGGGTCAGGAAGAGAAGAAGGAGCGGAAGGAGAAGGGAAAGAAATGTCAGGATACGGAGGTGGTAAGGAAGAAATTGTATCAAGATGTGCCGCAAGAGGCTTAGTAGTTTTGAATGAGAAGAAGGGGAATCAGAGGAAACAGGAGAAAAAGATGTTTCAGGAAGACTAGAAGGAGGATAAACAGTAGTTATAGCAGCCATGATCGCTCTCCAAGAAATGAGTATATCCATGGGAGCTCTAGGAATTTCGTGTAGATATTTCCCTAATTTTTCCCATAGAGAATGGCTGAGAGTTCCAGCAGATGGATAGGCTGGACAATGTGCCTCAATGTAAATTATAAATTTATTTAAAGATTTCTTAGAAATAGGGTACACAGTGGTACCATTGATTTTTTGAAAGGAATTAGCCTTCTTCACCAAATCGTAAAGTTCGTCCCTATGTCCTGACGAAACCTTGGAAAGTGAGGAGCCCATTACTTACGTTCGTGCGGAGCCTATGCCAGGTGCGTAGAAATGGGAGTGAAGGCGATGCACCCCTAGACAGAAGTCACACCGTGAAACCAAAAAATCAATGGGATCCCGGACGAATCGAGGGATCCCGGACGAGCCCCCAGCTGTCGCGTCGAGCGACCGGTCCGTTGATTCGATTTTCCAGTCTGTTGCTGAATTCCCTTCAAGAAATAATTTAGCGGAGCCCTCGCAAGGGTGAGTGCCAAAGCACAAAGAAAAAGACACAAAACAAATAGTTTCTTTAGGTGAGGAAACACATCGCGCCTGGGGCAGATGGAATTGTCCCGGCGGCCCCGATTGCTTTGCGCTGTCCTCTTTTATTGTGCTGATTCAAAGACGGGGGTGCGGGGTGATTGCAGGAAACAATGAAGTTACAGAGTTAATCATTGAAACCAAGCTACGTGACACAAGGAGCAAACTTCATGACTGATACTTTTCAGGTAAACATGTCTTAATACCAAATACACAGTTTTTAGCTGACACAGACTTTTGGAGTTAATCCTGTCAGTTTCAGTCCTGTCAGTGGAATTTGCCCTGAGAGGTGTACGTGCTAGGCAAGATTTGTTCTATGGCAAAATAGCTAAGGCAGAATAGCCACAATTCCTCCTTTTCTTTATTTTTGTGCTCATGATTCTAGGTAGAGTCCTTTCTCCTCTCGAGTAGTCCCATAAGGTGGCAACAAACCCTTCGGTTTGTTGATGCCTTGCAGAACCAACTCATACGAGGAAAAGTCCTCATCCCCCGAATCGTGGCTGGGCAGAGTTAACAAAACTTCTTTGGGAGAAAAGGAGTTAATAGTGTCTATTTCCTCCTCTGACTCTAGGTCAGAGGACCATTCCAGCAAAGGTTTTTTGACAAGATCTTTTGTGAGAAAGCTAACCGTTTTTTGAGTATTGTTAACTTCATTATCAAGGGTATTCAAACTATCTTTCAAAAAGGTAACTAAACGTCCTAATACACATGGACCAATAGTACAAGCAAGAAGCAATAGCACAAGAGGACCTATTAGAGCAGACAATAGAGTGGTTAACCAGGGAGAAAAATTAAACATGCCTTGATACCATGGCTGACCTTGTTGTCGTTCATTCTCTCTATCCTTCAAACGTTTACGTAATTCAGCCATAGAATCTTTGACAACTCCTGAATGATCAGCATAAAAACAACATTCTTCCTTTATTGCTACACACAGGCTCACTTGGCTTGCTTCGTTACTGGCGCAGCCCCATCCCAGGTGGGAGCGCTGGCTGCCCCATCCCCTGGCTCATCTGGTGGGACTGGGAGGGCGGATGTCCCCGGCTGCACTTGTGCACAATTTGCTGTGGCCGCACCTTTCTTCCTTTCCCCCAGGGACAAGGAGGATGTGGGCAATGGAGGCCGGAGCACCAGCACTGCTTTTCTTCCTTCTCCCAGGGGACGCGCTGCATCCAGCCTGGCCTGGCCAGCAGATGGGTGGGCAGGCGGGCCTTGAGGGGCATCTCTCAAGCTGAGAGGGGTGGCAGAGGGGCCCATGTGCAGCAGCCCCGGGACTTCTGCCTGTCCCACCTTCCCGGAATACCACCACTGTGGATGGTCACTTTCTTCCTTTCGTCCCCCAGGACCGCCGCCACACGCGTCCTCCTCCTGGGAGGAAAGAAAGAAAGGCACGGCCGCAGCATGCTCGGGCCTCCATTGCCTGCATTCTCCTTCTCTCCGGGGAAAGGAAGAAAGGCACGGGCACAGCATGCTTGGGCCTCCGTTGCCCACGTCCTCCTCCTCCCGGGAAGAAAGGAAAAAAGGCATGGCCACAGAATGCTCTGGCCTCCACCGCCCCCCATGCCGCCCCCACTGCCTGCTTTCTGCCTTCTCATGCCACCTGCTGCTCTGGAGCTCACCTGATCATTTTGTCCCAGTCAGATCAGGTGTGTGTGTGTGTGTGTGTGTGAGAGAGAGAGACCAAGCCTCGGGGACGGTGAGGGAAGACTGGCCACTGAACTAAGTGCCAAGACGTGACTTGTGTCTCCGTAGCGGTGCAAAGCGATCGTCCTTGAGCAAACGGTAGTGTGTTCCCCTGCTTGCTTTCCTGGGCTTTCTCGCATCTCTTTTCCTCCTTTCCCCATTCTGCATCTTTGGAGCTTGTCCTGGAGGTGGAAAGAGCCAGGGCACCAAGTAAGTCATCTAGAGACTATCCTTCCCATTCCCCCAGCCCCGTTTCTATCTTGCCATCGAGGGCCGGACCCAATGCAAAACGTGCATAGCCTCAGTGCCTCAAGTCCAGATTGCTGGACACTGTCTGGGGGTGTTTGTGCAGCCCTTGTGGCATCTGCTGTGATGGGCATACATGAGGTTTTAGCTCCTTGGGGGTTACCGGCTTTCCCGGCTTCCTGTGCCGGATCGGAATGCCCCATTTTCTGGGAGTCAGTGGGGCTGCAGACCACAGAAGGCTCTCCTCTTGATCGGGGAAGGGAACTGGGCAGTTGGAACCTGCTGCGGCCGAAGGAGAAAGTGGCATTGGGCTTTTTGTGAAGGGAGGAAACATGAAACATTTCATCCCCCAGGAGAAGCTACCAACAGCAGAGTGCTCTGACCGACTGCCTCCCATAGTAGCACCCGCTGCAGCAGTGTCTCTGCTGCCCTCCCGACCAGGTGTGTGTGTATGTGTGAGAGAGAGAGAGAGGGAGAGAAAGAAAGAGCAAGAAAGAAAGAAAAAAAGAAAAAGAAATAGGAAGGAAGGGGGGGAGAGAGAGAAAACTCTGTGCTATTTTTAATTGACAAGAAATGGCTGGGAGGGTAGGGGCCAGGCGAGGCACCCCTTGTCATGAGCGACATTGAGTTGGCCACACCCACCCAGTCACATGACCACTAAGCACACTCACCCCACCCCAGGCACATGACCATCAAGCCACGCCCACCAAATAAGCCATGCCCACAGAACCAATAGTAAAAATTTTTGAATTCCCACCACTGTATAACAGGTATTTTGAAATTTTCAGAATAAGTTTTAGATTTAATTGCCTGATAATCCATATATTTACATACTGATTTAAGATTGATACTACTGGTTGATAAAATGTGGATAATTTCTAGGAATGAGATCCAAATTTAAATTGATGTTATAAAATCACTGGATAAAATTAGAACCTCTTCCTGTGTAGTTCCTCTGTGTAAAACCATTTATTCCATCCACTTGAAATATATGGTTGATTTTTTTAAATATTAGAGCTTTAGTTTTAAGTTCAGAGTGTCATTGTACTGTATATAGTTACAACAATATTCCGCAAGAAAAGGCTATGATAATTATAGAATACATTTTGAGAAAAAGGAAGAATGCTTTCAGAACTTCCAACTTGTTTTTTGGCAGATAGCATCATTTTTTCTGCTTTGAATACATAGGTATTGGCAGAATTCTGGCAAACCATGACATGGAATTCTGTTATTGAATTCAGCTTCATAGATTGTTTTTAGCCTTCTCATCACATGAGAAAATTCCTTTTGAAGGAAATAATATTAGATAAATTAATAATTTTATGTAATTAAAATTTTATGTAATTCTGTCCTTGGAGAGTTTAAGATATTTTTTTAACTTTCACAATGAGATAATTGCATTTGTCTTGGGAATAGTGATCAAAAGCAATCTATCATTTAGATGTCCACATTCCAAAAATGGATAGTCAATCCTTGTCTACCTATTCCACTCTTCTTTAAATGTTATGCCATTGGGATAAATCACAATATTTTAAAGACATTTAAAGCAAATGAATGTAATGAAGATTCAGTTGTAGACAGTACAAATAAGAGTTATAAATTAGATGTACAAGGCATGAGGTTATAAACTGGGAGGCTGTGAGTTCCAGTCCCACTTTAGGCATGAGAAGCTAGGTGACTTTAGCCCAGTCACTTCTCTCAGCCCAACTCATCTCACAGGGTTGTTGTAGGAAAAGTAGAAGGAAGAAATATTTGGTATGTTTGCTACCTTGAGTTATTTATAAAAATAATATCATGAAATAAATTTCAGAAAGTCCTTTTCATCCCAGAGAAATCGTGCAACAAACATAAAGAATGGCTGTTTAAATGTATAAATATTACTTGATGCATACTCTCAAAATGTCAAAGGCATTTTTAAAAGTTACTGTATTCTTTACAGTATCTTTATCATCAAGCTCCCCTATTTGCTAATAACTAGCCTAGATTTGGCAGAGGTTTTGAGGGGCAGGATGTAATACTAGTGAGACAAACTATTGTACAATTTTCTTGGTTTCTATGGAGAGAAAAGCTTTTTTGTTTTCTTATTTTAACTCTGTTTCACCAAGACAAATTCCCCATGTGTCCAATCACACTTGGCCAATAAAGAATTCTATTCTATTCTTTTGATTCAGGATGCATATTTTGAGGATTTCCTACTACAACTTGGCAGAAAATCTTGCCATAACTTGGATTGATGGATAGATGCAGGGGAGAGAAAGAGATACTTGGCACAACCAATCAGCTGGCATTGCGTCAGGAACATCTGCACAGAATAGGAGATCAGAGGTTTTGAAATTCACCAAGACCCTGCCTGCCCTCTTTCTTCACTAATGTATAATCTTCTAGGTTGGAAGCCTCCATACTTTGTGAGGAGCTTCCAGCTCTTCACATTGGCACTTTCTATGTCCTTTGGTCAGCTCACTATACCAGCAGGGTATCTGATGACTCATGGGACATACATGTTGATGGTGTAGAACTTCTTGTTCCTATTGAGGTGGCTTTGCAGGACTTGGTTGCTGCTATGTTCCTTGCTTCCTTATCATTGTTTCCATGTGACTGTGGGATACCAAGGTATTTGTAACTAGTCTGTATGTCTGGTATATGGCCCACAGTGTAGTTCCACTCCCATCAGTCTTAACTACCTTCCTTCTCTTTACTACCCACCTGGCCACCCTTCTCTACTCCAAATGACATCCCAGTGGTCCTCACTGTAAATCTGTGTCAGGTGGATTAGCAAATTAATGTGTCATTCACTCTTAGCATACAGCTTGATGTGATCATCTATGTAGAGAAGGTGGTTGATAGTTGTTCCACTTTTGAACTTTTATCCCTAAGCAGTCCTTGGATTATCTGGCTGAGGGATTTCAAACCAATGAAGAATAGCAGAAGACAATACATCCTGTTGGTATTCACATTGGTATCAATAACATTAGTTATTTGATGTATATTTATTGCAATGTATTGCATTTGTATTGTTTTCACTTATTTTCTTTTCTTGTGATTTATATGCATGTGTATATTCAAGAGGGGAATCTTTAAATGTCATATAACTTCAGTTATTTGGTATATATGTATGCCAAGGTATTTTGTGTGTGTCTGTGTGTGTGTGTTTGTAATGTATGTATGTATGTATGTATGTATGTATGTATGTATGATTTTTAAAGAAAGGTATTGAAACTAAAATTGCCAATATGCCTTTTATGAACTTTTTTTGTTAAAAATATTACATATTTTACATAAATATGGAGCTGAAAGGTGACCAATAACAGATTAAATTGTAAATAAAAATAATCAAAGACCTAAAGAGCAAATTATTTTGTGAACAGCTTATGGATCCTCAGTATCTTAGCAGACAACTGGAGTGTTTCAGTATTCTGTTTCATTTTCTCAGTAATTTAGTAGTGCAATTTTTACAAGTATTTTACTAGTGCTTAAGGCACCAGGCTATAAAGCGAGAAATAATGAGTTCAAGTGCCTCCTTAGTCATTAAGGCCATCTGGGTCACCCTTTCTCTCTCTACTCAATCCACGTTACAGGGTTGTTGTTGTAGGGAAAACAGGAAAGAGTATTGTGTGTGTTCGCTGCCTTGAGTTATTCATAAATATAATAAAGGCAGAATATAAATAGTGTACTCGCTAAGCATTTTTAGTCCAGTAGTTCTTCTATTTGAATAGCAGCATATTCAGTCTTCATTTTATATTCATGTGGAAATAAATTATATTGAAATTATATCTTTTAATTTGTAAATCTAACCCACCCACCCTCACCCCTGTAAATTGCATTTAGTTCCCTGTAGGGCAGCCTCCTTTTCTTACCCATGTTTTGATAATAATCATTGTCATTGGAGTAAAATGTTTCCTCCTAGCAATTAAAAAGTTGAACATTTACAGTCTGAACAATATAATCTACCATATCCACACCTGCAAACACCTGTTTTTGCAAGTTCAGACCTAGAAACCTCTTTTCAAGGGACTGGGAAATAGTCTAGGGATTTGTCACAGATGGGTGAATGTGACTACCTTTAAATTACCCTTGATCTTCCAGGCTTCTATATTTGGTCTTTTATGTATAATGCTAAAGTAATGCCAAACTATATTATGGGTTGTTTCCAAAACAAACAATCACTCGTTTTCCCAGAACAAACAATTTGAACATAATTTGCTATTAATTTATAGTATTGGGCTTGTTCACACCATGATCTTTTATTGCATCTAATCTCTAAATATATGGTGTATCTTTTTCTGTGTCAGTGTGCCACAGAATATCTGAGCAAGAGACACAGGGGACAATACTCTCTAGCCGAGAAAAGTAAGATTAACCCTGAAAGAGTTCTCCCCATTATGCCCCATTTTTCTCCCTGGCTGCCATCTAATAAACTTGATAAGGAAGTGAACACAAAGAAAAGCTCCTAGAGGGTGGGTGGCCAAGATTTAATTTTCCAGCTAGGATCACTAAAAAAATTGGTTTGGGGTTGCACATGTCTCAAGAAATACTTTTTAGGGATTTTAGCTGACCTGAAGCTGCAGAATCATGCATTCACAAGAAAATAATTCCTTCCCTTCCTATTCTAAATTTTACTTTTTCCTTTGCTATAAGTTTTCTATAAGTGAAGTAATTAGCTAACTTTAGAGGTTTTATTATTACTGGGGAAGGGAGCAGGTGATGAAGGGGATTGAGAATGGGGCTTGAATAAAAACTGGCCATCAAGATATCTATGAAAGGATGCTACATATGCAGCTTTAGCTAACACAATACCATCTGAGAATGCAAAGACTGGGACGATGAGAAAAGAGAAAAAGGCAAACAATAATTTGGTTACTGGTCTCATTCAGGAAACAAATAGATGCCTTGAAATAACATTGAACAGGAATAGAAAAAGTTTTGAACCCTGCACCCCCTGCAGCATCATTTACTGGACACGCTGGCTGAAACTGTTTCAGGCTGCAACTTGGAAACATCCAAAGGGCCCTAAACACCATACAAGATACCAAATGTTCAGATAAAGCTGTTTAAAATATTAGAATGTTTAGGTGGATATGGTCATTTAATGTCTCTGTTTGCTGTCAAACATTCTGGGCAGGAGGTAACAAGTGTGGTTCACTAGGTTCCCAATTCAGGATTGCCTTTATAGTAGAGTTCTCAGAAATACTAGTTGTTCCTTTGCACAGGTTCAGCTAAACAGGCACAGCTCAGTTTATATAAGGGAAATTCAAGCTTTATCAAACAAGGAAGGGAAAGCATGCAAAATATGGCTTCTTGAATTCTTTCCAATCCCTTAAAAATAACTTTGGTCTTATGAAGAAAAGTGGGCTTAGAATAGAACAAGCCACTGCCCAGTACCTCTCCTTAGTTATAGCAATAGCACTTAGGCTTATCCCAAAGATGCTTCTTCCTTCAAAGGCAACTTTTCTTTCAAAGGACTTTCCTGTTTTGCTTGAAGACATTTTGCTTCTCGGCAAAGAAGCATCTTCAGTTCTGACTGAATGATGGAGAAAGAAAGGATTTCCCATTCAGTCAGAACAGAAGAAGTTTCTTAGACGAGAAACGGAATGTCTTCAAGCAAAACAAGAAAACCCAGTTGCCTTTTAAAAGAAAGCACCTTTGGGACAATCATGACCTGGATGACTGAGAATCTCCATAGAAACTGAAGACTTATATACTGCTTCATAGTGCTTTAGAGCCTTCTCTAAGGTAGTTTACAGAGTCAGCATATTGTCCCCATAATCAGAGTCCTCATTTTACTGATTTCAGAAGGATTGGAAGGCTGAATCAACCTTGAGCCTGTCACAATCTAACTGCTAGCTACAATACTGCATTCCAACCAATGTACCAATAGGCTTTGGAGGTGATTTTTTTCTCTACATAGCCTCTGATCAAAACAAATGTTTTTATAATATTTCTTTTGCCAGTTTTTCACCACATCCAGTTTGTTCCATCCTTTTCAAAAGTTGAAATCCTGCAAATTGATAGATCTCCCAGGCTATTTGGTTTTTTGCAAATTTCATTGGCTTGGAAATATAAAAATGACAGAACAAATTTTGAACTGATTCAGTTTAAATTTAAATTTTGAACTGATTCACATCCAGTTCAGTAAAGTGTAGTTAAATCAATAAAAGTATAGCGGATAGAAACAATGTCAGGAGTGGATTAATAGATAATCGTATCAGGAAATAGAAGCCATATGTGAAACACTAAACTCATGCTGACATTGAATATAATCTTACAAGGGAAGGTTATATTGAAGGAATCGTTCTTTATATCAAGAATGTAAAATGTACAATAGACTACATTGAAAGATGAATTATTGTGAGTGGCAATATCTGGTCACAAATGTAGAGTCCTGATCAAAATACTGAGGATGAGGCCGAGATAGTAAAATACATCAGAAATGCATACAAAAGGCTTACGATAAATTATTTTCTTGATACAACTACGGTACGCCTTAGAATGTTTGGTCCTAAAAGCAACTAGAGTGGAGGCAACCTTGGAGTTCAGTGATAGCTAGCGCAAAAAATGCAAGCATTGCGGAATCACTTTGAAACAGAAAATATCACATTTAGCATGTCAGTAGGTAATTGCTAGCAGGATCTGAAACAGCAACATTCGATTTCAAATGGGGGACTTTCTAAAAAAATGTTGGGATTTATGAGAAGACAGGAAATTGCTCTAGCAAAAAATAAAACAGCCAAATCAGGTTCACTGCCAGGGGATTGGGAGGTAGCCAACAGACCAATTTTAGGAAGAAGCCCAGGAGAGATCTGGGAAATTATAGGGCAGTCAACTAACATCTGTTACTGGGCATAGATGACCATGTCTTGCTGAAAACATAAGATTTTACAAAAATTCAGTGTGCCTCATCAACCTTTAGGCTTTGGTTACCATCTGTAGCGCATTTGATTCTCAAAAAGCCTTTGCCAAAATTCCTCTCCAACTGTTCCTATAAACTTAGTAACCAAAGGGGTGAAAGGATTTACTTTTGTAGACTGCTAACAAAAGGAATAACTTTCTCAAATGAGAACAAGTAGATTATGTTTTTGTGTTGGGAGCATTAATATGTGAATTTGGGGCAAACAACAAGTGGGTTATGTTTATGGCTGGTACTATTCAGAGTGGAATTTTTTTTCCACAAATGGCAAATACCATTCAGTTCAAGGAGCTGCAAAGTAATACACACCAGAACACCCTTTAGAGACATTGAATGAATTTGACAATTCAATAGATTTTTGAGTCATAATGGATAGCACAATGAAGGCTTACTCTCTTGCATGGCAGTTGTGAAAGACAAATCCCATACTAAAGGATTATTAAAGGAATTGAAAGTAATAAACACTGCGATGTTAAACAAACCCAATATCTTCAGTACAGGTGGTCTTCAATTTATGATCACTTGCTTAATGACTGGAGTTACAACAGACCTCCCCGGAGTGACTTGCAACCTGATGGTGGATTTCCCCTGCAATCAGATGGTAGCATTCTGGGTCCTTGGCAACCAGCTTGCATTTACAGTTGTTTGTAGGATTCTGCTGTGATTTGTGTCTTTTGTTAGCCAGCAAGTTGTATTTACTTATGATTTCTGGCAAAAAACAGCCATGGGGTACAATGGCTCTGCTTAATGCCATGGCATTTATTTACCAACCACAGCAAAAAAAAAAAAAAAAAATGCAAAAATTGAGTGTAGTCAGAGTGACCTGCATGATAACTATGATTTATGGCTGGAATAATATTCGCAAGTCAAGGACTACCTGTACTGTTTAGTCACTTCACACAGCATATAATTAACTTGTGGAAAGTACTATTTCAAAATCAAATGAGGGGCGCTATGTTGGATGGCTTCATAAATGTAGTTTAGACAACTTTATAAAAGGGAAAAAAATATCAATGGCTATTGATCTTGAAGCACTTCTGAGTTAGGACAACAAGCTTTCATTGCAAGGGGCTGGGGAAATAGTAGGACAAGGGTAGATCACCTCCTGCTTCAAGCACACTAATTGGCTACTGTGAGAAAGTGCTGTACTTAAGATTTAGCAGAGCTCTGTTGTGTTCTTAAAATGCTGAAGTACTTAGTAAGATATTAAGAACAAAATATTATACCTCAAGCATCTCCAACCCTCAAGCATCAGAATCAAACAACAATTATTAAAGAAATGAAACACAATTTGTATTACAGCATGTTTTGAGCTTGCAGTAGAAAGATACAAACTTATACAATAATTTTTGAGATAGGTAACCTTTCTAAGACAGCACAGACTTTTTTGTTTTGCATCTTATAACTCTGCATGTTTGTTACAACTGCTTAAGAACCATACAGAAAACAGCCTCTATCTTGGCGGAATTTCAGAGTTATGCTTCTTCACTCATATTAACACTCAAATTCAGAAAGTCCATTCAGATGTAATGGAAAATAATTATGTATTAAAAAGATCATATAATATCAAAGCAGAGGGAAAAAAGTAATAGCTCTCATGGTAGCAAATTAAATGTCTTACTCCAGTCTGTGAATTTTGAGATTGTCTCTTTGCATCATACATTTGTTTGCTCATTGTCACTTCAAGGTTATAAGAGTCCTGGCTCTATTAATATATAAAAAGTTATAAAAGGCAGTCAAAATGGCAGGTGTGTCAACTTTTTTTAAATAAAGCCATTTAGCTATTTAAATAAGGCTTATGAGATTATTCCAGTTATTTAAGAAAAAAGGCCTATAAAGTAATTGCTGATAATGAAGACTGCTGTTTCTTTCCTGCAGTAGAAACAATTCCAAAATAAAAATATTTGCTTGTGCAAATCAGCAAAATGTAACATTGGAGGATGCTCGTGAAATGATATGCCATCAACTTACATTCTTATTTCAGAAGAATCTAATGTTAAGTCTAAATTAAATTCTAATGCATACAACACCCTTCATTTATTCTAAAAAAATATGTACAGCATATTAATAGTATGCAATATGCAAAAGCCTTGTTGCTGATGGCAACTTTTAACCCTTCCCTCCCACCTTATTCACATGTGTACCTCTACTAAAACAATTACATCACTAAGCCTGTTAGTTTTAAGGAAATTAGAACTTGTAGATTTTTATGTAGGGGCTCCATTCATTGGATTCTGAATTGTAGACTTCAACTGTATTCAGAAACTCATTGCCATCAAATCCTCCTACTGCATAGATAGTGTTGTTCACTGTTGCAAAACCAGCATTGCTTCTTGGTGTGGTCATGCTACCCAACATCTTCCACTCATTCTTAGCAGGGTCATACATTTCCACACAGCTGACTGCACGTGAGCCATCAAAGCCACCACCAACAAAGAGTTTTCCTAGGGAGCAAATAAGAGCAAAAGCGTGAAGAACATGTGTCCCAATAAACTGCCAAAAATGCAAAATTTCAATTGTCCAAACCACCCCCCACCCCAATATATGTGCTTAATATCTAAAGGCGAATTTTATAGTGAACTAATTAGCTTTGTTTAAACCTAGGACAAATTGTCAGTTCTGCCAAATTGTTTTAGATGAGTCAGTTTAGAATACTTTAGCTGTTCTGGGTTTGGGCTAAGCACCATATTAATGGGTAAGGCGAATTTGTACTGTCTTCTCACTGTTACTGTTATTTCCTACAAAACCACTTCTGCCAAGAGCAAAGCAGCATATTTCACCAGTGCATGGAACAAGTCACCCCAAAATAAAAGCATTTGAGTTACGACAGGGATTACTTAAATGCAAATGTTCTGTTCCATGCAACAGTTAAGCACATAATAGTTTATGCTGTAATTTATTCCATTGCTACATGGAAAACAGAAGCCTACTCGGGTGTATCCCATTAATGTGACAAGTATAGATCTCTGAATGGCAATAAGTAGGAAAGACAGTTTTCAAGTAGCTTGAATTTCACATCTTTCAATCATGTACATGCACGTATACATGTGCACTCTACCTATGTAACAAGCCAGTGTATCGGAAGTATCTATACTCATCTTGATGTTGCAATATAGAGGCGGATTAAAATAATATGGAAGTGATGCTGTGTGCTCACAAATTCAAGGCATTAAACAACTGTTAAAGTAAAAAAATTGGAATATTTCTTCAATCCCATGTGCTTACCATCAAGAACAGCAACACCAGCTCCACGCCTAGCCACGTTCATAGATGCAATTAGGGTCCAAGTATTGTTTTCCGGATTGTAACGTTCTACACTGTTAAGGCAATTCCAAGACTCGGCTCCTCCAATGATATACAAATAACCACCAAGTTCACATACAGCAGGTTGGTGTCTACCTATAAAGACAAAAGAAGAAGAAGAAAAAAAAGCTATTTTAGCATCAAGATTCTATGTCTAAGATTGTTTCACTTAGGCATTCTGGAAAATTCTGCTTTACTTTACTTGCAGCATATAATTCTTCCTGGGTTAAATTTTCAGGTGCATAAACATGCCATTTGTAAATTCTGACATCATCTACAGGCAAAACAAGTAAAATCTGCAAGAAGAGAAAATAAATCACTCCAAAATTTAAAGAGATTATGAACTTACGGATATTTAATGAAGCACAGCTTGTCCAAGATTTGCTTATAGGATCAAAGACATCACAGTTTTTTAATCCCTTCTGTCCATAAGGATCTGACCCACCAACAATATACAGTTTTCCATTCAGTGCACATACTCCTGTTCATGCAAAAGGGGGGGAAAGAAGTTATAATTTGCAAGTTTTAAAGTTAGTAACTTTATAGAGCATTATAAATATTGACCTGCATTGCAACGGTTAGTTCTCAGTTCTGGAACTGGAGTCCAATCATCTATTTCGGAATCATACATCTCCCCACAACTCAAGTCATCGGAGTGTCCATTTGATCCACCAACAACATACAGCTGTCCCTGAGTAGTGGAAATACATGTTGTTGAAATGATCTTTTGTATTATATTATCTCTAAATCTGGGCATTAATAGAGAAGAGGCTTTTAAATCAGTATAATGAAAACCATTAAGATGGCATAATGGCCTAGTATTAAAGGCTTATCTCAAGATAAAATACTCGTCCGCAATATTGATCCCCTCCTACTCCAGAGAATCCTACTCTCCTACCTCCACCTAATCTAACACGCTACAATTGTTAAACAGGTTTTAGCAGGGAAATGAACTTGTGATGGCTGTTTACTGTAAACGTACCATCAGAACTGCCATCTGGAATCGAGCTCTTGGAGTCCTCATTGGTGCAATGAAAGTCCAGCAATCTCTCTGTGGGTCATAGCATTCCACAGTGCGCAAACATTCTTGTCTGTTATAGCCACCTTGTTGTAAAAAGAGCATACAGAAGATGTATTATTGGGTTAGAGAAATACTATCTTAAAAAAGCTTAGATGATTTGTGATCCTCCAAAATTTTTATGAACTTTTGAAATTTTATGAAATTTTTATGAACTTTTGCCACTTGTAGTTAGTATATCTCCAGGTCCAAAAGATTTAAAGGACAACATATTGCTCAAACTGAGGTATACAAATTATGGTGTTACCTGCAGCAACCAGCTTGCTGTTAAGTTCTGCTGTTCCCAATCCAGATCGAGCATACTGCATAGGAGACATCACCTTTTCTATAAGATCATCTGGTTGAACCTCAAAACTCAAACTTTTCATCAGTCGTGGAGTACTAGTTGGGGAACTCTGTGGACTGCTACGACCATGAAGGAAAATAACGCAAAAGACACCATCCAGAACAGCAAGACAGAGATAGGTGTTATCTGAAAAACAAAACATACATTTCAATTCTAGTATACCAAGGTTTTCACATCCTTCCCTCTAAATGTGTTGTAATTCTAAAAACCTATAAATCATTCAAAGAAAAAGAATATCTATTATGTACATGAGCAGTTGTTTGGTTCCTCCCACTAGTTCTGCATTTAACATGAATTAAATAAGCTAAAGTAAAACCAGTAACAAACAACTTTGGCTTACTTGAGGTCTTCTCTGAAGCAACAATTTTCCACTCGTGTTTAAGATTCTGCACTGCTGCATTTGGTGAAAGACTTCCAGAAGAACTGCTACTTATCTGCTTGAGATCATTCTCACGGAGTGGCCTTTTCTGCAAAATCAAAAGGCAGCTGCAGAAACCTAGCCAGGGAGCAAAAATTGCTCTGCCTTTGTCTTCAGAACTATTTTTATTGCTGTAGAACCTCATCCAATAGAACAGCTACACAGGTAACTTGCTGGATGCTTTAGCAACAAGATGAAACAGTTAATGCTTTGTTTATCCACAAAATAATATTCTATTCCATTTAATAACTTACTATCCTCAACTTCACATGTCTACATTCCATTTTAAAACACAATTCAAATGTATACAAATGAAATAGTTTGTTCCTTACATTAAGTCAACATTTACCAAATTCAAGGTATTACAAACTGTATTTACACATCATACAAGGAATTGGTTTACCACTCACAAAACTGGGTTCACACACTGCACTAAGATGAATGCTTATCACAAAACATAAATCCTATCTAACTAAATTACATATTTTAACACTATTTACCTACTTTAAATCTATTCTGTATTATTTGTATTACTTTTCAATGGTTTAAACCTATGGTAACTACTGCACCATTTTCTTGCTAATATAAAGATTTTACCTTATTGACTATAGGATTTCTCAACTAAGATTAGAGGATCTATTTTTTTTAGAATAAAATTATTCTTCAATACAGCTTCCTATTTCCCTTTCGTCTGTGTTTCATTATTTCTTCTATTTATCCATATTTTTTATTTTACTGCTTGTTCAGATATCCTAACCTTGTCTCCTCCTTTTTACTCTTCTCCACTGAATTCAGTGGCCTTCATCTCTAAATCGATGTTAACACCATTTATACTTTCTTCAAATATTAAATGCTAGTGAAAAACTTACTAAATGGCAATTAAATTACAATTAAAATATGAATTTTGTCTCAAAAGTTAATAAACTGAAGTGTAAAAACATAACTTATTACTAAGTCCAGAAAGCAAATAGGAATCTTATTAAATGAAGCAAACTTTCCCACTACTTTCTGCCATATTTATCCAGAACACATTTATTCCTGCAACGACAAACCTTTTTGCTCAAGTGAGCCCATTGTTTACACCAGGATTTCAAAATTATATTATGATTTGATACCTAGCCGCCACTTGTGACCGAAACACGTTCTATTTTCTCCAATACTCCTGAATTGCCCCAATTCTTTTCTCTAGAACTCAAGGGAGACTTGTTCTACCACATTCATCTTCTCCGCACATTTAAGCTCATGGAAGCTCAAGTTAAATATCTAATTCTATTCTTGGTTTCACAGTATTTAGCATGTATTAAATACATTAAGACGCAGCTCAAAACTAGATGAGCCAGAAGTTAAAATTATTTTAAGTTTGTATTTCCCTAGTCTTCTAAACTGGAAATGTCTTGTTTTCATTATACTACACAACATTTTAGTTGTGTTGTACTACTCTACCCAACTTTACCTAAGGTTACCTCAGACCATGTGCATTTTGTACCTGCACAAACTGAATGTGGTCATCATCACTGCCATACACCTCAGCCTGTCCATCTAGTGGATTTCCATCAAGCAGCTTGTGATCAGCTGAGTAGTACAACGTTTGAACCTGCAAAACAACAGAACAGCAATCTGGCTATAGTCTCCATTGCTGCTTAACTAATGGTACATTGTATAGAAACTTCATAAGGATTCCAGGAGTGCAGCCTGATCTTCTCTCCATCTAGCAGAATGGCATTTTTTTAAAAAAAGAAAGGGAGGTTTCTCTCACGATGACAGATCTTCAAACACTGGATAAAGGCTCCTTGTTTTCACAGCCCAAAAGAAATCTTCTTGACTTCTGTACTCCTTGTTCCAGAAACATCCAAATGTACAACAAGTATAATGTACATTATCTTTCAAAATAAATTGTACAAATTTCTTTTTGCAAATCACAGTTTTGAAATAGGTAAATCAAACACTTATGTTTTATAAAAGGGATTGCATGAAAGAATGGAACTACTTTTCATTTCAGGAACTTCGGTTGCTTACTACATCTCAGATTAAATGTATTAGTATTTGATTACATAACTGAGATTCTCAGGTATAAAAGAAAAACAGCAAACAATTGTTCTGGAAATTAAGGCTTCCCTTTGATAGTAACTAAATAAATTTTTTGAAACAATCTGAAATGTGAATCTCCAGTGCATCTCATTTTTAAACGAAAGGGTTGAAGTTATGTTCATGAATTAGGCTAGTTAATTATACAAAACTTTTCAATTGTTAAAATATCCTGTAAAGAAGTAAACACCATTAAACATCATCGTTCTCTGCCCACAGCGAATTTTCATAGGAGAACTGGGGCAGAACTGCTGCTTCTTTACGTGTCATTACACTTGAAGTTTCTTCTATGGTCCTTCAGCGATGAGTATCCTAGTTTTGTTAATAAACCTATGGGGAGATAAATCAATGGGGAGGAACAACCATTAGAACCTTTGTCCTACTTTCTCTCTTTAAGTAAAGCCTGTAAAAAGAATACATTAAGAACAAAATAAGTTTCAAACCACCTCCCCAAATTTAAAGTGAAGACAATTGCTATATTTGAAGTTTCCTAAAGAAAACAGAGACAAAAACAGAAGACCAGCTCGAACAGTAGTTTAAGCAGCTCACCTGAAACCCCCCTAGTTTCTCATCTTAGGGATACCTACAGTAAAATTTAAATTCTTCATAGTTTTGTTTTAAAGGGAACAAAAAAAGGAGAAGGGATCATCCTTAATTTCAGAAAAATGTAGCAGTTAAAGATGGCCCAATCTCATTTTTCTGAAAACTGACCTCTTCCATCAGATCTTCAAGGCTGTCTCCGTTCTCCCAAATGCTGCGCTGTACCCAGTTGATTACCTTTGTGTACAGCTTGCCATTGCTGGGCAAACTAACATTATCTTCCAGCATAACCTCCAGCTGAAATAAAAAAGAAAAGCACACTGAGGCCACAAAGCACAACCCTAAGTTCACCCTAGTTAAGAGAGCCTGCAACCCCAAACAAACATTGTAAAGATGATAAAGGTTTATTCAGTTTTGATGGGCTATATTTTTACATACATTTTCATATAATACAGAATCTTAAGTAGAGGTTACATTTTCCACAAGGAAGAAAGTTATAAATTGTAATCTAAACAGCAATTAGCAATTGATTGTGGGAGTTTTGCTCCATTGTACACAGGCAAGGAAGTATATAATGACATTTCTGGCTAAATTTGGATTTTCCCTGAACAAGCTAGAAGTATGGTGAACAAATGACAGCACATATTTGCTATCTCAAAAGATACAACCTGGAAGGTATCTCAAAATAAAAAGCAGTAATGATACTTAGTGCTCTATGGCTATTATACTGAATCATTCAGAACAAGCTATGTTTAACATTTTGAACAATATATTTTAGCCTTCAGTGAACAGACAAAGTAAAATAATAAATAAAAATTGTGTTAGTCTTCCCCAACCCTCGTGGTTTACAACTGTGATGTGGTATGAATTCCTATTTGGTGTTTTAATCTACATCCACTTCTAGTTACAGAGAGTCCTTCACTTAGGAAAAGTGACTCCGGAATTTCAGTTGTAAGTTGTTGCACTTAAGTGAGATACTATGTGACTGCTTCACTCAATGACAATGCAATTCTAGCGCTTGCATGTATGGTCATCAAGCCTTTATACAAGTCATTAAGCAGAGTGTGGGGTGTCTCAGTGGTGTGGAGATGGTCCTGGAAGGCCTAGCATGTGTCCAAGGAAGGAAAGACAAATGTGGAACAAATTAGATCTGCCAAGACAGAGAAAGTATTGAAAATACTACAAATAATAGAGAAGGTTTGGAAAGGGTTAAATTTACGTTACTGGATATAAAAAAAGAAATTGGCTAAATTTTTAAAATTAAAACAAACAGAAATAGCGTTTAGGTTTTTATATCTCTCTATAATGCTTTACAGCATTATTTGGGTGGTATACACTGAAGTAGTATTGTTTGTATATTGCCCTCAACAATCTGAGTCCTCATTTTATCAGCCTTGGAAGGATGGAAGATTGAGACAACCTTGCGCCCGCCCCATCAGGATCAAACTTCAGGCTGTGCGTACAGTTTGGCTGCAATACTGCACTTTAACCACTGCGTCACCAATAAATACAAATGATAAACCAACAGAACGACCTGGAAAATGTTCTTATTGGATCTACAAAAGGGGCTTTTTAAACCTTGAAGAAACTTATGCAGTGGGATGAAGAAAAATTGAACAGGAAATCATTATTTTGAATTAAAGGTTAAGATTATTAGAAGTAAATGGAAGGAATAGAGCTGGTATATTTGATTATTTTGAAAATTTTGTAACTTATTGTGAACTTTTTGCTGATACTGTAATTGAAGCTGATGGAACTGCTTATAGACAAGCGATGGGATATCAGATGATATATTTGCTTTTTTATATATGTCTTTTCTCTTTTCCTAAATTTATTCTATTTATTCACTATTTATTCCCATTTTCTTCTTTGGCCTAAAATTTGTTTGTATCAGTTTTGATTATTGTAATTAAATTGCCTAATAAAAGATATGTTCAAGTTATATGTTATTGGTGAATTTCATTATTACAATTGTGCAAATGACCTGAATTCTGGGCTGTATGTCACAGTGAGCAACAGTAAATGGCTTGGAAAAATCTATACTAAACATGCCTGGTATCTTTTCTTGCTGAGGTGGCATTGTTACAAAACTGCCTATCTGTAAACTTTTTAAGATTACAAGTTTGTGCAATCAATATTCCCAACTGTACTAAGTAAAGGTATGGTGACTTTCATGCAATTATTTTTTAATTAAGAGAGAATACTGCTAAAAGTATACGTTTACTTCCAAATGGTGTCATAATTAAACAAGAATTTAAATGCTTATACATGTTCCTGATACCAGTTTGTTAGGGTTTTTTTTTTTGTCAAAAGGTTATTTCATGGAACACTTAACTGAAGCAATTAATATTTATGTGAAAAACAGTATCAAGGTGATGGATGGGGAAGGAGGAAAATGGGATAAGTACCTTTAAACGTGGCAGTTTGAGAAATTCTTCTTGGTCAGAGATCTCCAACAAATGCTCTTGAATGTAACCATCAATCTTGTTCAGTAATCGCAAATCACTCATGTTGCTTGTAAAGTTCCGATAAGAGATGCAACTTTCAACATTCATCCTGGACAGCAAGTAATCTCCACAAACCTTTAAAAAAAAAAAAAAAAAAGTTTACAATTATGATATATTGTAACTTTTCAACTTCATTTTGTTCTAGATTTTCTCACCACAGATCCCGACTCTGTATTCTGTAGTTTGATTTTTAAAATGACATAATATATTCACTTATCTGCAATCAATATACAAAAAAAACCCCCACCCTCAAGGGATATTGTCTCCTCCTTGTGTCTTAGTCTCTTGCCCACTTGGTTTTCATTTTGAATATATTTAATAATTAAAATATACACAACTGCTATTTTACTATAAAAATCCAGATACTTTAATTCACTTACTTGAGTGCTACAAAGTAATAAATTTCAAGTTATTTTGGCCACCTTGTCTCTAAATGATTTAAATGGTTTTACTATGATTAAAAGACTTCTTGTCTAAGTTTTAACGATGTGCTCTAAAGACTTCTATTTTAGTTTTGTTGCTATGTGTAATTATGATTACAGTCCCCAGTTCATCTATTAGGTATATCTTTTGAGTACAAGAATATAACTTCTTAAATGGGTTAACAAGAATATATAAAAGTGGCCCCAGAACTGAAGTGTAAACAGTGTGCCAGCAGCTATTCAAACTAATTGACTTTGAATATACTTTAACTTGACACGTGTTTGAAAAAGTCTTCAGATTTTATATTTTAAAGTATGACTGAGCTCAATTCTTTGTGCATTCATGGATATATTTGTGTATCTTGGCAGCACCAAATGGTTTAACTAAGTTCCAAGTATATGTCTTAGCTGTAGCATTCCGTAAATTTCCTATGGTGAGTGCTAACTAAGCCTGAACGTGCTCAGCCTCTGAACTCAGGCAAGTCATTCAAGTTTTGCTACCTGCCAAAACCGCATTATACCTGCTTGACTCTCTCCATCTTCAGCCTCTTAGCTGCAGAGTATACATCTTTGACCAGTTCTTTATCAGCCTTTAATCTGTTAAAATGACATAATTATTATTTAGATTTATTCTGGACAGAGTATAAAGTAAAAATGTTTGTAATATACAAAAAGATCACTTACTGAGCAGTGTAAGCATAATTTAACAAGACTTCAACAGCCTCTGGATTAAGATCATCAAATTTCACATGAGAAACGCCATGAGAATCACTGTCGTTATTGAAGATTTCAAAAAGATAAGGACTGCAGCAGGCTAGTACTGCTCTATGTGCCAGCATCTCATGTCCACAGACCTTCATTAAAATAAAACCCTGCATTATTTATTAAATTGGAAATAGAAACTATTCACCAAATTATAAACCTGTAGTTTGAGTGACTCATGATGTACCAAAACATTTGGCAAAGCACTTTTACCTCTTGTTGATTTAAAAATATTAAAACATTTCTATCATAAATGCAAATATTTAATTAGGATTAATTTTGGACCAATCATGATCATAATTAGAAAACTGAAAAAGAGGCTTAAAAAGAAATCTCAAAGTAGTGTGAACGGATCTCACAATATGCAATAAAAGGCCACTTTATTAATGTCTTATTATATAGTCCTTGAGTCATGACTATAATGGAGCCTGCCCATTCACTGTCATAAATCGGGCCAACCACATGACTGACCCAATTTTTTTTGCAACAATTGGCAACTGCCTGAAATGTGGTCATATGACCATGGGCCACACCATCTGAGCTTCAAATCCAGGTCATAATTACCCCCTTCCCTACCTTCCCAGGTAGGTCCATCATAACTTCAACAGGTTGCTAAGCAACCAGCTGTAAGTTGAAAACCTGTATCTATATTTGAAATAAATTACCAAAATAAATAGATATTCTCTCTTTAAAGTATTTATGAATATTCAGCATCACCAGGCAGAAGATACAACACTTTTACATTACCTGAAGCTTAACATCACAAAATTGGCCACTTTTGCGCAAAGCATTTAACTTGGCAACAGATGATTCGATGAAGTTTTCATCTTCAAACATCAAATACCCATTAGGAATCATTTTGCTGTTTCTGTGGCTGAAACAAAGAAGAGCTTATAAGATTTGATATAAACTACTCTAATCACAGTTCTTTTACACAAGGCTATCTTAAAATTATGCATGGTGCAAAACTATACAGAAAATAACAAAATTCAGGTCTGGGCAAGCATTGCAATGAATTATGGAGTAGATTCTCTCCCCCTTGAATAGACCCAATAAGTAGCAAAAATATGATGCATCCAAAGATAAGTTATTTTTCCATTCTTTCCCATTGTAATTTCAGGTGTCTCCTATATTATACGGAATCTGTACCATACTTAGTTTGAGAATTTATGGCATTCTTTAGGCATAAGCACATTGACAATACAAAAGCATGTTTTTACATAATTGTTGACAGATAATAGTTACAATTTTAAGGATGCTAATAAATGCCAGTTATTAAAAAATGACTCAAAGTTTTTAGTTACTGAGGAAAACTGTCTCTCTGAACAACTCGCAACCAAACATAATATCAATATCAGAAATAATCTCTGTCCATGTACAAAGATAAACCGGATCCCTATCTCCCCTTGATTGTAAATAGACTAATTTGGAGGACAAATATTTTGTTGCTGCTGTGGCTCTTCCTTCTGCCCATTGGCCAGAATGTTTTCTCCTTTCTCCCTCTATGTGTTAGGAGGCACATCTAGCTAAAAAAAAAAATACCTAAGAGACTTATCCAAACCTCAGAAATAAGTGGGATTATAATTGAAAATTCATTTCAGGAAAATAAAATTTGCCTTAACGCAAACTGGGAAATCAATATTGAGGGAAATAAAAACTTTTATGTCTCTCTCCCAAGTGAAAGTAATAAGCTTTGAAGAGACTTGCTTTTGCCTTTTAATTTTAAAAATGAGAGCTGTTCGGCTTTGCAACTATTTTTTATGCTTTACAAATGACAATATTACAAAAACTGGCACTGTTATCTTCTTTTTCTCTCAATGGCTATTTTTTAAGAAAAAGTAACCACCTTAGCAATACGGACAATACAGTGTAACATATGGCTACAGTAGCTGCTCTCTTTTGCTTTCAAGGTCAGAAAAAAGAGTAAGAATTACCTTCTTTGCATAGATGGGGACAGATATGGACAACCATTCTCCAATGAATCTGTCTAGTAAGACTTCTTTATGCAGCTGTTTACAATTGGAACTAAAATTCTGTTTTGTGTTTACATTTTTCTAGTGTAGTCATTTATTTCCTTTTTTACTCTGGCTTTATGGTATATCTACTTAAATATCTACTGATTTATATCTACAATACATCACATGAAATACTATTTACAATCACATATACATGAATAAACTCACCAGTTAGATTTATGCTGTGATTTCACAGTAAGGAGACCTTCAATAATCCACTGTGTGCTATTACAGGGTATGTCAATTTATATTCCTTCTTAGGTAAACACTGGTTTGGAAAAAATGCATGCAGCTGTAATTTCTAAACTGTTGACTCCAAAACTATCAGGCTTTAAAACGATGTAATCAAGTCCTTAAAAGCTATAGACATGAATTTCTTCTGTGATAGTCATGCATCATACTCTGAAACAAAAAACAAATATTAAATGAATTTGGAATTTCCATATATTGTTATTTAGATTTTCTAGATGTTATTTGAAGAACAGAGCTATGAGAATTGCTTTTCCTGCTTATGAACAGAAATCCAGGGACAATTTTATACTAAATATATATTCTATTCAGTAGGCTGAAAATACAGCCTACTCTATTTGAAAACTGAATCTTTATATCTGTGTTATAATCACTAAATACTATTTTAGAATGTAATATAAGTTGAGCAGAAGTCAGATTAAACAGCACAGCACTTACTATTTAAACATTATAGAAATTGGGAAAAATCTATCATTGCAATTCAATATATTGAGAATTGAAAATTATGTTTTCCTAAAGTTTATTGTATTTATATGGTTGCTTAGAGTTACTTTGTTGCGGAATGACGGTTAAATAAATAAATAAATATCTACAAAAATTATAATTTTCAAGCCTCTTCAATGTACCAAATTGTAATGATGTAATCCCCCCCCCATTTCTATACCATTGTTCAATAACTTAGACTTCAACCATGTATACATTCCCTCATGTATTACTGGCATAGTTTCAAGAAATTAAACATTCAAACCCATAAATTAATTATTGTCATCCAGATTATTTAGTACAATTTTCAGTATATTTGAGGTTTAAGGGAACAGTTAATACAAGTACTTTGATTTGAGTTGGATGAAGGGACATATATGACATAAGAAACTTTCATGTAAAATTGTGAATGTTTAAAGAAGTATGAAATTTACTAGAGAATTATCTTGAAGGAGACATACCAATTCATGAAAATATTCAA